>NC_088327.1:995625-1325000 GCF_036884655.1 Musa acuminata AAA Group
TTCAGGCTCACTAAAAATGACAATGTAGGCTCTACGATTGTCCTCCTCCTTGGTTACATTGTACTTGTTATTGGGGCCATCCTCTATTTTATCAACATAATAACCTAGCGATTCGATAAATTCCTCCTGAAACTTGTCAAATATTTCTTTTGTATAAACCTCGGCAGCTTGTTTCTCAATTGGCGATGGAGTTCTTAGAAGAGGTTTAGTATAGGCTGCAGCAAAATCTGCTTGAGCTTCCTTCTCATACTGAGATGCCATCTCTTGATCGAATCGTGCAATAAATACAAGTAGGGATGTTTTTGAATTGAAATTTCTCTTGAAAAACTTGTTCAAGCTTTCTGATCGCTGAGATGCAGATAACTCGGGGAAAAATGTACCCTTCTGGTAAGCTGGAGCCCACCGCTGCCGAACGTCATACAGCGACTGCAGCCATGGATTATCCCAAAGGTTATACTTATCGAGAATCAACTCCCACCGAGTGTCAAACTCTTCAACTGTTTCAGAGTGGTTAATACACTCTTTCAAATCCCTCTTTAAGGTAGCATATTTTAGATAAACATCAGACAGCCTCTGCTTGCACCTGCTCAGGATGTGCCAGTTGCAAAACCAGTGACGCGCATTTGGAAATACCCTTGTAATAGCTCCTTCCATGGCCTTATCTCGATCGGTGACTAATGTATCTGGATGGTGTCCTCCCATGGCTGAAAGCCATGTCTCAAAAAGCCAAACGTACGAACCCTTAGTTTCATCCATGAGTAGTGCACACCCAAAAGTAACACTCTGCAGATGATTGTTCACGCCTCTGAATGTTGCAAACGGCATCATGTACTTTGTCTTCTTATATGTTGTATCAAATGTCACAGCATCACCAAAATACTGATAAGCCATCCTAGCTTTAGCATCAGCCCAGAAGACATTGGTCATGCAATTGTTGTTGTCAACTTGAATCGCATAGAAGAAAGCTGGATTCTCAGCTTGCATTTTCTTTAGATACTCCAAGAGGCCCTCAGCTTCTCCTCCCTCCCCAAAGGGATTGACTCTGATTCCTCTATTGAAGTTCTTCAAATTACCAAATCCTCCACTTGATGTTGCATGCAACAAACCTGAGCTATTTTGGATAATAGAATTGTCAACACGAGGCTGAACTTTACCAGGGAATGCCACCATATGTGTGTGCTCAGTAATGAGCTTCGTGACAACCCATTTGCCATGATCCTTACGAATCACCTCGATCATTGCCATGCAGCCCTCCCTTGTAGTCCCTCTCTTCCTCTTCTTCTTGCCGTCATCATAGATTACCCTCTTTGAATGGAACCCCTCCCTTGTGCACACAAAGCGCCGCATGATCACAGTGTCATCCTTCCTCGAGCGACGCGATTTGTTCATGCGGACCCCAAAACCCACACGGTTAGCATAAGATATGTAATATTCCTTTGCAGCTTCATCCGAGTCAAACTCCATTCCGATACACGGTTCCCCAATGTCAGGACCATCTAAGTTCAGCTCAATTCCAAGAGCACCAAGTGCTAATGCCATGTGAGGGTCACTCGTACTGTCATTCAGATCCATACTACTGTCTCTTATCAATCCATCATCTTCACTTAATGTTCCCTCCATTGTTCCAGAATCACAGACCAAAAACTATCCCATCTCTGAAGCAATTAACTCAACTCCTAGAAGAAGAAAAAATAAATAGGCTAAAAACAAGTGTTCATAAACACAACTGATTCACTACTGCTAACTCGTAAAGCGTTTAAAAGTTGGATGTAATTTTTACATCTTATCTCATCCTTTTTGTTATGCGCTTAATATATGAAGACTTAAAATGCACCGCATAAAATAAACCTCATCACATGATCTTTGATAAACTTCATTACGCTTGCAAGCGTAGGACTCTAATCGATCTTCACCCAGAGCTCCAATTGAGAATTGCAATCCCATCCCACCATCTGGCCATTAGTTGGGTTGTTTACTGAATTAAGTTTCTGATGGACTCTGAGGTCAAACTCGATGGATGAACTATAAAATCATTGCAGAGTTCCTAGGGCAACTCGATGACATATACACAGAGAGCAGCTGCCCGAATTCATTGGATTATGACAAAATTCAAGGCTCAAAGATGATGTATCGCCTGATACAGATCATACTCGTACAATTATAATCAAATAGCTTTCAAATCTTTGCCCAATAACCACAAATCTGTTTTCTTTCTTCTCCAAGAAACATCACTACTCGTGTCGTTTGGGGCCACAAGAAAGAAAGAAAAGAAAGAAAAAAAAAAAAGCACCTTGATGGTCGGAAGAGCAAGCAAGTCCTTGTCTTTGTTGGAAATCCAAGCGGCTGGAGGGTGGAACGATGACAACGTCACCGACTCCGGCCGCGTGTCCTCGATTCGAAGAACGTCGACTGCGGCGGCGGAAGTGGGACGGCGGCAAGCCTCTCGCCGGCGACAAGAGGTGGCGGGCGTCGATGACGGGAAGAAGAGCAGGAGACGGATCGGCAGCGGTAACCTGGTAATCGGGAGGTGAGGTTAGGGGTCGGGAACGTAACAACGGGTTGGGGCTTTTTTATTTTACCGTCGGATTAAGATCAAGCGGTTCCCAACCTATCACGCGATGGAAAGAATCCACCCGCTCTTTATACATTCGATAGCGGGTCGGATTCTTTTAGCAACCTGCGCTATCCAACCCGTTAAAATCGCATCAGAATACCCGTTTGATATTTTTAAAATATCTAAATAATTAGTCAGGTTAAAAAAAAAGAGCAGAGGATCAAACAAGCATGTTTCTCTGACCCCACCACTTCGGAATTAATCAAATTTTATTTTTGTTCTATCGTAAAAAATTACGATATTGATTTTGTTTTCTTGTCCAATCGTGATCATTTTGTTTACACCAATATGTATATATATGTATATATATGTATATATATTTATATATGTATATATATACATACATACATACACACATATATATATATATATATATATATTAATTTTTAAAGGTAAGTGACAGAAAAGGGATTTCGATGCTAAGTACAATTAAGGCTGGTTAGATATCTTCAAAATTTATACGATAAAATTTGAGATGCTCTGTATGTTCAAGTCAATGTTGGTGGTAAGTCCAATTTGAGAGAAAAAGAGAGAGACTAACTTAAATTGTGATGATGAAATAAGAGCTTAAACCACATGACACATGAACATACAAGGAAATGGAGGAGCAAAGACACCTGAGCTTAAACTAGGAAACATGCATACTCTGTCTTCTCACTTGTTTCTAAGCATGCATGGAAGTTAGCATCCATTCATCCACACACACAAAAAGGAGAGATATAATTCATTTGTAATGAAGACATCAAGCACATACAAAATAGCCTATAAACTTAGCACTAGAAACAGCTAAGAAGGTGTTGATCCAAGTTAACCTTCAGCAGTTGCATACATGTTGTATACATAGGTGTTGTAGTAAACATTGAAGCTTTAGAAAGTGAGGGGCAATCTCTGCATGAGTTCATGTGATGAGAAAGCTGTGCAGAAAACCTCCAGACAAATGGAGAGTTTATGCTCATGTAACAGCAGATGCACACAAAGAATGGAGGAAACATGAAGTAAGAACATGAGCTACTACATGGATGACAACATGGAGATCTGCATGAACCTTTACGGGAGGAAACAACAGATGACAAGAAGGAGAATTTAAGCTCATGTAACAACAGATGCACACACACAATGGAGGAAACATGAAGTAAGAACATGAGATGCTACACAGATGACAAGAAGGAGATCTGCATGAAGCTTTATGATAGGAAACAAGTTAGACTCTATGGCAATACATCACATGCGCGTACAACAGGAGCACACCGGTTCATGCAACATTTTAACCAGAACAGAATAATATCAGATTCAGATCTTATGAGGGATGCCATGGCCGATACTGGGGCTATGTCCCGGGTTGGTGGGTGCCTGCCACTGCATCAAGTATCTACCATGTATATCCTTGAGGAGCTTTCTGGGGAATGGATTTTTCGCCACCGTCGAAGCGCAGCCGGAGGCCATCCATGCATTGCATTCTAGGGTTCCTGCTTCAGCCGAGTGGAAGAGCTGCATGAGGAGAATGGCAATGATCAGCTTTGCTACAGGGGAGACATGTTTGGCCAAAAGAGCCATGGATTAGGGTTAGGATCAGCTGCTGAACTGATGAGAGTCACAAGACTGAAGGTAGAGGTAGGAAGGATGCAAGGTGGAATGAGTGCTGCAACATCCCTTCTTTAAATAGTGAAGCCAAGTCACTAACAGAAAATATGCAGCATGGCCTGCTTGTTAGGGTTTCAGGACCCACTGTCTCAATTGTATCAGTAAACAAAGGACAAGCAAGATCCTTTCAGGCTTAGGATAGATTCGTTTGGCAAACTTAGTAAGATAGCCAAGTATCTTTTCCATTCATAGTCAGGTGTCAGGAGACATCTGAGGTGGAACTTCCAGAACAAAGTACAATGTGTTGAGACCAGACCACAAAGTGAAATGACAAAGGGAATATTGTCCTTGATTAGACTGCACTAAGCTTAGAAATCCAAAGGCTACAGTTGCGTTCATGGCCTACTGATTCAAAAGACCTAAAAGAATAGGACATACCATCCAGCTGAGGCCAGTTGGATTGGAGGACAAGCAATTTCCTGAGTTTGTGAATGGATCCAAAATGGTGAGTACCACTGAAGCATCTGATTTTTTCATTGAAGAGATATGCTTTGATGGAGGAACTTATGGCAAACAAGTCTTCCAGATGAAGTAGGTGCTTTCAGTACTGAAACTGAAATCATTTCATTACTAAGGTTGTGGAAACCAAAGGAATATAAGAAAAAAGTTGCAGGAATTTGAGGACAAACATTATGACAATCATAAGGGAACAAGAAAGCAGAGCAATGAGTTCTCTTTTGAACTAGACTTATTTTGTGGAGCTTATTGTCACTATGAATGACAGAAGTCCTAAAAAAAACTAAAAGGATTTCTTGATGAAGGAAGCTTTATCTTACCTACAACTTAATTTTCACGAACACAGTTGATAACACCAAGTAAATTTCTCATAGAGAAGTGCCAACAAGCAGATCAAAAATGCATTTGTAACCGCTCTCTCTCTCTCTCTCTCTCTCTCTCTCTCTCTCTCTCTCACACACACACACACACACACACACACACACACAACAAACAAACACACCAGCCTCCATCTTCATGAGATCCAGATATTCTTATTATTATTTGTTGAAAGAGGTCAAGAACATCTTGGTGGTTTTTGGAATACTTGTGCCGCCAACAATTAGATCGTGAACTGTACTCTTGAGCACTGGAAACACTAAAGTTTTGTCACATTATACTTTTAATGTCAGTGTCACAGGTACATCTTCCTTTTGTGAAAGCAGAGGTTCCAGGAATAGAGTCAAGTCAAAGTGAGAGGAGTTTCTGGTTCTTTTGAGAAAACAAGTGGCCATCATGACAAAACAACTAGACATTAGTTAAAGTGCTTCAATTTTCCAGATTATAGTGTTGAATCCAACATCCCCTTTGTGATTAAGAAGTTTTTGGGACACTAAGCTTTGGTTACCAAATTCTTCAGGAGAATACAGATCTCAAGCATGTGGGCATGCTTCTGTGGCACCACTAACAATTAACATGTTCATTGTCTACCCCACTTTACACAAGTGATCAAAGTAAGAGATCAATTCTTAGACTTAATTGCCATTGTGCAAATGTTAAAAGCGATTGAACTCAACCAAAAATGACTTCCAGGATACCACTCTTTAAAGTACAGATGAAGGTTTTGTTTTGAATTCTAGGAGAGTAGGAATGCAGAAACTCATAAATCTGGCCACCGTTTCTTGCAATTCAATCTGCTTTGCCATGCTGCTCCAACTTGAGATGCCAAATAATGTAGGTAATCTAACATGGGACATGGAAGGAACAGTTTTTGCTAAGGAGGAATGTTGATATGGGAATCCAAAAATTATAAACCAGATCTTTTTTTGAGCAAGTTGAACTATAAAAATAAGTTTTCTAACTTCCACTGAATCAATAGGAACATGTTCTTCACTAATCACATCCAAAAGTTAGCTTTCCCACTTAGCCATGTTTGACTGAAATCCTCTCATACTTATCCCATTATTTTTCTATGCCCTCTCAGAAGATCTAATTTCCTGTTCCTCATATCTGCTGGTCACAGTAATAATTGGTTACCCAAGTACCCACATCCAACTACTTTCTTGTACTCAGGAAGTTTAAAGGTTCCCATCATGTTACTTGTGCAAATGCATCACCTGTTATTTTACTTCCCATATATTCCTAGCCATCAGTTTCTTGTGAGGTCACCTCCATGCTATACTTTGCAAGTGACAACCTGGGGATATCCTAACCTTCATTGATTGGTGGACTAGTGAGTTTGAACAAAGAAGGAATGCCACACAAAATTTAAGATGACAGGTGTGTAAAATTGCAAGCATCGACCATCTAAAATTGTTAGTCCTGAATTCCTTAAACTGATGCAATGCTTGGTCATCAGTGGCAGATGAAGAGGGGAACGGTGCCATTCCACATGCTCATGATTCACATGGCTGAAAGCTTAGGACCAGAAAAATGTATACACCTTTTTTTGGATAGAAAGAATATCAAGAGGCAACAGATAAAACACACAAAACAGGAGTTTTTTGCCTACAATTGCAGTATACTGATGCATTGCATGAAACTACTCAGAACAGAAAAGTGGAAGAGAACAAAAGTTTATGAGAAGATAAGAGATGACCACTTTCCTTCTGTTGTTTGGAACATGAGGAGAAAGAACACAAAATTTTCATTTCTCTTTAAACCTGTGTATTCTGTAGAGAAAGAACACAAAAAACTTTCAGAAAGAAAATGACATTATCTGTTTCCGACCACCTCTCTCCTTGATTCAACCAATACGAAGTTAGTATGAAAGGAGAAAATAGGAAATTGCTTTTCCTTCTGTGGCTGGATGAAGATGAGAAGAAAAAAAAGTTGACAAAAGATTCTTCCTTTCTCTCATCTCTGAAAGAAAAAGAGGGATTTTGGAGATATAAAGATCATCGATGAGACCTCTTTTGATGTCAGGCACATGGTTCCACCAACTATACACCATGATGTTTGCAATTCAATGCATTAGCATTGCAATGTGGTGCTTATACTTTGGTATTCTAAATGAACAGTTGAGTGATAGCGGCAACAATTTCCTGGATGGTCTCAGTAGCATGAAAAGGAAACTCCCTCTAGTGCACCTTATACAAAGTGTCTATTAAGCATTATAAGGACTATCGTACTATCAAAGTGCTTACATGAGTAACTTTGATCAGTATTGAGCAATCCATGATTCACATCTCAAAATTGGTTTCTCTACAGCCAACCCTTCGGATTTCTTGAGAATTCAGCATCCATTTGTGAGATCTGATATAATGTGATGGATAAGTAATTTAGATGGAACAATAATTAAGGATGGACGTTGATCAGAGTTTTTGCCATTGAAGTGATTTTAGTGCAAAGATGTATTGTCATATTTCATGATAGAAAATCACTACAATTCTTTTAATGATTTCTGACAGATCTATTAAAAAAATTCTCAAGATAAAATTCCCTTTCTATGTATAACAATTTGTCTACCTTAAAATCCATTACCTACCTTTTTTATTTTCTATTTAATGAGGCAACAAGTCTAGTATTCTAGTAGTATTGCATGGCAGGGTCCCAGCTCTCTCATACATCCTGGGTGCTTGTTGCTGTTTCATACAAAGAAGATAAATTGGAGGCCCATGGTATCATACAACAGTATTGAAGGTTCTCTCGCTTAGATACTATTATGGCCATGTTTGGGGACAGAGAAGTATTTAGATAACATACACTATTATGTCCATGTTTGGGGATAGAGCAGGAAGTATTTAGACCTTGAGGAAAAACAGAAGATTAGACTAATATTGAACGAAAGGAAAAAAAATTAAATAAGAAACGACTATAGCTGACTCTGAGAAAACAGTTCCTGATTTTTCAGTATATTCCTATTAATATGCGTAACTCATCTGAACCTACATTTACAGACTATAGAGTTGAAATTGACAAATTCTTCCACAAACCTTCAGTTGAAAAGCATCTATTATTTTTCTACAGATTGTGCATCATAAGCAATATGTACAGTTGAGTTATGTCTGACGAATAATATGATAACTGTCAAAGATACACCAGTTTTACAGTAAACGATAATGGAAATTATGGGATACATCTTAAGCTGCTACCTCAGGCGTGCTTACTTCATTTGGTGGCATGAAGCTTTGACAGAAGATAAAGGCAACTTGAAGACAGCAGAATAGAAGCTGCGAAGCATAGTAAATCTGCTGGAGAAGATATTGTGACCTTCTTGCTATTTTCAAACATCCCAACCAATAGAGCCATCACTATGACGTGCCCCACCTTAGTCTTCAATTCATTGACTGACTTTATTTCCAGCCACCTAGGTCGTTCCTTAACATAATAAAGCCAGAATAGTTTAGAAATTAACATTATGATATTTAGTAACTTGTTCTGATATCTAAAATCTAAACTATAATTGAGTGAAGGGACAAACCAGAAGTTTGAATAATCCAAGCAGGTTTGATCCAGAGGAGGACATTTTTGCTATATCAAAATTACTGATGAAGAGCTCGTAGAGACCCATTCCAAACACAAGCATCACAGTTCCAATAAGATAGACATCTGAAAGGTGAAACAAAATGAAGGTTAGTGATAGATTAAGAACTATCTATAATGACACCATTTCTCTAGAGGAACAGACCAGCATGAGAATGTGCTTCTTCATGCTTCAACTACCAAGTAATAACCTGTCTATGTAAGCTCTGGTATATGATCAAGATAACACCCAGAAAATTATAACAATGTTTTCAGCACAAGTTAAATGGCATGTCAATGTCCAATATCATATTCAAACAATCCTTCTAGGAGAAATTAAGAAACCCATTAAATTGTTACTGATACAGTCATAAGCAGTCCAGAGGTCAACTTGTTCAGAGTAATGACAAAATTGATGTGTAATTTATGCCAGTAGATTATCTTTTCAAGAACTACAGAATCAGAAATTAGCACCCACTATAAAATTTAGATCATTTGACAAAAAACTTGAAATACTAAAAATTGCCTATTGATAGTTGCATGACATAGTATGTTATGATTAATCAACTAAGAACTGTAACTTGATAGCTTCCTAGTAAGTGGCGTGTGAAACAATTCATGTCTATTTCAAAGTGTATACATTTTTGGATATACATTGTCTTACCAATGGCTCCAACCAACATCAGAATCACTTTCCCACCACTCAAAAAATATTCTCCGAATGAATCTATCACAGATGTGCAACCCTGCACAGCACTTGGTATTGTTAAGATTGCTGACTGTTTCAAGAAGGTATGAAACTACTCCTAGAGATGAAAAAGGATAAGGTTTCCTTCTGCAAGACATCTTGCCTGTAAATACAGTACCAAGCAACCGAAAGTAAATTTAGCTACATAGAATCTGAACAAATTTAAAGGGTTATGTAATGCCCAGTCTTAGAAATTCATTGTGCATTCATTGCTATCGAGGTGGGACTTGTTTTCCATGTTTACAAATTAATATCAGAACATAAATGATTCATGACCAATATGAAGTTAAGGTACTCAAATAGAAAGACTGTAAGTAGTCCAAAGAATTTAAACCAGGGAAGCTAAATGTTAAGTACTCAAATCATTTGATTAAAGCACATAATACTGCACGCTACTGTCTCAAAACTTTATAAACATAATTAACATAACATTGTGAAAGTGGTAATACTCAATGCATTAAGATAATTCAGTGAAGACAATTTGATATTAATATACAAAATTCAATGTTGTAAGCCTTGGAGCCATGGTGAGGTTGGACCAGAGAAACTTAAGTGCTAAAATTCTGAGTCGTAGTTCTTCTTGGCAAGCAAACTTAACCCTGCATAGGTATCATGCTTTCCCATCTCACAGAAGGGGCCTCATCGACTAGGTAGTCCTTCCATTAACAACAAGTTTGAGGACAGCTAGAACAACAAACATGCAGAAAAGGAATTCAGTTACATATAATCAAATTGAACTACCCTCATATGAGTCATTTAAAAAGAGTCTACAGTTATCAAAAGATATGTAGCCCTGAATCTCTTGGCCACAATCTCAGCTGCTCTTCTCAGAAGACGTATGCTTTCCATGACAGCAAGAATATTGACAATTTATTGATGAACCAAAGATTGCCTATTTGCTCTGGCATCATCTTGGTAAATGAAATTAGCAACATTTATCAATGTTTACTATAGAAGACCATGAAAAATTGCATATCTAGTATTGCTCAATTGATCCCACAACTAAAGTCACCTGAACAACTAAAAGAAAAAATATAGATTAATACATGATATAAATTAGTAGATCAATAAAAGGAAAAGTTATTCAAGTAATGGTTGCAAAAATTCAACTCATATGGACACCTTTCCTGTGATAGATTGGACATGTAAATCATCCAAATTCTTTTTGTTTGTCTATTTTATGGGATATCCATCCAAATTAGCTTTTATCGCGGAGTAGGATGGAGTATGGTTAGTTATTTCAGAACCCCTGGCCCAGTTGACACCTCCTATCCTATGGCTGCACCTGTATCTTTCACTTCTAATTACTCGAGAGTCGGTGACGACCGAATAACAAACACCTGTCATGCAAATTAAAGATCGACCAGCGGACAAAGAAGCAATCTAATGAAGTCCAACCATACCTTGAGAAAACAGATTATGGAACCCATCAGAGAACCAGCCACCGGGAGGAACGCGAAGAATCGGCACCTATATATCACCTGCAAGGAAAAATCTTGACTGATAAGGCACTTTCTTTTCTTCCAAAACCATTGCGGCGACATCAAGCCAAACGGAGAAAGATCTCGCCTTTTCGAGCTTCTCTTCCACGTCATCAACTTCCAAGGAACCCAGCACGGGATCCCTTCGATGCCCCGGTTCGGCCGCGGAAGCGGGAACGATGGTCGAATGCGAGACGGAGGTGTCCCCGACGCCCGAGCTGGCTTTCACGGGCGCAAAGGACGCAAGCCTCGGCCACGCCGAGAAGATTCCGAGAACTCTAAGGCCGAGCTTCGGCTTGCTCGGGATTCCGGATGGCATCAGGCCTCCGGAACGGCGAAGTACGAGGCGATGGGACTTCATGGCTGCTCACCGGGGACCACGAGAAGCTCGATGCCTGCTGGCAGAGCAAGCCGCGTCCTTGCGAGCGGCAGATTAAAAAGACGAGGAATTGACGACAACAAACGAGGTGCATTGAAAGTAGACTTGGATAGGGAAAGGGAGGAGGGAGGTGGATTGAATCGGCGCCTTGCTCCCCGTTGCGGCGGAGCCATCGCCACATGTTTGGCTTCTGATCTCGCCGGGAAAACGATGTGCGAACAGCGCACTGCAAGTCCAAATCAACGTTATAAATGGCCCGTTACATTGTCACACTGGCCTCTACCGAAACCGTTACAATAAACTAATCGGACCGTCACGGTTTTTGTCGGATTCGGGTCGTATGATACGATCCGTTAACGTTCCCGCCAAGTCACGTCAGCAGCAGTCAGCCAAAGAAGAGCAGCTATTCTGGACCCGGCTGATGGCACGATTCAAGACACCATAGGCCCACGTGAAGGGGACTTATGGGCCCCGCCCTGTCTTGCCGCGTCAGTGTTCGCCACGTCATGTTTCGCGACTAGAACGGGGCCGTATGCCGTTAAAGATATCGTCCCCGGTGGCTGCTCCTTCGTGCTCCTGCTGCTTCGCTCCATAAATCTCGCTCTCAGTCTCTCCATTGGCCTCTCATTTCTGTAGAAACCAATATGAGTTGAATCCAGAACGAGTGGAAATGGAAGCTGCGCTTATCGGATTCCCCCTAAAACCCTCCCTTCTTAATCCCTTCCCTCGTGGCTTCACTTCTTCCCCGCCCGGACGACGCGACCTCCGCAAACTCGCTGCTGTCGCACCGAAAAATTCGATCTTGGTCCCAAAAGACCACCTTGATGATGGAGTCGGTCAAGAAAACGAGAAGGAAGAGCTTTCGCGGGAATCCTACAACGCTTTGATCCAATCCCACTGCGCAAAGGGCCGCCTTGACCGGTCTTTGCACCTCTTGAGCCGGATGGAGGCGGCGGGGATGCGCCCAAGCACGGCGTGCTACGCCCGCCTCGTCTACGCGTTGGGGCGCACCGGGAGGACGCTCGAGGCTGACGCCGTCTTCCGAGAGATGAAGTGGTCCGGCCATCGGCTGACCTCGAGGGAGTACAACGCACTCCTCGGCGGGTTCTTGAGGAAAGGGCAGCTCTTGATGGCTGATCGCTTGCTGGTCGAGATGGGCAAGGAGGGCATCGATCGGAATCGAGAGACTTACTTGCTCCTCCTGGATTCGTACGTCCATTCCGGGCGGTTAGAGGACACCTGGTGGGTTCTTGGAGAGATGAAGGAGAAGGGTTTTTGGTTGGATTCTTTCGTTTATAGCAAAATCATAAGGCTTTACAGGGACAATGGCATGTGGAAGAAGGCTATGAGCCTTGTGGTGGAGATGCATGAGCTAGGGATTGAACCTGACGTGAGGATGTACAATGGTATGATTGATACATTTGGGAAGTATGGTCAGTTGGATGAAGCAGTTAAGATATTTGAGAAAATGCAGAGTACAGGCTTGAAACCGGACATCATGACTTGGAATGCACTGATTCGGTGGCATTGCAAGGCTGGAGATCTGAAACACGCTCTTGGATTCTTTGCAAAAATGCAGGAAGCAGGATTGTACCCTGATCCCAAGATCTTTGTTAATATCATTAATCGGTTAGGAGAGCGGGGAAGATGGGATGAGATGAAGAAATTGTTCGAGGGTATGAAATATAGAGGTCTAAGAGAAAGTGGCATCATATATTCAATTTTAGTGGATATATATGGTCAGTATGGTACGTTCCACAATGCTGAGGAGTGTGTGGCTGCACTTAAAGCCGAAGGTATGCAGGTTTCAGCGAGCATATACTGTGTATTGGCAAATGCATATGCTCAGCAGGTGCGCAGATTGTCTAATCAGTCTGTTGAATTTACTGTTATATAAGAAGCATTGTTACATTGCTTATCTTTTGATGCTGCTGATATTTGTTGATTTTAACCAGAATTTTTGTATATCTGAAATCTTTGAAACAATTCTTGCTTTGAAATGGAGAAATCATGCTGTGCTATGCTTTCTTTTAGCTTCCATTGGTTTCAATAGCCGGGTAGAGGTGCATGCAGCACAGACAGTGAGCCCCTCACTCTTGATTGACTGCCATCTATGTTCCTTCTAATTAGTGGCAGCAAAAGTTGCAGGAGAAAGGTTTTCCTCAATGTCAAAGCATTTATTTCATGACAAAGACTTGGGAGTTTCTTCTTTTTCATAATTGATTCCTTCTAAGTCAAATGTTGTAATTAGCTAAACCAGCAATTACCAACATTGAAATACATAAAGTGATTATTTTTAGCCTCAATTGGAAGATTTATGTGTGCATTTGCAATGGACAGGACTGTAACAGTGAGAGTTATAGTGTGCAAGAGGTTTTTTTTCTTCCATTTTTGTCTGTGTTTTTATTTTGGGATGTTTAGATTCTGTTAGCATTTTCTTGTTTATAGTTGTCCTACTTTCAGGCCAGTAACTGAAACAACCCATTTCTAAAGAGCTCTAGATTGCTAAGTTCAGTTTGAGAATAAACAAACAATAGATGAGGCTCTAAATCAATTTCAAACTAACCTTGAACTTAGTTGGATGTAACTATGCTTGGCTTCAAACTGGCTTGAACATATATTATTTCAATATATTTCTCAAAATAGAGTAGTATCTGTTAATAATAGATTGTCAAGGCAGTTGTCACATACTAGAGTTATATTGCATTTGTTTGTTTGCTTCTAAGTTTCTGTCATAAATGTGAGTTATAGATGACTTATAACATGTGATGCTTGCAAAGGAGGTCTGGCTGGGACATAATTTTATAACATAGCAAATTCAGATGCTTATTCTTGATACCAGTTACTAATATCAAGCAAAGCTTGAGCATGAGTAGGCTTTATCTAGCTCAGTTTGGTTACGCAGTTACCTACTTCACACTGCAATTTTCAGCGCACTGGAATTCTCTCACATGTATGTTTTTGAGTGTGTGATTTTCCTGATAATTTCTGTATTATTTATATTCTTGCCTTTTTGTTAGGGGCTGTGTGAACAAACTTTGAGGGTGCTTCAGCTAATGGAAGCAGATGGCATTGAACCAAACCTTATAATGTTAAATCTGTTGATGAATGCATTTGGTATTGCCGGAAGGCACTTTGAGGCAATGGCAGTTTTTGAACATATCAAGGAAAGTGTAAGTGACTTATGAGCTGAACAAGATCAAATTTATTATATGATCTACTATCTCTTTTGTCCTTTGCTTTTGTTATCTTTTAAAGATTTTACAATCAGAATTGACTAGAAAGGACTATTATTGGTTCTGTAGGGCATCAGTCCAGATGTGGTTACTTATTGTACTTTAATGAAAGCATTCATGAGGGGTAAAAAATATGAACAGGTCAGGTTATTCTTTTTTTTTCCCTGTTTGTTCTGTTTAATGCTTAACCAGAAGTGGGAAGCTAAGTACATTTGGCCGGAAGTAGAGTGCAATACTTCATCTATTTCATCTAAATACATGAGTATGTAGGAATTTAATTTTCTTTTTCCTCCTTGGTATAAGAAAAGATAGTTTAGTTACTGTTCAATATATTTTGGATTGACTTGCCAGATTTCCTTGACCGATGTTTATTCTTGTGTTGCATACTGTTTGGTGATGAAGATGTCAGCCGTTTCCTAGAACTCTTTTTATTTCCAAGGTTGTGGACATAAGTTTCTTCGCCTGTCATTCAGGTTCCAATAATATATAAAGAGATGGAACATGCCGGCTGCACACCTGACAGAAAAGCTAGAGAGATGTTGCATAATGCCTCAATTATATGTGAACAGAGAGGTAATGACAGTAGCATGAGATATAGCTATGTTTTGTACATGCAAATGCCTTTTCTATTAATGTTCTTGGTGGTATTCAGGTAGTTTTAGTACAAATTCAAAAACCTTTCTACGATCTGGAAACCAGTGACTTCACAAACGAGGTAAAATATATATATACATATATTTTTTTCCCTCTATATATTTGCAAGTCTTCATTGTCAAAAGATTTCACTATCTGGGATGAAAAAGAGATTTACATCTTGCTTATTTGTATATTCCATTTGAGGGTTTCTGACAAGGAGCTGTCTAATTAACAGATAAAAATGGGTCCAGAGAAGCATCTTTCAAGTGATTTTGTTGCCAAATCTGTTTTTGGTATTGCACTGAGATCAAATAATTACCTGGTGTGGTTAACTGCTCATTCAGAGCTAGGGTTGTCTTCCATCTGACAATGAATCCTTGGCTTCATTCACTAACGATGAGTAGTATTTCAACTCATGGGAATCAAAAGACATTCAAAGTCATGCTTGGCACAATGCAATGTGTGGCAAAGAGGAATACCATGCACTTATCGCTGTCAGAAATCACCTACAAATGGCAGCTTCACAGAATCATATCAACAGCATCAGACAATAAGACCTTCAAAGGTGACTTTGTGATCTAGAAATTTCAGAGATTGAATCTTTATTTTCTGGCAGGTTCTTTCTTTTTACGTTTCTTACTTTACTACTGGAGGAGGAAAGGAGAAGATCTACCTGGGAATTCATTGGGAGAAAGATCAGCACAGAAGCCCAGAATGCAATGCCTCTATATACGCTATAGGAGGTTCAGTGTTCAGTAACTTCAGTTTCCTCTAATATCGTACCTTCAGTAGCTCAACAATGACAGTTTCTATCTATCAACATCTTGTCAACGATATTTGGAGGAACTTGGGGTTTTGACATTGAGAATTGGAGGGGGTAAACCATTGGTGGTAATGCATAGTTGGACATCAGTTTATCTTACCTTCGTCTCCACCAGGAGATCCTAAACTTTCTCCATCTAACCTTGAGCTGCTAAACTACTACAAGTATTGATTGTTTTGACATTATGCGATACCATCATGTACAAAACCAAATACTCATTTACAACCTCCATTAGTTTGTGCTATCTACTTTGATTTTATCAGTCAAGCTGGTTTTCCAAGTGAGGATCTGAATTATCCAAACACCCACAGCCTAGCCAAAAGTTGTTTAGTTCTGTCATGAGAAACATCATACATGTGTGTCATGTGAGAGAGAATGTAAAGAACTAGTTATGCAATGCTTTGAAGTATATGTCCAACCAAAGTTTAATATATGACTGTCTGTAATGTGCCACAAGTACTATGAGATGAAGAATGTTAGGCGAATTGATTTTTCTAGATTTTCCATGCAAATCAAAGGCCATCATGTTTCACTTACAAGAACATCATTAATTACGAAACGATATCCAGCTTGGGAAGCAATGTTGTGAAACAAAATTCTTTGACCAGCGAGTATTTCCAATTGCACCATTAAACATGTACACGTATAATTACTTCTCGATGAAAAATAAATGTAGAGATCCATGTTTGTTTTTGTTTCATATACATGGTCATCATGTAGTGCCAAGCCGATCGATACATGTCATTTTAATGCTTTACCAACACTGCCTCCAATTTTCTTCTTCTTGCCACATGCTTGAGCTTCTCCATGGCGATGAGCCCCACTTGTCTAACACGTTCTCTCGACAAACCAAACCTGAAGAAGAAAACATGGCTATTAACAAGCATCAAGTATGCATATCTATCTATGCACATAGGTGTAGAAATTGTCATGCCAAGATTCAATATTTTCAGAAACTTTACTCAAATACAGATGTTCTCCGTAATGTAGAAGACTCATCACCACTTTTAGGACATACAAACAAATGCATCAAGGAAAGCATGTTATCTTGTTTCCCTTTTTCCAATTAAAGTATCCGTGTGTAAGAAGGATTCAACTTCTGATTAAATGTAAAAGACTAACCATGCGAGTTAAAACAGAAAATGGAACACACCAAAGATTCAAAAGAAAGTTGCAGATGCAGTCTGCATGATGTTGCACCAGGGTAGTGTTGATCAAATGAAGAAGCATAGATGAGTTGTAGCTATAGGAGAATGTTTATATGACATTACAAAATCAATAGTGATACAGAAGAAAGATGAAATCCTAAGGCATTTGTGGTTGCTGTTGAACTGATCTCTATGGACAAAATGCATTCATCAGGTCATACTCGATAATGGAAGCATATAATGTGTCAGGCCACCATGTCAATCAGCTGCACTTGAAGAAAGTTATTACAGTTGAAAACTCCTTTTTTTATAGTAGTAGTAAAATCACCAAGCGGACATGGGAAAGAACTGCTGATTACTGATAATTACAAGGGAAGTGCTTACTATTGAAGTTAAGTAGAGGAATGTTTGTTGCTTTGCTTTGTATTTAGCATCGAATGAATGAAATATCACATGTTCAATAAGCAGGCTAGTACATCAAAGATTATGAGATGCATCATACAACTGTAAAATGCCAATTTTCAGTTGATTGTTCAAGGGAGAATCATTTTTGGAAATGTAGATTTGGAATGGTTTGCAGTGCTAAGGATAGATTTCTTCTTCAGTTGGCTGGAGATTACCAAATTCTGTTTGTTTGGGATTGCATTGTAAAATTTTGTTTCAGTAGATAATACTGTTGATACTGGGGTCACGAACACTCAAGTAGATAGTTTAAGAGTGCTCTCTGAAGTGCTATATATGGTGGTGGTGTTTTCTTCTTTTGATCAGGAATAAAAAACTTTTTTCATTTTTTTTTCCACAGAAAAAGAAGACCACTTTAAGAACACTATTATTCTAGAACCTTTCTTCACATCTCAACAAAAAATATATATATGCCAAACAACTTCTTTCTGAGAGAAAGAAGGAAAAGAGTCAACTGGAGAAGTTCTATCGTATAGCTTGAAAGTAAATACATTTTTTCCCTTGAAAGTAAATATTCATATCTCCCAGAGTTGTCTCAAGAAAACAAATCTGAATCAGAATTAAATCAGAAATTGATAAGAATAAACTGCTTACCGTTTGCCGATATCCTCCCATGTATGACACTCACTGTCAATACCATGATAAAGTCTAATAATCTCTCTCTCCCGCTTGCTAAGTGTTGTATATAAAAGCTTCTTGACTTCATCCTGGATAGATTGGAATATAAATATCATGGTTGCATAATGGAGACAAAATAGCAGCATGAATTAAGAATCCTCCAAAACCTATATTAGTAAGTTTGTCTATTCAAATGAGGTTGAGCAATAACCAAGAAGAAAACCCTAAGTTGCTAGATTTATTCAACAGAGAGCAAAGAATCACAAGCCAACTTCAATGAAAATTAAAGTCCATGTTATAGAACATTTACTATGCATACCTTGAGAGACCATTCCTCAAAACCATACCATGGATTATTTTCAACGTTTCTGTCTGCAATATACTGAAGGAAATAAATGGTGTTATGAAATAAAGAATTTTTATAATCAATAAACCTTTTATATAGAAATTGAGTTGCTAAACTTACACTGTGAAGAGTCTCGCCAGGAAGGCCATTTAATGAGGGAAAGGCTTCCCTATCAAGAGAAAGTACTTTGCTCGCTGCCTGCATCTCTGACCATTAAATGCAAGGAACAAACAGCTACTTACAAGATCAAATACAATTACTAAGAATGTGAATCCATACCTGTGTGGCATCCCTTATTTTTTTCTGCGACATATTTAGGGTCTCTGCAAGTTTCTGTAAAGGATAAAAGAAATTATCTAATCATTACAAACTTCACAGAGAAGTAAAGTTCACTATTAAACAATTGCCTTTCTATAGAGTAACGAAAAGAAATGAAAATCGTGCAGCTTAATTTCCTAAACAATAAGAAACAAGCTCTTAAATCTGAATAAAAACATTATGAGCTACCATAGGGGCATAAACAAATATGATAGAACAAGCAAAAGGGAGTGCTTATGGATTTCAAGGTCACAGAGAACTAATAGGATAGGGTGTTCCTATAGTCAAGATCATGAAGAAGATGGTTAACACCAGGGATACTGGACAGGTGCCTTATCAGCTTCTGTTCCATATATTAGCAATTAAACCAAGACAATAATGAAAACTATAAACAACAATGATTATGCAAGTGGAATAGCATAAAGATCATCTTCTGTATGTCAACTGCAGAAAGGCCCAAAAACAAAATGTTGCACTATACTAAGCATGCATGGAAAAATGGAGAGCTATCCAACAGTATGATAAAAGTTCACTTACATCAATTGATGGTGTAATTCCTTTCTCCTCCAATCTAATCTTTGCATGTCTAATTGAACTTAATCTTTCATGCAAATGAGTTGGCAGTCTTAATGTCCTGGAGTTCTTAAACAATGCTCGCGAGACACCCTGGAAAGAAAGACAGTGTCTATTAAATTTTATGCATGAAATTCATATTTAATAATAAACTATACCATCGAAACAAATAAGCATGTAGCATTATGCTATAATAGAAGCTTCCATATCGAGCATTTATCAAAATAGATGCTAAGATTGAGGAGCAGCTATATGAGGCACAGATGTGAACCCAGTGGGAATTGAAGTTTTAAGATCCGCAAGCTAAGACTTTCTGGAAACATAATTCTAGATCATAGATAAGAAAGAGAAAATAGCTTATCATCTGTGTGTGATTCAAATAACATTTAAAAAACTTTTACAAATGAAGAATTGTTGTGACATGAACCAAATCAGGAGCTATGAATTATATATGCCTCATTATGGTTTGACCTAACAATTTCCGCTTTCACTGGTCATGGCAGAATTTTACGATATTTGGGTTTAAATGGACCAGGAACAATGGGACAGACTTAGATCTACTTTGGTAAGACGACACTAAATATTTAATTGATTAGGAAAACTGATCGGATATCAACATTATCCTCTCGTGTCTAAGCTGCCCAGGAAGCCACAGTGATCATTAATATCAACTTGCCATTTTAGGATCTCACTTGAATGTCTTTTGGAACTTAAATGACTCCTGAATGAGAAAGAAACATAAGAAACAACATATAGAAGTTTTTTGGTGAAGGAATCAGTTAACTACCTGTAAAGGAGAACTTACATTTTGCATGAACAACCAACAAAAAGGCAAACTAATTTCCTCCCTATTTCCAACCAATTACTAGGTAAAATTTCCATCTTTGGCATCCATCTTCTTATGGCACATGCTAGGTAATTAGATGTTTCATATTAAGCAAAAAAATTCAAAAGCAAAGGACTGTGAATGATGCTGGCTAACAAGTAGTCCATAAAAGAAATTATTTCTAACCACATAATATCCAATATCAAACAGAAACTTCAATTAACTGATAATTTTTCCAATTGAAAAACACGTAGTAATACCAAGCAGACAAAGCAGGTTTATCCGCTGCAACAAGAAGTCCATAAAAGAAAGTAGTTCTAACCACATAATATCCAATATCAAACATAGACTCCAATTAACTGATAACTTTGCCAATTGAAAAAAATATAAGAAATATCAAGCAGAAAAAGCAAGTCTATCATCCACTGCACAATCTTTCAAACAACTAAAGCAAAGGATCACCCAGACAAAAACAGAAATATGGGGTTTGATCTCTGACTTTTCCATCATAATATGTGCTGATCTACCTAGCATAAAATATCAAGCAGCTAAAGCATAATTTGATTCACCTGTCGTATCCACCAATATACATAAGTAGAAATTCTGAAGCCCTTGGAAGAATCAAACTTTTCTATCCCACGAAGTAGCCCAATCAAACCAGCCTGTGAAACAAGTAACTTTATTAACACCGAAAACTTGCAGCTTATACTGTGAAATTCATGCCAGAAAATAATAACATGAACTTTTCTATGCCAGTTAACGCAAGTCTAAAAGAAAAACAAAAGAAGATTTACCTGGATAAGGTCAGTCATTTCTGCTCCCAAGTTATCATACTTTTGTGCAATAGACATGACTAGACGAACATTGCTCATTGCAAGCTTCTCCCTTGCCAAAGAAGATTCGATCATTTTTGTGTGCAACTCAGCACGTGACATCCTCAATGAAGAAGCCAGCTGTCTGTCAGTTGGTTCAAATCCCAATTTATCCTGCAGTCTGAAACCATAAACAGTTTGGTCATAGTCCACAGAAGCTAGTAGCAGCAGCAAGCAACTATAACAACATCAAGTAGCTTTTAGTTCCAATCAGCAACTCATATGAGATTTGCTTGCCGTAAAGCAGTTAATCTTCATGATTTAAAGATTTATCGCAACTCTATGTAACGAGATAAATTTGACTACATCGAGCAAAGTAAATAAAAAATGAGAACCACCTTTATCTTCAAGAAAAAAGAAATGAAATCTGAAAATTATCAAAATTATAAAGCTCTTCATGCGCTCAAGATCATATAATGAACGGTTTATGTAGTTACCAAAAATGAACAATCTTATTATAATCATCAAGCTCTCCAAGGGCAATATGAAGTAAGGGATCGAACTATACTGTTTACCTTTATAATTGTTGCAAGATATGGCCCAAATATAGGCAAAAAGGAATTGAAGCAGCTTCTAGATATGATACAACAAAATTAAGATTTTTCAGAAGCAAATTACCCAAGCACTAGAAATTTCCACCTAAAAGAGGAGCTGGATGAGATAAGCATGATAACTTTAATTACTATTTCTTGACAAAATCACATTGGCAATTTACAAGATATACAAATTGTTGCTACATCTCTACTTTCATTAAAAGAACTGAGTTATAAACAAAGACTTGAATTTCCAATCTCTCAGTTGATTCTTGATATTCCAACAAGAAAAATAAAAGAGATGAAGATTGTCTGTCAGTATGCTAATAGTAAAAAAGTCCAAATTGCATGAGACAAAAAACTCACTTTGCCCTCTGTTCTTGTATATGTATACCAGCTTTTATTGTCTTTGACAGATTTGCGACTTCTGCATGTGTCAGCAAGTTTTCACTCACGGTGCCCCGCACATAACCACTAATGTCAGATTTAAGTAACTCGCGACTAACACTTGGATGAAGCTGTTTCACTCTGCTTGATGGCACCATATTAGCCTGATGACTAAAACATTTCCTACTGGAAATAGTTCTCCTCTCACGGGCAGATATCCCTGAACGAGTAATTTCTGCCATCCGGCAGCTATTCTCAGGAGCAACAACAGTTGTCATCTGTGTGAAAGGAAGTTCCCATTGCTTTTCCAACATAGACTTCTGTAGCAAAATGAGGACCTCTAGAGAAGATTCAAGATCAGGCCTCTCAGACCATGTATCGCTAGTTGAAGGAGCTGAAGTATTGACATGTTCTCTCAGTGCCTTGATAGTCGGTATGTGCCTGGTTGGTGGAACATTTGACCCAAAATGAGAAGACTTCTTTGCAACTATGGTGCATTTAGTGGAGCCACCCGAAAATGGCAGTGATCCATGATCTGGAACAGAGAATAACTTCTCAGTGAGGTCGGTTTGACAGAATGAAGAGCTCAGAAGCCTCTTTCCTGTGTGTAATCCAATAACTGCTGCTGTAGCCATCATCCAGCCTAAAATGTCTGTGCATCACCATTACACGTGGTCAATAACCTTGTCGAGCCAAAGCCATGTCTTCCAAATTGCAATAAAAGAGTGATCCACCTATTAAGAAAAAGACATGTTCTCAGTCTTTTATCAACGAGGCATTGGGCATATAAAACCGATCATAAGGTATGATACGAAAGGGATGAGCTGTGAATTATATATCAAAGTTATTTAGACTTAAAGGAATAAGAAGTGGCACGTTAAAATAAGTTTGAAAGAATCAGAAACCTTGGCACTGAGAAGAATCTATGCAGGCCTAACAAGTGCCACTTTCTTGGGTTAATGATCGCAAAACATGACTGAAAATTCTGCTGAAAGTCAAAATTGCTATGCACTCTTGATCAATTCCGATAAATCATCCAGAGGGATGTTACTTGGACAGGATAACAAAAAGAAACACTGCCCGGATATAACCAAAAAAGTTGCTATTTCACAAAGACGCCGAGATAGACAACAAAAGCCAACAGACTAAAAGTCGGAGCCTCCTGAGATAGCTTGGATTCTCACATGCAAGGAGGTTATGAGCAAGATGGAATCTTTGAGACAAGCGATCTAATTCCAGCACCGAAGGTTGATCTGCGATCAATCAAACGAAGCAAACTCCACTAGATCTGAGCATTCTAACCCAAAAATCGCTCATTGGCGTTCCTACACGACATGAATCCAAAGCAATACCAACATGGAAGAAACCCAATGGACAGATTAAGAATCGAAATGAGCGTTACAGAGGCAGCAAACCGGCGGAGAAAAAGATGACAGGGAAACCAAGAACGAATCTTTTCTCCATGCAATTACTAGAAACGCGCAATTACCAATTACCAGAAAGACGGCGATGACCACAAACATCAAGAACAAATCCTTGTCATCTTTTCCGATCAATTACCAACAACCAGAAGAACAAGAAGGATAAGAAAGGGGAAAAAGGACGACTCTTTTAGCATGGGCACGCGCCAAATAAAAACTAACTTCTGATCTCAAAAGAGAGAACCACAAAAGGGGATCCGAGAGTGGGGGCGGACGCACCAGAGCGTGGCGGTCGGGCGGCCGCAGCTAGAAAGGCGGTGAAAACCGAGGGAGGGAGCAGCTGCTTTTCTGCTGCGGGTTTGGAGTATTCCGCGGCTATTGGCGCGAGGTGACAGTGGGCGACCAACAAGGGATATGGGAGGGCGGACGCCCATTGGGTGGAGCAGATACTTCACACGCGCTTGTGGCACACATCCGCTCCCAATACACAACACTCCAATCGCCGCAATCTTATCGGAGTCCATCGATGCCATACAAAAGCTACAGCTGCTCTCCATCTACTCACAAACCACCCGGTCCTACGTTATCTCCCTCGCCACACACTCCCTCCTCTCCCAGCCTCTCTCTCTCTCTCTCTCTCTCTCTCTCTATCTATCTCCATATCTATTTATATCGAATTTTAGAAAAACAAGTCTCTTCCGAGACTTTTTTCGAGAATTCTCATTTTCAGATTTTTCTAATATTATTCTACTTTTATTAGCTTCTTATGATTAGAAAGTGTGGTTAAAGAGTATTACAGTGGTATCAGAGCAAAATTATGTTTTTTCTTTTTCTTTTCTACAAAATTATGTTTTTTCTTGATTAATGAATGATTTTCTCCAGTTTTGATAGTAACATAAAATATTTAAAAAAATACAAGTCTTAAAATGCAGAAAGAGTAGAATGGAAGTCAAAGGTTTAGAGTAATCACAGAGATCATAGATGAACAGAACTTGTCTCCTTTATTAATTTAAGCTTTTGACACTGCATATCAAGAGTAACATACAGCATTGTCGATACCTAATGTATCGAATTTTCTTACCAAGATGTGCAGATCTATTTTCCAACAAAGTACATCATGACACATTGAAGACAACTGAACTATTTAGACATCATTAAAAGGTGGCATCGAGAGAAGACATTCTTAATTATTTGCGCTTCTTCTTGGCGTGCCACTTCTCTATGGCACTAAACCAATTCCACTGGAAGCACAGGCCGACGAAGCGCATAAGACTCGCACCAAGAACCTCATTGAATGCCATAAGGTACGATCGCTGAGGAGACAAACCAGCTGTCGCGATGGATAGCATTGTCCCTTCAAAGTTGCATGGAACCACAAATTGCGCAGATTTGATTCCGTTCAAGGCCTTCTGGGCAACATCATCGGCCTTCATACCACCTGACGATGCCGCTATCACATTTGTAATCTCTGGTCTTCTCTTCAGCTCTGCAATCAATTTGCACACCAGGTTATGGATTTTCAAGAAACTTGCAACAACAACCTTCACCTGAATGTATGTTTACGCTGTTGATTCAATAGAAGCTAATGATATAGCAACTATAATAACTATTGCACACTTTTCAAATAAATCAAATAACCAAGTCAAATGCTAAAATTACAAAGTGAGCATTGTTAACAAAAATTAGGCCATTAGCAGCAGCTAAAAATGTTTAAGTCAGAGTGATACTATAACAAAATCAAACTCCAAGAAGTACATGGAGGCTGCTTCGTGTTGGCTATACAGGTACTTCTTAAGAACGGTTCTATGAACGGGTAAAAACCTCTAATTTTGCCTATTAAAGTTTCATACAGGATCTAAAGAGTTACTCTAGCAGAGGCATGCTCGAGTTGTTCCAAGGAATGCTGTTCTTAATTACTAGATACCTAGTAGCACCACAAAGCAAGGTTGCCTTAGACGATGGTCAGCTCAAATCTTCAAATCAAAATTTCATAGCAGATATAAACAGTTGCTAATGCTACTATAGGTAAGTTTACGGTGTTCTCAGGAATACCTTTTAAGTCAAAGACTCTTAATTACTAGATATCTAGTAACACCGCAAAACAAAGTCTCCCTAGCAAATGATCAGCTCATATCTTCAAACCTCGGCCATCAAAATTTCATAGAGGACCTAATCAGTGACTATCTCCAGTAGATGTAAGCTTAAGGTGTTCTCAGGAATATTTCTTTAGTCAGAGAGTCTCGATTACTAGATACCTAATGACACCAAAACGCAAAACCTCCCTAACCAATGGTCACCTCATATATTCGACTCGGCCATCAAAATTGCATAGAGGACCTGATCAGTTACTATCTCCAGTAGATGGAAGGTTAAGGTGATCTCAGGAATATTTCTTTAGTCAGAGAGTCTTGATTGTTGAATCTCGGATTTTGATGATGAAGTCAATTGTCATTTGTTATCTAATCTATGTGTTGAGATAAGTGTGCAGGATTAACTACGATGAGATTAAGACAAGCAGCAGGAGTTGCGCCGGAGTCAAGATCATGATCACGTTGGGAGTTCGAGAGTTCGACGGAAGTTCGGACGGTCGTCGGAGGTTCAGAGAGAACAGATCCGAGAAGTCCAGAAGCTTGCCAAGCGAAGCTCGTCGGAACTCGCCAAGTGGATCGTCGCAAAGTCCAGGAGTATGCCGGATGTCCGCAAAAGGATCACCGAGGGTTATCGGTTGATCGACGGAAGTTGGCCGGAAACTCGCCGGAAGAAGCGATTGACGCATCGGAGCAAGCTGCAGAAGTTGTCTTAGAGATAATCGTAGTTAGCACGATGATTAAGCATGAAAATGGGAGGTGATCCCATTAGCTTAATCTTGGGGCAATTGGGCCCCTGAAAAGATTCAAAGTGGGTCGAATGGAGTGAACCATTCGGACCCTGATTGCACCAGGAGGTGCAACCGCCCCAGCCAGGAGGTGCAACCGCCTGGGCTGTGGGGCTGAGAGGTGCAACCGCCCCAGCCAGGAGGTGCAACCGCCTGGGCTGTGAGGCTGGGAGGTGCAACCGCCCCAGCCAGGAGGTGCAACCGCCAGGGCTGCACGGCTGGGAGGTGCAACCGCTCCAGCCAAGAGGTTGCACCGCCAGAGCTCAAGTTCCGAGCTCTGCCAGGCGATGCAACCACCAAGCTCAGTCTTCGAGCTTTGGCAGAGTGGTGCATCAGCCTGAGCTCAGTCTCGAGCTTTGCCAGGTGATGAATTCACCAAGCTCAGTCTTCGAGCTATGGCAGAATGGTGCATCAGCTTGAGCTCAGTTTGGAGCTCTGCCAAGTGATGCAACCACCAAGCTCAGATTTCGAGCTCTGCCAGGTGATGCAACCACCAAGCTCAGTCTTCGAGCTCTGCCAGGTGATGCAACCATTGAGCTCAGTCTTCGAGCTCTGGCAGAGAAGAAGCAATCGGCAGAGCTCAGTCTTCGAGCTCTGCCAGGCGGTGCCACCTCTCCAGTTGAGAGGTGCAACCGCCTGATCCCAGAAATTCTGGGATTAGATCGATTTGATCGTTTTGAGCTCGAATTTTGAATTGGGTTGGGGCCTATAAATACCCCACCCATTCAGCACTGAAAAGATACAGACCTATACCGAAATTGTGATCTTTTCTGTGATTCTAAAGAGCTCAAAAGTGTTGTAAAGCCTTGAGTCTCCTCCTTCTGTTCTTCAAGTTTTCAACTGTAAAGTGAGGAGAGAAAGGTCTGTAAAGGTTGTCTCCTAAGCCTGTCAAAAGGAGAGAAACTGTAAGAGGGAAGTTTGGCCTTCGCCCATTGAAGGAAGGCAGCTAGTTGACGTCGGCAACCTCATCGGTGGAGGAAGCCAAAAGTGGAGTAGGTCAAGGCTGACCGAACCACTCTAAATCTCTGGTTTGCGTTTATTTTCGAGCACTTTATCATTACTGCAAACCTCCCTCGTCACTACTGCTCTCTGCGCTTTCACGAACAAGTTCTAAGTGCTGTTCTTCCAAATCTGCATTCAGACGTAAACTTGTATTTTCGTACATTACAGTTTACGTTTACGTTTGATTCTGCAGAACTGTTTTCCGCGCTTTTACGAACGAGCTTCCTTGCAGTTTACGCTTACATTTTAATCCTATTAATAACTGCAATCTGTCCTCTACGATTTTACGAACGAGTTTCAACATTTAGACGTAAAACTGCATTCGGACGTAAATCGGCTTTCTTCGCTCAATCATCAGATTTCAGTTTACGTTTACGTCTTGATTTCAACTGCATACTGCCTTCTGTGAATATACAAACGAGTTTCAAAGTTTAGACGTAAATCTGCGTCTAGACGTAAAACTGCGTTTAGACGTAAAACTGCGTTTAGACGTAAATCTGCGTTTAGACGTAAAACTGCGTTTAGACGTAAAACTGCGTTTAGACGTAAATCTGCGTTTAGACGTAAAACTACGTTTAGACGTAAAACTGCGTTTAGACGTAAATCTGCGTTTAGACGTAAATCTGCATTTAGACGCAAAACTGCGCTTAGACGCAAAACTGCGCTTAGACGCAAAACTGCGCTTAGACGCAATCTGCGCTTAGACGCAAAACTGCGCTTAGACGCAATCTGCGCTTAGACGCAAACTGCACTTAGATACAAACTGAGAATTTGCTTTTGCATCATAATCGTTTTTGAACGAACGCAGCTTTTTGTTTTTAAATTATTATAAGATTTCCGCTGCACTAATTCACCCCCCCCCTCTTAGTGCTCTTGATCCTAACAATTGGTATCAGAGCTCGGTTAACTCTCTAAAGGATTAAAACCCAAGAGAGATGGCATACGCCGGAAACCAAGAGGGGCATTCGATTACACGTCCACCCATGTTCAGTGGAACGGACTACACTTACTGGAAGACCCGAATGAGGATCTTTCTTATTTCTATGGATTTTGAACTATGGAACCTTGTTGAAAATGGATTTTCAAAATCTTCTCTTCCAATGATCGATTGGAACGATTTGGAAAAGAAGGCTTTCGCTCTTAATGCAAAGGCTATGAATGCCTTATTTTGCGCACTAGATAAAAACGAATTTAATCGTGTTTCAACTTGCGAAACTGCTTTTGATATTTGGCACACACTTGAAGTGACCCACGAGGGCACAAGTAGAGTGAAAGAGTCAAAAATCAATCTGTTGCTGCATTCTTTTGAACTTTTTCGAATGAAACCGAGTGAAACCATTGGCGACATGTTTACCCGTTTCACGGATGTCGTCAACGGTTTAAAAGGTCTCGGAAAGAGCTTTTCGGATTTTGAGCTTGTTAATAAGATACTAAGATCCCTTCCTAAGAGTTGGGATCCTAAAGTCACCGCCATTCAAGAGGCAAAAGATCTGCAAAATTTCCCTCTTGAAGAACTAATCGGGTCATTAATGACCTACGAAATGACCTGCAAAGCTCATGAAGAGCAAGAAGACATCCTTCCAAAGAACAGGAAGGATATGGCACTTAAAACTTCTGAATGCCACTTGAGAGAAAACTCAAGTGATGAGGATTGTGACGATGACTTAGCACTGTTGACAAGAAAGTTTAAAAAATTCTTCAAAAGAAACAAGTTTAAAAACGATGTGAAAAATAAACTTGAACCTAAGAAGGACCAAGTGATCTGCTATGAATGTAAAAAGCCGGGACACTACAAAAGTGATTGTCCCCAAGTCAAGAAAAGAACAACAAAGAAGAAGGCGCTCCAAGCAACATGGGATGATTCGAGCGCATCCGAGGAAGAAGAATCCAACACCGAGCAAGTTGCTCATTACGCCTTTATGGCCATCGAAGGGGAGGTAACGGATTTATTAGATGCTGATTTATCTTTCGATGAATTATTAAATGCCTTCCATGAGTTATTTGATGAATGCAAAGTTATAAATAGAAAATATAAGTTGCTAAAAAGGGTACATGATAATCTTACTTGTGAGTTTGATAAGTTAAAAGTCGAACATCATGATAGTTTAAACTCATGTATCAAATGTCATGATTTAGAAACTATACAAAAAGAAAACTTGCTGCTTAAGGACACCTTGAAGAAATTCGAGGTTGGTAGCAAGTCATTAAACATGATCCTTACAAACAAGGGTCATGCTCCCAAAAGAAGTGGGATTGGATTTGTGAGGAGTCCTCACCGAAATCCAACTACCTTTGTAAAAGGCCCCATCTTACACGTTCAACACCAAACCAAGTGCAACTTTTGTTGCAAATCTGGACACAAGACACATTGTTGTCCATTCAAGAAAATAAGTCCAAACAAATTAACTTGGGTTCCTAAAGGAACCATGATAAACTCTATGCAACATGATAGAAAATATAGATCTGTTTATGAGGCACCCAAAAGCAAATGGGTTCCTAAAGATCATCCGTTCCTATAAAGACATTAAAAGTCTAGGCCGGAGCAAGAAATAATATTCTGCTCCTTGACTCTCAATGGTCATAAAATCAAAAAGGAACTCGCAACGCTTAAGTAACAAGTGGAAGCTATGAAATCACAAATACGATACAATTAGAAACATATGATATCCAAATTCACATACCCCTGATCTTCAAAACCTGTTCATCTACGAATTAATTCTTGTAGAAACTAAACATGTCATAAAAGGGACACCAAACAAACATTCGTATACACCTTAAAAGATCTATCTTACAAAGAGCTTCTTCCTTAAATGAAAATTCATACGAAATCATGTAACAAACATCAATTGCTCTGAAACTCTCCTCAAGGCAAAGGCTCCCTAAATCAAAACATCCTAAAATGCTCACCTGCTGCAGGCGGTGGCACCTCTCCAGCTGGCGGTTGCACCTCCAGCCTTCACGGGTTGCCAGAGGTTGCACCGCTCCAGCCAGAGGTGCAACCGCCAGCAGCTCTGCCCCCTTAAAATCACGCTAGGGCCGGCTAAGGAACCGACCCCAACTCACCCCCATTCCCTCCTCTACTCTTCCAAGACTCCTCCATTCCCACTTCACTCCTCTAAGCCTTCCAAATACCTCCCATTTCGGAGCAAAACATCAAGAATCCTTCCTTCTCTTGAAGATTTCACAAAGGTATTCTCTAAGAAGCTCTTAAATTCTGTTTTGTTCTTCATTTTCTTTAGCTCATCATCATCCCTTTAAAACAGCAGTAGTAATGGGATCTAGAAGATCCTCAAGGGACAAGGGAAAGAGGAGAGTAGTAGAAGAGTTTGATCTCACTCTTTTTGATTCCAAAAACCATGCTGAAAAATTTCTCTCCTTCGAACTAAGAAGCATCAATAAGGGAAAATATGTAGATCTGAATGAACTAAGAGATGTAGAGACTATCCATTGGTTTGCAAACCTAAATCTACTTCCCATTTTGCAGATCAACGAACCCATTTATCCTAGACTAGTTCGATTGTTTTACAACAACATGCAAAAAGATGATGAAGAAAGGATATCAACCTATCTCTTAGGACAACACATTTCAATCACTGATAGATTCATTTGTGATATAATAGGTATCCCCATGAAAAGCATAGGACTTTACTTCAAAGGATCATGGGATGAAAATACTATTGGAACATCTTACGTTGACGCCTTAGGAACAATCCTTGCCAATCCTAACATAGAATCTATTTCTAAAAGTTGTGAACATCTAATGCCTTTTAACACTAAGATACTTCATCATATCATGACTAGTATAATTCTTCCTAAGCAATATCATCATGATGAAGTGAGTCAATTGGAATTAGGAATTATGTACCTAATTATGAAAGAACGTGACATTTGTCTTGGCTATCTGATCCAACAAAACATGTTGGAATTATCTACAAAAGATATGATGCTCCCATATGGTGGAATTATTACTAGAATAATGAAAGCTTACGACATTCAAATACCACTAGAAGAAGAAGTAATGAAATCAGATAGATACAGCATAATAAACAAAAATCTACTTCACCGACTGAGATGTCACTATAGAAACGGTAACTGGGTAAGAATGCCTAGAAGAACTAATCCCCCTGAACCTGAACCTGAACCAGAGCCGGAAACCCCAGTCTTTATGAGTACCCACTCTCCTCCAATCTGTCCCTTTGAGGAAACACATCCGGTTGAGCAAACTCACACATCATCCATCGAAGATATCGGGATTCGGATGGACCGATTTGAGCAACGACAAGAACGGCTTGAACTTCGACAAGATCAAATCCTAACCGAGCTACAACAAATCCATCGACAATTTGACTCTTTATTTAGGCACTTTAATCTTCCACCTCATGAATAAGCTTGTATAAACATCTGATGTTTTTGATATGACATGTTGTAAACTCCTTATGTTATTCATGAAGGACTTTGTCTTTATGGTTATCTGATATACTGTACATATGTTATCCTGATATGGTTATCTTTGTCTGCGTAAGCATATTTGCAAACATCTCTTATTGTTTATCTCGGTTTTTGCACTGAAACTAAAAAGGTTTAAAAACCTATGCCTTGAAAATATGAAGCAACATACCAATGTAAGTTGATAAGTCAGCAGTATGACATTGATATGGTAGCTATTGCTAATATGATTGCTATCATGCCATGTATCAAACAAAAATTTGCATCATACAAGCTGATATCTTACCATGTGATGCAATGCTACACTTGCTGAAATAAAAATCCTGCTATGCAATATGATATAATGCTGCACTTGAAATAATTGTGTTACTACATCAAAATTATTCGAATGCTATTACTATTACATGCCTTGACAACGCTTGATCAAATAACATGTTGCAAATTATGGTCCAAATACTTGAGTTATTACTATTACATGCCTTGACAAACGCTTGATCAAATAACATGTTGCAAATTATGTGACAAATATTCTTAACCAAATGCATGTAAGAAGTTCATTTTTCGGGTTGTATGCTAAAAATGGGATGTTCCCGTACACTCTTATGAAAACTCCTTGGAAAATGACTTTCCTCCGTCAAGCAAAAACAATAAAGTGATATATATGTGTCATGACTTCCTTTATATGCTTGATAATGCTATCATGCTTTTTGTTGATGACAAAGGGGGAGAAAAATATGAATTGATAAACACTATGTCATAGCTGAACTGCCATAATCATATCTATGTCATAGTTACAAATACTTGAGTGATGCCATAAACAATGTTATGCCATCCTTGCATCACCAAGAGATATGTGAACATGTGCAATAGTTTGCATCATATCTTGATTTGATATTCTATAGAAAATGCAAACTTGCTAGAAAATCTCAAATGTAAGCATCATGTAAGAAGTCCTTCGTTGCTTTATATGATTACATGATGATTAGTTACAAACACTATCATACAAACTTGTTGATGTATGTCATGCCTTGACATAATTCTTGAAGAGATACATCATGATAGGCATCATGATGGGAGCATTGATAAGTTTAACTGATCTAACTTATCAATGCGTCACTTGAATTCTTAGGTCTTGAATTCAAGGTTGACTTATCTCAACTATGGCATATAGATAGGGGGAGTTAAGGATAACTCCTTTATCAATTGATTGTCATCATCAAAAAGGGGGAGATTGTTGAATCTCGGATTTTGATGATGAAGTCAATTGTCATTTGTTATCTAATCTATGTGTTGAGATAAGTGTGCAGGATTAACTACGATGAGATTAAGACAAGCAGCAGGAGTTGCGCCGGAGTCAAGATCATGATCACGTTGGGAGTTCGAGAGTTCGACGGAAGTTCGGACGGTCGTCGGAGGTTCAGAGAGAACAGATCCGAGAAGTCCAGAAGCTTGCCAAGCGAAGCTCGTCGGAACTCGCCAAGTGGATCGTCGCAAAGTCCAGGAGTATGCCGGATGTCCGCAGAAGGATCACCGAGGGTTATCGGTTGATCGACGGAAGTTGGCCGGAAACTCGCCGGAAGAAGCGATTGACGCATCGGAGCAAGCTGCAGAAGTTGTCTTAGAGATAATCGTAGTTAGCACGATGATTAAGCATGAAAATGGGAGGTGATCCCATTAGCTTAATCTTGGGGCAATTGGGCCCCTGAAAAGATTCAAAGTGGGTCGAATGGAGTGAACCATTCGGACCCTGATTGCACCAGGAGGTGCAACCGCCCCAGCCAGGAGGTGCAACCGCCTGGGCTGTGGGGCTGAGAGGTGCAACCGCCCCAGCCAGGAGGTGCAACCGCCTGGGCTGTGAGGCTGGGAGGTGCAACCGCCCCAGCCAGGAGGTGCAACCGCCAGGGCTGCACGGCTGGGAGGTGCAACCGCTCCAGCCAAGAGGTTGCACCGCCAGAGCTCAAGTTCCGAGCTCTGCCAGGCGATGCAACCACCAAGCTCAGTCTTCGAGCTTTGGCAGAGTGGTGCATCAGCCTGAGCTCAGTCTCGAGCTTTGCCAGGTGATGAATTCACCAAGCTCAGTCTTCGAGCTATGGCAGAATGGTGCATCAGCTTGAGCTCAGTTTGGAGCTCTGCCAAGTGATGCAACCACCAAGCTCAGATTTCGAGCTCTGCCAGGTGATGCAACCACCAAGCTCAGTCTTCGAGCTCTGCCAGGTGATGCAACCATTGAGCTCAGTCTTCGAGCTCTGGCAGAGAAGAAGCAATCGGCAGAGCTCAGTCTTCGAGCTCTGCCAGGCGGTGCCACCTCTCCAGTTGAGAGGTGCAACCGCCTGATCCCAGAAATTCTGGGATTAGATCGATTTGATCGTTTTGAGCTCGAATTTTGAATTGGGTTGGGGCCTATAAATACCCCACCCATTCAGCACTGAAAAGATACAGACCTATACCGAAATTGTGATCTTTTCTGTGATTCTAAAGAGCTCAAAAGTGTTGTAAAGCCTTGAGTCTCCTCCTTCTGTTCTTCAAGTTTTCAACTGTAAAGTGAGGAGAGAAAGGTCTGTAAAGGTTGTCTCCTAAGCCTGTCAAAAGGAGAGAAACTGTAAGAGGGAAGTTTGGCCTTCGCCCATTGAAGGAAGGCAGCTAGTTGACGTCGGCAACCTCATCGGTGGAGGAAGCCAAAAGTGGAGTAGGTCAAGGCTGACCGAACCACTCTAAATCTCTGGTTTGCGTTTATTTTCGAGCACTTTATCATTACTGCAAACCTCCCTCGTCACTACTGCTCTCTGCGCTTTCACGAACAAGTTCTAAGTGCTGTTCTTCCAAATCTGCATTCAGACGTAAACTTGTATTTTCGTACATTACAGTTTACGTTTACGTTTGATTCTGCAGAACTGTTTTCCGCGCTTTTACGAACGAGCTTCCTTGCAGTTTACGCTTACATTTTAATCCTATTAATAACTGCAATCTGTCCTCTACGATTTTACGAACGAGTTTCAACATTTAGACGTAAAACTGCATTCGGACGTAAATCGGCTTTCTTCGCTCAATCATCAGATTTCAGTTTACGTTTACGTCTTGATTTCAACTGGATACTGCCTTCTGCGAATATACAAACGAGTTTCAAAGTTTAGACGTAAATCTGCGTCTAGACGTAAAACTGCGTTTAGACGTAAAACTGCGTTTAGACGTAAATCTGCGTTTAGACGTAAAACTGCGTTTAGACGTAAATCTGCGTTTAGACGTAAAACTACGTTTAGACGTAAAACTGCGTTTAGACGTAAATCTGCGTTTAGACGTAAATCTGCATTTAGACGCAAAACTGCGCTTAGACGCAAAACTGCGCTTAGACGCAAAACTGCGCTTAGACGCAATCTGCGCTTAGACGCAAAACTGCGCTTAGACGCAATCTGCGCTTAGACGCAAACTGCACTTAGATACAAACTGAGAATTTGCTTTTGCATCATAATCGTTTTTGAACGAACGCAGCTTTTTGTTTTTAAATTATTATAAGATTTCCGCTGCACTAATTCACCCCCCCCCTCTTAGTGCTCTTGATCCTAACATTGATTACTAGATACCTAGTAACAGTATAAAGCATAGCCTCCCAAACCAAAGGTCAGCTGATGGCTTCAAATGTTGGCCTTCAAAGTTTCATAAGAGGACCTAAACAGTCACTAACTCCGGTAGAGATACGCTCAAGGTGTTCTCAGGAATACTTTTTATGGTCAAAGATTCTTAATAACTAGATGCCTAGTAACACCACAAAGCAAAGCCTTCCTAGCCAATGGAGATGACATGTCTTTAAATCTTGGCAACCAAGGTTTCATAGAGGACCTAAACAGTTATTAACTCTAATAGAGGTATGCTCAAGCTGTTCTGAGGAATGCTTTTTTTTAGTCAAAGATTTTTAATTATTAGATAACTAGTATCACCACAGAGCAAAGCCTCCTTGGCCAATCTTCAGCTCATATCTTTAAATCTTGACCATAAAAATTTCACAGAGGATCTAAACAGTTACTAACTTAGTAAAGGTAAATTTAGGGTGCCCCTTAGGTTTTTCCTTTCTTTTCATTCAATTTCAAAGCATGTTAATTACTAGATACCCGGAAAAATCACAAAGCAAAGCCTCCCCAGCCAATGGATAAACCTACATTAGGCATGCTTTTATGGACATGAATAATTGATCGAGTAGAAAAGGATACACTAGGATAAAATAACAAAGAGGATTCAAGTAAACTTCAAGAGGGCATTAATCAGATTAAGGAGTGGAGGAGAACAATTTGAAATTTTTGAATCAACCAATCAATAGTGAGAATATCTACAACCTAAGATGAATATGAACCCACCTATGACACTATCTCCTCTGGTACATTTATGAGCAAACATGGATCACCACTTTCTTGTTGTAGCTTAAATGCCAACAATATAAATGCAAAGTCATGACCCTCTACCATCCTTCCTAGAGAAGATACTGCAAGCAAAGTGGCACCCACCTAAATTTCCTCCAGATATGACTTGAGATTTTAATTTAAATACAGAACTCATTGGAGATTGTGCAGATCCTAAACAGGCATGCCTTGTTATAATAAATATGGTATGAGTAAGATTACAAGTCTCAACGGAAGTGGAACACACAACTAGCATAAGACAGTATTCCAAACCTTCAGCGAGCCCAGGTGTATCTGTATCAGGAGGAAATATGAGAGTTACATGAATATTATCCATAATAACCTCGTGCTGCAAAGCCTCTGCAAGACCCCGAAGCCCAAATTTGGTTGCTGAGTATGCCGTATAACCATAAACACCCACCTGTGGACGAATCCAATACTCATTTCTCAGAGGACACGAACTTGGCATGTAATAAAGGGATGGATGAATTTTGAAGAGAGCGAACAGAAACGAAGAAAAGATCAAACTTTGGATCGACTCGAGGCTGTCACAGACCGATTGGGAACATCAAGGTACCTGGCCGGCCTGGGAGGACATGATGGCAATGGAGGCCGGGAGGCCTGTCTCTTTCCCCCTCTGCTTCATTGCGGGGAGAGCGGCCTTGATGAGGTGGAACGTGCCCATGAGGTTGACCTCGACCATGAAGCGGACCTCCTCCAGGCTCTGCCGCTCCAGCTCCTGCGGCACGAAGACGCCTTGGTTGCAGACGAGGACGTCTACGGGGCCGACGGCCTCCAGGGCACGGGCGACGGCGGCGGGGTCGCGGACGTCGGCGGCGAGGGCGGCCGCGTCGACGCCAGTGTCTCGGCGGATGGCGTCGCAGGCGTCGCGGAGGCGGTCGGGGTCGCGGGCGAGGATGGAGACGCGGGCGCCCTCGGCGGCGGCGCGGCGCGCGAGGGCGAAGCCGATGCCGCTGGAGCCGCCGGACACGAGGACGTGCCGGCCCTTGAGGGGGATCCGCACCGGGCGGGGCCGTACGATGACCGCGAGGAGGAGGAGGAGGACGACGACGAGGGGCAGGAGAAGGAGGAGGAAGAGGAAGAAGAGCGAAGCCATAGATCGGCAGAGGACCAACACAATGCGCGAGTGACCGACGCAGGTGGCACGTTCAGTGCAAACTACACATAATAAGTAGGAACAAAAATCAAGTGGGTCCCATCATCGGCCAACGTGACTTGCAGGTGGGCCCGATCATACGGTTGGAGAATCCTGTTCCTTGCTCGAGTCTGCGCAGGCAATCGAGCGAACATTTCGGGTCGGATGGGAAGGCGGGACCCACAAAGCCTCGTGACTTCGCGTCGGATCAGATGAATAAAAAGATAAACAAATTAAAATAAGAATGTTTTTCAACGGTGGATCTTACCGGGACTCGTAAATCCTACGGTTCGTGTAATTTCCAGGACTACATAACCTAAAAAGTAATCTCTCAACGCAAACTGCCACGGCATTAAATTAAAGTAAATTTCCAATTGAAATCTGTACTTACCATTTTAATGCAACCTCCGGCATTAAATCGAAGAGGACGCCATCATTGATCATCACCGTCGGCACACCTACAATATTATTGGCGTCCATCGGGTGATCGGAGAGAGCATCCAAAGTGATTAAGACAAAACTAACAAGTAATGGTAGGGTTTAATCCCATCGAACGTCTCATTAATTCATATCAAATTAATATCTTCTTCTTCTTCTTCTTCTTCTTCTGCTTGCGTAAATAATCTGTCGTGTAAGCTATTCAGCAGATTCAAAGGTTCAACGATTGATATTTGACTGGGTTTGTATGAACCATGTCTCACTTCGATAGTTGGTGGTAATCTTCACTCCACATTTTCAATATCTCACTTCGATAGCAGATTCAAAGTTCAATCCATGTTTAATCTCAATGGTTACTCTTAAGACTTTTGACTTACATTCTACTCTTTCTATGTTTTAAGATCTCTATTTTTTTATTTTTAGTTCCTATCAAAATGGGAGGAAACCATTCATTAATCAAGAAAAACATAATTTTAGTGAAAAGGAAAAGAAAACAACATGCTTCGTACACAGATATTTTGCTCCTTTGTGAAATCAGCTATTTACTAGAGTTAAATTATCGTAGGAAAAAATATTTATCGTAACTATTTACTTGATACACATAGTCAAGACCGGAACTTGACTAGTAATGCACACTACATAAACATTATCATATTATAAAAATCTAAAATAATATTTTATGAATGAAATATTTTCCTAGGCCAAGCCCATCATAAAAGCTCATCGAGCCACTACTACATAGGTCGGTTACTACTTACTCGACTTCAACGAGTTCTTCGTTCGATCTTGTTCGTCATACAAGTCAAACATTATTCGAATATCACTGATATCTATCATAATATTTTGATATTAGAAGAAGGATAATGACTCAAGAATGTCACCTTGTCATCTCACTTAATGAGAGCTCGGGTGAAGGTGCCATATCACTAACTCATAGCACTGATGTTTCTAGCTTTTGGAAATTTCACTTTGATGTAAACTGTAATGTAATACTAGTTGTTATTCAAAGATCCTGTTCTCTCTCTACCAATAAGGACTTCGACCCATCTGGTGATTTTGATTGAGATTTTCCTTAACCTCCTTAACATGTTTATATGATGATTGAGATGATGTAGTTCATCATCCTCCTACCTCCTCAGTTGGCTCAATTGGTAGCGACCTCGGTCCTATAAAAGCCAATTGCACCTCTGACTCTTGTCTATATGTTAGCTTTGACACTAATCACCCTATAAATCCATACTCAATAGATGTCACCCGGTGAATTTATAATGTGTCGATCTCCCATGATTGAGTTCAGCGAATCACATTGCCCATAGTTGAAAATACTTGAGTTTGAGAGCCAATCTACAAATTCTACTTAGTATGCTATTCAAGTGCAATTGAAATAGATAGACTAAAGCCTTGAAGATATATATCCAAAGCTTGATTAACTTTGCCTTGATCGAGTCTCTATTTATCTAGAAGATCCAGGAGGTGTCAATCCTTACAAACTTTCGATTTCCAACTTTGGAAGTGTTTGATAGGGGCATGAATCCCATGGAGTATATGGTGGTTTTTTGTCCCCAGATGATACTATATGGCACTTCAAATGTCTTGATGTGCCACACTTCTCACGTAACACTAAGGAGCACAACCTAAGAGTAGTATGCCCATTTTAAACCACTCTTGGTAACTCTTCCTTCGCCTAGTTGGTAAGTGAGTACGAGTAGCATTTTATTAGGAACATGACCCCAAGCACTCAATCGTTGCCCTCGTAGTGATTTGACAAATAAAGGATGAGCCATTAGTAAATTTCATCATCAGGTTCACCAACAAAGCCCTAATGGACTATTCTGATCCATCAAAGCTATGATGTCCACCTCAATTCTCATACAATGGGGCTCGATTGCTCTCGACTATTTTAATCTTTAATAAAAAAATAATCGATCAGTTTTCTCAAGATGTTTTAGTATATCATCAATAAATTATAGTCAAGGCAATGGCCTTTGAAGGCACGAAGAATTATAAAAGTGTTGAAGGTACTTATCCATCTTGGTTGATTTTCGCTCTGACTCGAAGATCCCCATGATGGAGAGCCCTCAACCAAACAAGACCATCTCGAGAGTCGATCCGACCCCTCTAAGCATATTGCTTGCAAAGGTATTCCTCTAAATTAAGGAGAAGTAGACATTACGGGACCCTCGTCTAATGAGATATCACCTGGGAGTAAAGACAAATCCAAATTCTGCTGGTTCTACTAAGACCATAATCATAAATACCCAGGATTTTTTTGAACTAAAAGAGTATATCTAAGAATTCATCCATTATAGACACCTCGGATGATTCATCCATAAATATGTGACCTTTTGTTAATTTAAAAGTCTAATGAAAAGATAAATATAAATTATCATCAAAGGTCCTAGGAGGGGAGAACTTATCGAACCGCAAGACTAATGCTGGAGTTATTATCGAGAAGTGTTGGAAGGTGGAAGGTGAATTACATATCACTTCACTTTTTTATTAGTAAATATCTCACATCTATCATCATATAAATAATATTATTTTTAAAGAAAAATCAATGTTTCAATTAAGACCATGTGTTATAAAATAAAGTCTTCACTATCCATCAAATTATAATGAAGTCTTAAGGCTCCACTATGCAAAGCATCATTATATATAAAAAAGCCTCAACTATAAAATGGTATTGTAAGGATCCAATATTCTTTCTATAAAAAATTAAAGCATCATCACTGTATATAAGTTATAATGAAGTCTTCAGAAGGTATACTGAGAATACTGTCAGAAGGTATAATAATAAGAGTACATATCAATCTTCTTTCAAACCCCTTAAAGATTTGTTCATAATCATTTGACCCATGTGTTGTTTTGTGTATCTGTCAATCGACAATACATGCATTGAATTTAGCTTAGACTGAAATTAAAAATAAATAAATTTGAAAAATAATAAAAAAAATGATTTCAAATACTTCCCCACTACATCATGCTATAAGATTGAAATAGTCCTTTTGGAATTGTGTGTGATATGAAAAAATAATAATTATAACATGTTAAAAAGATGAATTTGTTAGATATAAGCATATTTTTTATTATTTTAACTATATAAAAATCTATATCATAAGATAATAATTTTAGTGGTTATAATGCAATCAAGCTAAATAAAAAAGAAACTAAATAAAAATCACACTTGCTTTGAATTTTTGCGGAGAAATTGTTTTATCTCTTCCAATTTTCAAACTAATTTAGAAAAAAAAAACATAACATAGATATTATAAACAACCATCTAAAATTTGAAGAAAAAATTATAATCAATAGAAATTGTTGATTTCTTCCTCTTTTTGAGCAAACATTGATATAAACAACCATCCAAAATATGAAGAAAAAATTGTAATAAAGAGAAATTGTTAATTTCTTCCAATTTTTGGACAAATTTAGGGGGGTGGGGAAAAAGCATTAAGCTTTAGGATTCCTAGAACAGCGGGCCCCAGACCTGTCAGCCACTCAGCCAGAAGCACGTTTTCTTCACGGACTGCACGAATCACGAGGCAAGGGGGTCTCTTTCCTCGCGACCTCGCCGTCTCCTCACCTGCCTTATGATTGGAGAGTTATACGATCATTGCGCGGGGCCGACTAAATTATCCGTAGACGAGAAGGGTGAGTTTGCGGGTAGCGTACCGTTTCTTGGTGTTTCCCGTACCGTCGCAGACCTGTTCGTCTCACCCGCACGTCGTGTGGTTGAGTTCTGGACCGCGTTTTATGCGGGACCGACATGTGGATCCGGCAGTCTCTTCATCGACAAGAAGGGTAGGTCTTGGGGTAAGTGTTTGATGTTTCCTGTGCCCTGTCGCAGGCTCGGGTGGTTCGCCCTCACCCGGTGACGAAGCGCGCACCGCGACAGGAAGCGCGAGAGGGACTTCGAAACGAAACGAAACCCTCCGCAGGCGAAGCCGCCAAAATTTCCCCCGTCGCCTCGCTCCGGACCTCCGAAGGCGGAGGTACCGATCTCGTCGTCGGATCGGAAAGCAAAAGGTGGAGGTGGAAATAACAAAGGAAAAGAAATCCACGAAAGGGAGTTGAGTCCCGGCGAAGGAAGTTAAAGGAAGGGAAGAGAAAGAGAAAAGGGGGAGCCTTTGGGAGTGTGGGGAGGCCGCGAGACGCGTTCCTCGAAGCGGGATTGTCCTTCGTGCCGACGCTGGTGTCGGTTGAATGAGGTATTCCTCGATCTGTTTCGCTTCGTGCATGTCTCCCTTGTGCTTTTGGTGTTGTTTTCTTCTCCCCCCTCTTTGGTGCTGCAAATGTCGCTATTTTTCGCATTGGATGTCCCGTTTCGTCGATTGATGCGTTTGTCTTGTTGAGTTGGACTTATATCTGAATCAAAATGGGTGGAGAAGAACAAAAGAAGCGATTTTTAGTCGAATGTGAAATCTATACGAAACAGATTCAAGTTCCTAAAGATGCTGGTTTTGGCCAGCAAGTGTTGTTTTTCTTGACTAGGGATTTTGCATTAGTTAGTTAGGGTTTGCTGGATATGCCCGAAATGAGCAGCAAACGATGGAAACTGCGAAGGACCAATACAACGACTCGCCCAAATTGGGTACTTCCGGTTTCAAGTGTGTATCAAAAACACAAGATCTAATGTTTAACTTTCGAATTAGGATCCCACCCTTTCTAAGATAACGTTTTGTTGCCATTCCAGTTTAGGTTCCACAAGGTTGAGCCAGAAGGTACATACAGGTCATAAACACATATGGTATTTATGTTTTTGTTAAGAGAAGAAAATTATGTCACACTGTACCAATACTATGTTCTCTGGTTTTTGGTTAAAATAGGATATATGAGCCCTTTATTATTTGGTCGACCAGCTATCTATTAGAGTTAAAGACAATTATCTAATACTGAAAACAATTAGAGGTTAAAATAGGATATATCGATTCCGATATGATGGCTAATTTAAATTGGGATCAGTTTTTAATTGCAAATCCATTGAGAAATTAATAGGTTGACCGGTTGCTGGGATTCGGCTAATTGCAGCTAAATACAGTGGTTGATCAATTTTTTTGCATAAGATGGATGAGACAGCAAGAGCAAGTAGAAGAGAAGAGGAAGAAGAAGTGGAGAGGAGAGTTTAAGAGACTTACTAAATTTCCCACTTGCATTGTTGCATCTCAAACATTCAGTGAGAGACAGAGTTAGGAGGAGAAAACAGTAGTGAGAGATAGGGAGAGTGGGAAGGATTAGAGAGGGATAGGCATCTCTCAAACCCACCACTCTTGGGTGTCCTTTTCTAAACAGATTTTAAAATTTTAATCACTTCTATACATTACATATTTAATCACTATTTTCATTAATTAATATTATTCTTTCTCTATTATTTTTAGTTTACAATTATATTTTCTGCTGGTCCCAATACAGTGATCCACTTTTGATCTCTATATCGAACTCCAAAACCACTTTGGTTCCAGTCCCATTCCCCAAGACAATTCCAATCCCATTTTTGCAAGCCTTGCAAGTTTGTACCTTGTTGTTGCTGAACCATTTATATATTTTTTTCTTGCAATTTCTTGAGAACCGCAACGTGAATAAATGAATAGGCAATTCTTGGATTCCATATTTATTTGTTTGCATGCCTATGATGCTGTACTAATGCAAATTAAGTTCTTCACTTAGCCAAGGGCTGGACATACCATATAGATCATGTGTGTTCTATTATTTGAGCACATCGATCGACTAAGTATGAGGCAAAGGCACTAACCATGGAAGTAGTCATATTTTTCTGTGTTAAACTTGTAGTTGGGTTATATCTGCATGGTTTTACCTGACCCCAGTTATGCATCATACGAGTGCCATGAAGCTTAATCAGCAAACAGTGATGGCATTGTGCATAATGTTCCATTGATGGTTAGTTGAAAGTTCTCATTTCTGCATCACATTTATCTTTTTCAGTTATAAGTTTTTTTATGCAAAAATAATGGAGAAATGTTTTCATGTAAAATGTTAATTTCTTTGTTAAATTATGCGTTGTTCTTTTTCTATGAAACTCTTAGTCTGGTTTCTAAGAAATCACCATTTACCTTGATTGGAGCTTCCTAAAGAACATATCCTGCCTTTAATCTGACTTCCATACTGGTTTCTTATCCTCCTAGTTTTCATTTACACAGGTCAAGTTCATATCGCAGACTTGTTTTGCTTCAGATCCACTATTAAAATGAGACCAAAAACAAATGGAACCCTACAGAGAGGTCAAAAGCTGAATCATTATAAAGGGAATGGACCGAATTGGGTTCTTATTGCAGGAGGTGCCTTGCTCAGTACACTTTCGATTAGGTTGGGATGCAAGCTTAAACAAGTCTTTGAAACAAAGCTGCAAGATAATGTCAATACAGGTTCATCACTTGTCTATTGTTAATTGGACTCATTATTTGTTTCTTTTACATCCAACATCAACAAATTTTCCAGGGAATAGAAAATTCACACCCAAGATAAGGTCAGCCGCATGCCAGATGAATTCAAATTTATATCAATTTCATCAAAATGAGGATACCCACTGCCACTGTCTTTCAGGTGCGCTCCCCTCGACTAACCTTCTAACTATAAGCATTGTGTTGAAGAATCAGAAGAACAGACTTTGCAGGCTCCGATGATCAGATATGCATGCTTTGTATTAAAGTTTACAGACATCCTGCTGTGATGGATAAAAATATGCTTGTAATAATATTTTAGTTAATGACTGCTATTTTAGGAAGCAAAAATGTGGTCTTTAAGTACAAGTAGCCCTGTGTAGCTGGGTGAGTAGGAATACCTCTAAGTTCCAGCCTCACTCATAAGACATCTCTCTATAAGGAAGAGGTTAATAGACAAGTTACTGCTACAAAATGTTGTTCCTGGATTAAAAGCCATTTTTTTTGTGATTACTCTAGTTGCAAAAAGTCTTCTGACATCAGATGAAGCTGGCTTTCCTAACTGGATCCTTGATAGGCCAAACTTCTGTTTGGCTGATGCAAGTCCTGGAGCTTGATGGTATATGATTATGTTCTTTTAATTGTTTTACTTTATGAAGTAGGTGCTGTTATAAAAAATGCGCCAGGATTATCGCGTTCCCTAGGAACCTTGCTTTTCAATTGTCAGAATTATCGCCAAAATGTTCTTTTAATTTTTTCTGTTAAAATTTTTTACACATGCATGAGAGAAATACTTCAATAAATTATCTTCGTCTGATACAGGGATATCAGGAGATGGAACAGACATCAAGCAATCTAAAAATTCAATGTCAACAGAAATGGATCTCTCCCTCCAACTAGTGAAATTCTCGGATACAGAACGAAACAAAGAGAGCGGAAGTGTGATTTGGGCATCATCACCTGACCGTCTCGAGCTTCCCCAAAAACCATTTCACCACTCGAGCAGCTCAGACTCTCCATGCATGTCGGAATCTGGGTCTGATATCTACAGTAAAAGAGAGGTGATACAAAAACTACGTCAACAGCTCAAGCGAAGGGATGACATGATAATGGAGATGCAGGCTCAGGTGATTGACCTTCAGAACTCTCTAAGCATTCAGGCGACACAATCGGCTGATCTGCAGGCTCAGATTGATGCCGCTAATAGGGATTTGTTCGAGTCTGAAAGAGAGATCCAACAGTTGAGAAAGATCATTGCTGATTATTGTGCTGTGAAGGCGGTCTCTCCCGAGAAGCCTGCAAGGCATTGGTGTCCCGAAGGTGCAAATGGAACAATGAATGGATACGCTAACGGTATTGATGAAGGAGACTTTGAGAAGATCGAAATGTTGAAGAGGCAAGTTGGGGAGCTGAAGGAAGTGATCGAAGGCAAGGATTTCTTGCTTCAGAGCTATAAGGAACAGAAGGTGGAGCTGAGCTCAAAGATCAAGGAGTTGCAGCTAAAACTGGATTCCCATGTTCCCAACATATTGTAAATCGTCTGCTTAGTTGGATTGTGATTTCTTCTTCCTACTTTGGACGTTGGTGTTTCTTCTTCAAAGACCATTCTGTTTCTCTCTTGCATCGTTCTTAACTTGTTGTGTAGCATGAGGTTTATTGTTGGAGAGATTGCAATATGGTTGGTGAGTTCAAAGCTAATCTAGCCATAGTTCTTGTTGTTGACTTAAAAATAGTCATCATAAATTCACATGTCACATGTTAGATTATCAACAACTCCGGTGTTCTAACTTGGGCAGCTCAGGAGGTGCAAAGATCACCTCGATGGATCTAATTAACTAACTATATTAAGTTTGCTTAATCTCTCCCAACATGCTGCTTGCAATGAAAAAGAAGAAGAATCAGATCAGCTCCAACTCTCCAGTAGTAAAGACAGACAGATGAATTGAAAATCCTGCGATGAATCAAAATCCATTTACTCTTTATAATAAATTTAAAAATTAATAAAAAAAAAATCTATCTAATGAGTTCAACTTACAAAGAAAATGCTATTTGTTTAACAAAGTGCAAAGGTATAAAAAGGTCAAGTGTCAGACCTGTCAGTTTTACCTCTGTGCATAACATTGGTCCTTCAAAGAGTTATGGTTCAACAGCTGTTTCATAAAACCCTTTTTTACCAATCATCACAATAAATATTTCTAATTTCAATGGTTAAGTGTAATCAAACCACAAAGGCAACAAACAGTCAAAAGTTATTGTGATACAAAGAAAGAAATTTCTACTCGATACTTTGAAAGAAACAGGAGGGTATTTAGCAAAACAAGAAACCATTACAAAAGGGACTTTAAACCGAATCTGACTCGATCTTTAATTGTCTTGATTCAAGGTTACTTATGCATTCACAGATAACAGAAAAATGCTTCAGAACTCAGTGAGCTCGACACCTGCAAACATGAATTGGATGATGCTGAGGCCAACATGGCAAGGAAAAAAAGGGACGATTACTGTCGTTATACCATCTTCACGAGCCTTGTGATTGCCTGAATACTTGAAGAATCCAATCAACATAGCCACTGGATCCGGCAGTCTGGTCCTCCACAAGATTTGTGAGAAACAAGGACAGTTCTCTTGGCTGTTCACCCTGCCTTACCAGACGGCATGACTGATAAGAGGAAGGATCCCTTGCTCTCAATTCTTTCAATATCCTCATTAGTCTTTTTGAGATCTCATTGTCATGTTGGCACAACACAACCTGCAGCACAAAAAGATGTCAGGCTACAGAAAGAATAGCATGTCATATGACCAACACAAAATATCCCTACAATCCTCGCCTTTGGTGGGTTTATAACAGGCATCATTTCTTAAAAAAATAAATCATACTTGGTCTGCAAACTATTGAAACTCTGTTAATGTGTGGTGATGTAAATTCATGTCCACCTACTGAAGTGGTCAATCCAGATCAGCAAGATCTCAAGTTCCAAAAGCCAAAGTCCACAATTATATACTAATGAGGTTATTATCTGCATGTTAGTTGTTTGCATCTCAACCCAACAGATATCTGCTTACTCTAGTTTCATTTTGACTCAAAAACTTGTAAGCCGTCATGTGCAGGAGCTATATCGTGGACATATATGCTAATAACAGTTTAAACAGTTCTTCACTAATTAAATATGCTAATAACATATAGTGACATATATTTCATAAAATATTCTTTAAGGAATTTTAGTTCACATCGAGCATACAATTGCATTATTAATTTAAACAGCATAACCAAAAGCCTAATAAAGTTTAGCAATGTACCCTAGATAGGTCGGGGAAGCTGGCTAACTCAACTCCAACTATGTTATTTAATAAATCAGATGAGAGCATCCTGCCCAACCAAATAATGAAGTTGAATCCATCATCCAAAACGTAAACACCTTTAGGATCTAAACTTTGGGCAGATAGTGGTAACTGTCTCAGTGGTTCCTGACCATCCTTAAAGTCCTGCAAGGAGGAAAAATAAACGGTTAGTTATCATAATAGATGCCTTGTGCTTTGGAAGCTTCAAACCACTTGCCATGACACTGTGTGTAAGAAGTTCTTAAGAAAAACAATTGAATAAGCATGCCTGAAATGAGAGCAACATGATAATACATCAGTTCTGAATATTTCAAAAACTTCATCTCTTCAAATCAGTAATTATCGAACATCTGCTTTTCAATTTAGCATATTAAGATTTATTAGAATTCAACATGTTACAAGCAGTTCAGGCTAAGATCTTTTTAAAGAAACATAATCGACAATAAGAAAAGAACATATGGAAACAAATACCTTCAGAAGGTTATCATCTATCCTAAATAAGCCAGGATAGATAAGTTTAAGCATCCCGCTTATAGGTAATATCATCATATTGTAACCAGCTGCGCAACGTTCATCTAGAAGAGCATCAGCATACCCTCCACGAAGAGCTACAGACTTACAAAGAGACAACACATACAATGGCAAGAATTTCAAAGACTCTGGAAATATCAATCTCCCGCCCAACCGATGCTGGACAACATAGAGATTCCGATATTCTTTAAGACTTTTCACAAGCTTCAGCTGCAATGACTGTCTAGCATCTTCCAGTTTTTGTGACAGTGAATTCTCAATTGCTGCAGGATTTTTTAGCATAAGAACTTACATAGAAGTTGATTTTTGAAATGCATATTTCAAGAGATCCATATGTAATATTTTTTACTTACCAAGCCTTCCCAACAAAGAAACAATGGCTCCGGTATCCGCCTGGCGGTACATCTCACTAAGATCAGCTACTACTGGAGCAGCTGCTGTATGGACTCTGATGCGTCTCTCGCCTGATGAGGAAGTATATCTTTGATAGCTAAGGATCCACAGAAAATTTCTTTCACATCAGAGGAACTTTTGAGCATAGTTCAAGATGATCAAGAAAGTTCAATGAACCTAGAAGCTCCATTTCCATGAACTGACCTACTGCTAAGGTATGGGAAACTGAATACAAGGCATGCAAGAAACACGCTGATGATGAAGGCAAATTGTACAGCAAGAAAAGATATCACAGACAACTTAACATTAGTAACTCGCAAGCCTAATAATAATTGTTTTAGCAAGTCAAACTTATACACAGTCTACTTAAAGCTTGATGAATGAAATGAAAATCCTTAAATGCAATACTGCATTTAGAAACACAACTTGAGTGTGAAGGACATAGAAGACTACAAAGACTCAAACACAACAATCCTCCATTCTTATGATAAGATGAAAGAATTCAATCATTAACATGGATAGTACGATGAGAGGCAAATGATCAAACTTGGAGCTATTGGGAAGGAAGCAGCCTCATTCTTCATAAGCCTCAGGATGATGGTGACAATATTTTTGCACAGAGATAGAAATGTTTAAGGGGGAATAGAAAAAAAAACATCATTATGACTTTTCTAGTGTCTTTTTGTCTGAGTTCAAGTTTATGTCCATAGTTTTCACCCATTACTTTATCTCTTAATTACAATTAATTTGTACATTACAAGAGTTCAAAAAGAAGTAAAAAGTAAGGGTGACTATGCTTAACTTTGTTTCTTAATTGTAATTAATTTGCATCTTATAAGGGTTAAAAAAGAGAATTAAAACATTCGGTAATCATGCTTGGCAAAGTGTCCTAGATGCACCAAGAAAACAAAGGATACAAAAGGGCAACTTGAAAGTATACAGTCTGAGTTGTCATCAGGGTTTCTTCTAAAGATAACTGCATTGCAAAGGCTTTGTCACAATCCACAGCAGGAAGAGCTAATAAATCAGTTGACCTTAGCATAAAATGTCCATGATAAGTTGTAAAGCGGACCCCTGAAATACAAAATGGGACTTCTCAGAAAATCATGCTTACAGAAGAAATTGCATAAAGAAAGTATTGAAAATAGAGGTGTTCTATCAAATGACCTTTCCCACATCTTATGCGCATTACAGCTTCCCAGGCAGTCTCCCTTGTGAGATTCCTGGCCAACTCATACCTAAGTTTCTCCTGGTGAACAGCAGTCTGGAAAGATGGATAATGATATACCTGGCCACCAGTATACTTGGCCAGAGATCCTGCAGAAACAAGAAGAACAAATAAATAAAAATGAAATGATAATTTTCTACATAACCATTGGGCAAACAATTTTGAGTGTTGTCACCTAAAGAAGCAATATCTGAATACTTTTCACTGAAAGCATATATGTCCACTGCTATCTGATTCTTCGTAAACTCAGCAGCCATCTGCTTATAAAATGGATCTTCAGGTAATCTTAAAGTATGCTCTTTATCAGTCCCATACATTCGAAGATCATCTCCACGAAGTCTTAAGCGGCCCACACCAAGAGAAGGCAATGTACTCTGAAATATCAGCAACTTCCCTCCAAGTTGACTCTGTCAGAAAGGGTAAAACATAAACTAGTAAATGAAGCATTAAACATAACCCTTACTGGGAAGACAAAAATGAATAAAAATAATGTGAAGAACATCTTACCATAACCATGAATGCTGCTTTAAGAGCAGGACCAAAGGCAGATTCCACATTGGAAGTGCCCTGGAACATAACGGGCAAGCTATCTAGAAATGCATCCACTACATGCCTAGAATCAGACAAGTTGACAAGAAGATCATCAGGCAAGGGCAGAAATACATCGTCCAGATCAGCTACCACCAACATTTGAGGCTGTGTCAGAGAAGACTGGCCAAAGACAAAAAGTTAACCAATAACAAGTCTAATCATCCTAAGCAATTATCTTTTAAGGAAAATATAGGCATCCAATAATAAACAGCACCAGGAGCACATGTTCCTTTGTAACAACTAGCTATGACACAACTTTCAAATTTAACGTCACTTGCCTTCAGGTTGTGGAAATGCAATGTGCTGTCAAAAGTAATAAAACCAATTTGTGTCCGAGGAAAGCCCGGTAAATCATCAAGACAGGACTTGATGGTCTTTGCGACAATCTGCAAAACATTTGGTAAATGTTAAACATAAAGTAAATTATCATAAATCAGAACTTGAAAAGAATTCAGGAAATGAGGACAATCTTACAAATTGGACATTACCTCAAGCAAACCAGAACAAACGGCAGATACTGATACATCAATAAGGAAAAAATATAGAGGTGGCATTGGCGGTCGAACCATATATTCTGTTGAAGCAACAAATTCTACACTACCCTTGGACAGCTCAGGTCTTTGGTCTAAATCACATCTTCTGCCAGTGGCATCCAAAGCACAATAATACTCTCCAGGCACTGAACGATGAAGATATTCATAAACAAAGGGTTATTCCAGAAGCAACGACTTGGGCGCACAAGAAAGAAGACATGTTTTCTTAAAACCAAACTATAAGGGAGACACTTTAGATCCCACCCCAAAAACCTAGCATATACATGGTCGTGACTCCTAGTTATAGTGTAATTCTGATAACGGAAAATTATATTTAATTAGATGATATGCCAGGTATAAGAGACCTAAGGATGAGATATCATTAAACATCAACTAGTAAAGACATCTACATTATAAAAATGCTTTATAGGTTATGAAAATACAAAATTCATGAAACATGGAGCATAAATATTTGACAAGTACTGGCTAGCTAGCTCATAGCAGTCTCAATTATTATTAAAATTTAGTCAATCACAATAAAATATCTAGATGATTGGATTATATCACCAAGCTTATGCCAAATCTAGTGTCTGAAGCTTTGAATGTGTGCCTGTCTGAATCATCAAGCTATACTTTACAATTTTTCATAAACAAAGAAAAGTGACCACATTGAAAGATTTTACCGTCAATTTTTACTAATATGTTATGTCTGCTGATAGATAAGCCAATATTTACAGAAACAGTCAACAAACAGAGCATCTCCTACCCATGTCCTTGCAGGAAGCTCTAAGCTAATTCAGTGCTTCTTGATGTACTACCTCCGTAGAATTAGTTTACGTTGGCTTCACCAACCCCACTTTCAAATATCATGAGACATCCATGGTATATCTTCATTACAGAATATGAAACTTGGACAATCCATGTAGACTATTCCAAATTCTGATACTTAAAAGTGCAGGATCACATGCCTGTTGAATGAACTGAAAAGTCAATTTTTGTGCATTCCGTTTCCATTGACAATAATTCATTTTTTCAGTCAGCATGTCCTTGGGCATTGTAGCACATATGTTGCTCTTGATTTACAGATTTGCAGTTCCCTTCAATGAAATTCACCCTGTTACAGTAAAAGCATTGTGATAACATGATGCATCAAGATGACTCCATGATGCTCGGTCGGGTAGCATATCTGAATTCAGAAACTCCAAATAAGCTCAGGTACAGTTTCTTCAGCTTTTATACTTAGGTGTTCACTTATGTCTAGAACATACTATGGCCAAAGATTAGAAGATCTAAATCCATTTAGGAGTAAATAAGTTGTCTAGGAGACACACAGGTGAAAATTCCACCTAGCATAAATAGTCGGCTAGAGAAAATATCTCTTGGCTGATGAACTCAGACCTCTAAGGATGAAAATCCTCCCCCAGCAGTTCTCCCCTTTCCTTCGTTTACGATTTAATTTAGGTTTACAAAAGGTGAAAACAAGGTTCGCCTTATCAGTCTGAGCCAACAGCAGGGCACGTACCGATTTGTACCAGTGTACTGACACACGATACACCAGTAAGTACCAGTATTTTGGAGAGAAAGAGAAAAGGGAGAAGAGGAAGGGAGGACGGAGGAAGGAGGATGAATGAGGGAAGAAGAGGAAGCAGCAACTGAGGAAGAAGGATGAAGAGGAAGAGGACACGAGACCTTACCTAAGATGTGGCGATGCAGTGAGGTCACAGCAAGCGAAGGTCACCATCGATAGCAGCATTAGAGGCAATTCTTGCAAGCGCTGCGGAGGCGGCGCTCGCGTGAGAAGTGGGAAACTTATACGATGGGTTGGACCGAGGTGGGTCCACGTACCGATCAACGCTCGAACAAGTATGTGCCAGCCGTTTTGTACCAATCTGGGCAAAACAACAAACGTTGGGTGAAAAGGCATATGTCCCTAGTTTTTCATATACAAGTTTAAAGGCTTCTTGGTTCCTCTAGGCATTCTTTCTTCATCTCTACTAGTGTTTTCTTTTTCTATTCATAGTGACAACTGCTAATTTTTCAGCATTTTGACATTAAAACACAAGATGTTGGTCTCATCTTGCATCTATATTAACTGGAAGTTGATCAGCTTCGAGTTTTAACAGATTCGCTAGTTTTTCACTTAGAATAGCTTGCTCAATATTCTGGACAGCAGGCATATTTGTTTATTTTGTAGATATGTTGATTCACAGGAGCTCTTAAGTAGCTCTTCATGTCCTTATGGCTACATCATCACAATACCCAAATTATGTCAGTAACATGATAGCAAAATATAGGATATTTGTTCCTTTATTTTACACCAACAAATATCTGATACTTATTTTTCTCAAAAAGGATATCAGTTCCGGCAGCAGATTGTCATAGTTCTCAATTCACCCTTCACCAAGAGTAGGTTATAGTATTTATTCAAGATAATAAACTCAACAAAGTCCACGGACGGGTGTCACCCACTATAACAGAAAGAAAAGATGCAGCTTATGCAAGATAAGGATCAATACCCATTTCCGACAAAGAAATACATGCTCCAGCATCCAAGACAAGTAACAGAAGCAGATACCTGAAGCTTAAGTGCATTGAGCTTTCAGATTTCACACATCTAGTTTCTCACAATTCCATACTCTACAGTTCAATTATACAGACATGACAGTCTTTCTAACCAACACTGCCTACTAATTTGCAGTTAGTTTTTGCTGATAGACATGAACATCTTTCTTGCTCTTATTATATACACCATCTCAATGTACACCGATTTTGTTATATGCAGTAATCTCATGGTCAGGATAATCAAATGTTCTGATCTTTATTTAAGTTATCACAAATACTAACTTGACCAAATAGAAATTTGCAGGTTCAAAGAAATATCAGATCAGTGAACTCTAGTGACCTAAGTAATAATAATAAAGATTTTCCTAGAACCTCCAGATCATGACAATAAGAATGATTGTCTAGTTGCAATGTTGTCACTGAATTACCTACAGAATTTGAAGTATTAAAAATTTTGTCCAACATAGCATGCAACTAAAACTGCAGCCAGATCGGAAGACAACTGTTTACTCTTTGTAGTACACCAGTTATGGGTGAGACCTCTAATGGATGAAGTTGTCCTATGTGCAAGAGTAATTAAACTTGGAATAACCTCCATCTCTATTGGTTTTTATTTACCTAGACATGACTTTCAACATCTTAGGGGTCAATCTTTTATTAAGACAAATAGCCTTATCCCACTTTGAATTCACAAATGCTAACTGTTAAGATAGTTCTTTGGTGAAGTCACAAATGCAACGCTAGTTCAATTGCACCTTCAAGAAAGATTGAAGCTGCTAATTAATAAAATATCTAAGTGCACTATAATTATATCATGGTTAACAAAAAAGATCAGAAAACTAAAATCCTTAAGTTCTTCAGTCGTATTTAAGTAGATAACCCATTTAATTTCAGGTATCATATGATACATGAATAAAACGTATCAATTTCAAGGGAAGATCAGATGTAAGGGATGTAAGTTTTATGCTGTCATATCACTAGATCAGCTATTTTCTAGATAAGCCAGTGATCATCTTGTGAAGTATGAGTGTAAAACATATAGAAGTATATACTGGAAACTGAAGTATCAATATCACTGCAAAAAGAGCAAAGATGTGCATAAACACAAAACTGATTAGTAAGATATCAGACAGCAGAAGGATTTGCATACCATCATTGAGCAAAGAACAAAGGTTGCACCTCCACTTCCTTCCAGCATCCGTGAATGTCACATATGGATTTACATATGTTCGGCATCTTCGGCACCGAATGATGCCTGCTGGCCCAAAATTCACAATTGGTACCTCTTCCTGAAAGAAGATAGTTGACAGGACATTCAGATAGATAAGAGCCGGTGCATGTTCAAAAAATAAACAGAACACGGTATTTTTACCCCATCAGGAGCTTCAGCTAGAGGATGAACCACTGCTCCAAGAGGCAAATGCCACCTAGAAAGTAATGACTGAGAATTTGGTATTGCATGAGTTGTCAGACACATGAATCGTGGGTGGCAATTGAAAGGGTACACCTCAAGAATTTTAGTTGGCTCTTCAGCTCCATTTAGTGGCCTTGGAAGTGACTTGGTGTCAACTCCAGGATCAAGAGCCCCAGGAACCGATCCAACAGTTAATGATTGAAACTCTTCAACCAGACCTTGAACACCTCCTATAGGAGGTCCTGTCAAAGGATGCTGCAGTTGTTCCCTTGAACTAAAACCCATAGGACCTCCAACTGGAGGTGGTGGTGGTACAAGACTTTGGTGAGCATGATATTGAGAAGTGTGTGTGGGAGGAACATGGGCAGCTGGATAGACCTGCATTAGTGGTTGGGAAACTGGTCTAGAAGCTTGAAACTGTGAATCTGGTTGAAATGGGGGAACATTAGCCCTTTGGGGAACATTGGAATACCCCTGCAACAATGGCTGAAGTGGTGTTCTGGGTGAAGAAAATACAGACCCTGATGACGGTGGCATATTGCTTCTTGATGTCAACTGGGATGAACTTTGAGGAGGAGGACCCATTGGCACCACCGGAATTTGGGACTGAGGACGAAAAGTTCCACTTGGAGGCATATGTGGCTGACCAATAGGAGGAGGATGCATGGGAGCTGGAGGAAATCCTAGGGCCTGTGATTGCTGATAAGTGCTGGCATCTTGTGCTGAAAAAGATGAAGTAGGAGGACTCGAAGGGCCATTAGACCTCATAGATGGTGGTGGTGCTCTGTAGCTAGAAGGTTGTGTGCCAATAGCAGGTCCGGAGGATAAGAATGGAGACATATTTTGTGGAGAACCTGATGCCCCCAAGCCAGTCATGGGACCCGAAGTTACAAAGGGGGTGGTAGCTCGAGAAGGACCAGATGCTTCAATGCCACCAACAGGTCCTGGAGATCTGAAAGGTGTTGAAGATTGTGGAGCTGCTAGAAATGGTGAGGTAGGTCTTCCTGGAAAATTTGCTTGTTCCTTCCCCCTGGGTTGCATATTTACCTGATTGTTTTCAGTTTATTTTGTGACTGACCTGCTAATTCACATTGCAAAAAAATGAGATAATAAGTATGATTAATGAAAATTAATCAACAACACATAATTTAACACAATTTAACCACATCTAGATTCTCTTCGCATGCTGTTAATTACTCAAATTCTCAAGGAACCGTTACCGGAACATCAAGTCAAAGGATCTTCAACTTTAATCCAATCGCAATGGTCCTTAAAATCAACAATAAACTGCATGATTACATCTCCTCAGAAGACCACTTTGGTTGGTCATATCTTCAAGGTCCATTTTACCATATGTGGTCTATCCTCGAGGATGTTCGAATATAAGATTGTTGGGCCATTGTTAAAAGTAAAGCAAGCTACACCATCGTACAGCAAAGCATAAATTAAATGGCCAAGTTTCCAAGATGTAGCTAGAATATACAACTTTCTCTTGACTCAATCTCTCATTACATATTAGCATGCATAGTAAGACAAATTATATCAAGATTTTACCTCCTATTAATACATCTCATAATATCCGACATTTCATGGACATGTATCAGCAAAATTGGAGAAATGCAGCCTTGGTAAAATATCCAAGAATATTGAAACTTTAGGTCTCAAGTTGATGTGGCTAGGAAGAAACATTATTGCCCTAGTGGTATTTCTTTGGCAACACAAAAGAAAATCAAAAGGGTTTCCATATACTAATAATACACAAATCTTACAAAAAATTTCTTTTAATCTTAGGGGCACAAGATAATCATATAATACTTTTCATGCCCCTAGCTGCCTTGACTATCCTGTTTTAACTCTATAGCCAGTTTGTGCATTAATATTTCCCTCTAGTTGAAAATAGATCAAAAACATCCATAACTTTTACTTGTGAGAATTTTTCAATCATCTATTCCAACTATAGCCTCACTTCCATTATTGGTATTGCTAAAGTTGTAGTTTATATGTTTGATTATAATTCTACTTAGTACAAAAACCTAAGTTTCTATAGCTTTATCTCTTGTCCAAGTTAGAATTAGTCATAACCAGACTCTCATCGAATAAAAATATTTCAACACAAAACAGCACCAAAGGAACTTCTCTTGAATACATCTAGTAAGTTATCCTAACACTGGTAACAACTCCATTACACATATCGTTTATCACCTTAATATACTACCATTGGTAACCATCTGAACATACTTTTTTTTTTTGAGTTATAAACCAAAACAATGAAAGCACCCCATAGTTCAGTTGAAGAAATAAAAGTAAGATCACCGACACCAGAAATAAATTGTGATTGAATACAATAACATCCCTAAATTGAGTAGAAAAATAGCATCCAAATATGTAAAATAGAGAAACTGCATCAGTGAGTTAATTCACACGATATAATTAGCAACAAAGGATAGCACAATTAGGTCAATGACAAAAAGGGAAGCCAGCATAGTTGATGAATCTCTCTTGAAAGCAAGAGAGGTTGAAGCATAAAAAACTCAAGCATACAGAAGCAAAATCAAATATTTAGCATGTTTCTTGAAGAAATCAACAAAACAGATACGCATAAATTATTTGTAATAACAAACTAATTACTGACCACCAATCTGAAACATGGATCCGAATTCCCCCAATCAAAATCAAGACCAGATCCACAGACAAACCAACATGCAAAAGCCAACAGACAACAAAAATTGTTCAGATTTAGGACCAAAAACCCCAGATTTCCAGACAACATCAGCAGAAACCCAAACAAAACCCCTCAAAATAACCTCCGGCCTCACGATCTGACGCAGATGCCAATAGCCCCGAGAAGGGAAAAAAAGAGAAATCTGTTACGGTGCGAAATCTTCTACGTGAAGAATTAAACAAGACCATGAATAGCAATTCAAGAAAAGAAGCCAAATACTATCGATCGGATATAAAGAGCGAAAAAATTCCCAGATTCTGTTAAAAATCACCGCGCGGGTTCGAGATCTAAGAACCGCACATATGATCGAACGGAGCGAATCGAGCGAATCGAGTCGGGAACGTACCTTTGGAACTCGGAGTACGAGGAGAGAGAGAAAGAGAGAGAGAGAGAGAGGGGCGGAGTCGAAAGACGTCGCGGTGGGGATAGAGATCGGAAATACTTCACTTGACGACTTACTAGTACGACTTTGGGTACGAAAGGAGGTCTAGCGCGCAACGTCGCGACACCACCTTTAAGGGCCACGTCGGTCGTGTCGTGTAGTAAATCGTGTGTCGTCGATGGAAATCCACCCTATTCGATCTGAGCCATTGAGTGATGAATTGAACGGCAAATGAGTGAGTTGATCAAAGGCAGCTGGGAATCCAATCAGCGGTCCGGATCAACTGAAGCCAGAACATGGAAAGACGAATTCTAACTGGTCCAAATTCTCGGGACCCATAGTTTCATTCATGGAATCCTACTAATCACCAACTAGACGACGTTATTTACCTAATGTGTTTCTGAGCCATGACACGTGATCCGAAATCTTTGATTGATATGACGAGTGTTAATCTGCCCCGCGGGACTCATTTAACTGACGGTAACCTGTGAAAGAAAACGTCACACGTTTCGCCTATGTGCTGATTGGTTTCCCAACATAGACTACTCCGCGGTATCAACAGAAACGTCAAGAACTTGATACCCTTTTTTTTTTTTCTTTTTTACATTCATATTAAGAGAAAAATTAAAGAAAAAAAGGCGTTACTAACTACAAATATTTATATTTAGATACTTAATGACAGATGTTTATTCGAAAATTAAACTAAACTAAATTCATGGTTAAAAAAATGGAAAAAAATTAAGTGTGTTGGTGGAAATCTTTAGGTGATTATATATGATCAAATCAAGAATTCGTTTGACAAAAAATAACCAAATTATCGCTAATCAATTTGATAAAAGGTGGGATTTTGTGATAAATCCCGCTGGTTTCCCCCAATTTTGGTTTTTCCATTTCTTTGAATCCTAAGTTTATACTCTTTTAGGAAACTACATATGAAATTTTGGAGTATATATTTAACCATTCTTTATATATATATATATATATATATATATATATATGAGTATTTTATTTTATTTAAATCATTATATACACTTGATAAAAAATATTTTGGTGTCTAAACACTATTTGATATTTATTACCGATTAGTGTTAAAAGAGAATATCTTAATCACTCTTCACCTGTCTACTTATGGTCAATAGTTCAAGAGGTATCATTGGGTCTGCCTCCTATTATCTACGTCAAAACAATTATAAGTTATCCCCTTATATAGACTAGGTATAAAAGCTAAAATAATTCTTAGACTAACTTGAGTGTTAGAAGGATCAAAGGTAGAAAACCAAAGTTCTTCTGATTTATGTGCTTATACTAGTCCTAGATTAACACGAATGAAGATCGGGAGTCTTTAGGCCCATATTTTAGTTTGTTCCAATCTTTTGTAACTTCCAAAACTGGAATAGTAGACTCAGATTGTTTAAATTCATTCAAAATTTTGAATATGTAATTTAGATGAAATTTGACCATTTTTCCGAGTCCTAAGATGAATAGTATGCTCTTCTATCTCGATTGTCTTGTATTTTTTAACGGTGACTTATCAGGACTAGTTGCTAATACTCTAGATTCGTATGTGTGTTTAATTTAACATGATGCAGGCAAGCGTTCTTCTTTCGGAGAGAATACATTTACTTCCATGATATGTGTGTTTAATATTTTACAAATCAGTTGACAATTCAGAATTTTTTTGACCATTGTCAAATGCTTCAAACCATGCAATTCTTTATCGATTCAGTGATAATTTAAGTGGTGGTTCTGATCAAAGGTTTTCTATGGTATCAGTGCACACTTGTGGTTGGGATTCAGTGATGGATTGACTTGCAGCTTTGTTGGGATTTATGACTTTGTTATTTGTTGTAATTGTTGTTGTGGACTTCACTCAGAAACAAAAATGGTGAGAGAAGATGTTGATATCATATGATCACTCTTTCTCCTTGAACTTGATGTAACAACATTGATACCATTTCTTATAGATGCCATCATATTAAGGAAACAACAAACAAAACATGAGATGAAAATTGAACTTTGTTATGGCCATCATATTATTTACAAGAACATAAAATTTTCTTTCCCTTCCATTGTTATGATATACATGAACAAACATCATTTTCCGTATAAGCTTTCATACAAGCAAGCAACAGATCCAACCACCAGGTCATAGTCGAATCAATAGGGGTGTCATCGGACTTCACGAGGGCTTCAATCCATTGCAGGAAGTCGTCATTATCATCTATGTTCTTCGTCTGCTCACACCCAACAATCTCGATCGATGATGACGACGAAGCCGCTGCGACCGTGGTTGAATCAATGCTGGTGCCATACATCACCGAGGCTGGAATCGTGTCATCGGACATCAAGGAGGCATGGACCCGTTCCCGGCTCACGAAGAAGTCATCGTCGGTGCTGTGCATCTGCTCGCACGCAACCAAGTCTATCGACGACGATGAGGAGGAAACATCTGCGACCGTGGTCGAATCAATCCGAGTGTCATCGGGCATCGAGAGAAGATCGACAAGGCCTGGCGGGGAGGCCTTCGGGATGGTAGTGAAGGCTGTGTCGGTGTCATCCGACATCAGGAAGGCTTCAACCTCTCTAGCGAAGAACGCATCGTCGGTGCAGTTCTGCTCACCGCCAAGATCGACCGACGACGAAGACGAAGCCAAGAATGCTTCCAGTTCTTCCGTAGTTATCGGGAGCTCACCTCCACCAACGTCCGTTGATGATGGAGAGGCGGCTGCGACTCCGGCTTCGTTCGGTGCAACGGAGTCGACCGAGGAAAGATGAGTCTCCGGGGCTGTCACAGCAGGAGCCAACGAGGAATGTTGCACCGCCGCGGTTGGATGTGGTGAGACGTCGGACTGCAATGCTCTGCTGGGATGTGCAACCAACTCCCAGCATGGCTTCTTTGAGAGAGTCGATGCTTTTTCCGAGAGAGTAGAAGATTCGTCTCTATTTCTCTTCCGCCCAACGAAGCTGTCGCCGGTGACCGTGTCTGTCGCGGCTTCCGTTAAGGTGGTCTCAGCCGTTTTGATGGTGGTGCCGCCGGAGTAGGCACAATGCGAGCTTCTCTTGACGTGACAGAGAACTCGTCTCTCGAAGCCGCCGGACGAACACATCTCGAACTCGTACATCGTCCACCCGGAGTTCTTCCGCCGGCCATCGTTGAAAGAAAGGCAGCTCTTTCTTCCGACCACCATCTCGCGCCCGCCGACCATGGACTTGACGGGTTCTTGCTTTTTGTACAGAGTCCAAGAACCGCTGCCGGCCTTTCGATCGACGCGCGAGCCGCCGCTGTTCTTGGGCTTGCGCTCCGCAAAGAAATAGCCCTCCTGCCGATCGCTGCCGAGAAGATTCCACGGCTCGGTGCCGTAGACGTCCTCGAAGGCGACAGCGCGGCCAGGGAGGGGTGCGCCGGCGACCCAGTTGGCGAGGTAGTCAACCAAGAGTTCCTCCGCCGTGGGAAGGAACCTGTAGCCGCTCGGTACGAGGTCGATGGGCTCCATGGATGGACGACTAAAGACGATTTCTTGACCAGGAGAGGAGAGGAAATCAACGAGGAGGAGAATGGAGCAGAGGAGAGGCGAGAGGCGCAGGGCGCGGGGAGAGAATTCAGAGTGAGGCGCGGAGAGAAGTCAGAGTGAGAGTGGGAGAAGAGAGAGAGAGAGAGAAACATATATATATATACATACATATATATATATATATGTATATATATATGTATATATATATATACACGTATAATGGGCGCGAGTGGGAGAGGAGAGAAGTCAGAGCGAGAGTGGGAGAGGAGAGAGAGATATATATATATGTATATATATATATATATACATATATTGGGCGCACGGATGGGTTCTTGAATCAAATCCTATTGGTTAATGTAAGCTGTTTCTTATTGTGGATTCCGAAGCCCCCAAACTAATTAGACGACATCGTGATCGACCGCTAGTCCCGATCATTGAATCGTGTCCGTTTATTTCGATCTGGAACGCATTGATCCATCGAAAATCCAAATGCGTATTGTTTTGAATCCGAGGCCTATAATGACGTGCGCGTACATAATAACCTCTCCGTCCTTCGCGACCCGGCGACGCAACCGGGAATCCAAAGACGCGGAGGAGGAGGAGGAATAGAGAGCGCGATGGGTCTGCAGGTGATGAGAACAACATCGCTACGTGATTTCTGATCCTCTTTTCCTGTTGTTGTGTTCTATTTTGCTAATTTTACCCATTTTTTTTGGGGGATATGGTGACCTAATCTTTGAGCTCTGATTGTGCGTGTATGTTTGTCATAATGATCTTATTTTGCTTAGAACATCTGCGGTTCTATGGCTGACATTTATGTAGTTTCATGGATCTGGAGAGCATGCATGCACGAGGCCCCTTTCTCAGTTAAGATCAGAGGCTTCCTTGATCATTTGGCGAAGGGTTGATTTAGTACTTAGTGTCTGATCGATTTGTACAGTGATTAGCTTCTTGAGAATAGAAAGAATCTTTATGTCACCCCCTTTATTTTCTTTGTCGATATTGTTGGTTGAGTCCTTTTGAACTCTTCCATGGCCTAAGCCTCATAATGAAGGCGGGAACATAGTGATGGAAGGATAGGTAAGAAGCATGGATCATATTACATGATGCAGAACTGCATCAGAAATGATCCGCTTGACTTTTGATGGGCCAAGAGACGTCTGATATTGAGTATTTTGTTGACCATAACTATAGATCTCACTCTTAAATTCTATCACAATTTGGAATGTGTAACTAAAATTTTAGCTATGTGAAATTTGAAGCATCAGGGACTTTTGTTTTTAATTTTGGGTGAACAGTAGTCTTTGATTTGTATTTTATAATTAGATCGAGGTTGCTTTGACAATTTCTTATAAGTAGAGTTGATCTTTTTAGATGGTAAATTATATATCTATCCTCGCAAAAGCTTGAAGAAGCCATATCGTGAAGGATGGAGTTTTAGTGTTCAGTCTGGTGAACGAGAATGTTCTCACAAAGACCAGAGGAAGCATGCGTCTGTTTAAAATCGTGCAATACACTAGAGATGCATGTTTTGAAAATCTATACATATGATGGATCAAAGACATGGTTAAAAATCTAGTGAGCTTCAGAGACAATCTTCCAACACTCTAGATGCCTGGAAAACCAACTTGTATGGATCTGTATAACTCTTTGCCTCACCCTCAAAGATATACATTCATTACCTTTAACATGGAGAGCTTATTTTGAACCTGCTTCAAAAATCCATTTGATAATGTTTCAATGTCTATTATCAGTTCTTCTACTTGTGTACCTGTTGGTAGATCTCATGCGCTCCTAATCTAGTTTTGGTTCTTGTAAGTAATACAATTTCTGATGTACTCTACAAGAACTCTAATAACATTTATTGGTCCGATTCGAAGTTGCATATCTGTATGCATAAGAGAAACTCGAATTTAGATTCTTTTCATCAATTTATATTTCATTGGGATCATAATTATAGTTGGAGCATCTTTGCAAGAGCATCCATCATCATTCAATTTTAAACTTTGTTATCCAATGAAAAATAGAGACATAATTTCATTTTTGTTATATTTATCGGTATCTTAATTTTATCAGATACAGCGAGGCTTAAACTCTTCACATGTTTGTGAATAATTGCTACAATGAGGAAGAAAAACCATAACGACTGAAATTAGTGGCCCTAAAGTAATAAATATAATTGCTAGAATCTGCCATCAATTTTCCTCAGTTGATGTTCATGTTATGTGTGCATGTGTGCACACATGAGAAGAAATAACTTTTCCTAAATGATACTCTATTGCACACTTATTTTGGGACGGGAAAGAAAAAACATTTCTCAGAAGAGGAAATGAAAAAAAAAAAAAAGAAGTCTTGGTCTTCTGCTCCCCATTTCTTCCAAATTGTTGAATTGAAAAGATGGGCTTATGTTTTGTGTTATTGTTATTAATTATCATTTCTTCTTATTTATGTCATTGAGGCTGTTCGGTCATTCTTTTTTTTTTTTCAGTTTTACTTAGCAGATGACATTTGTTATAAGTAGTCTATAAGTATTAAGATTGTTTCTTTATCTGCTTCCTAGTTTCTGATTTATGTTTATAAGTGTTTGCTTCTAAGAATCTGTCTTGATAGTATTGGTTATTGTGCCTCATAGTACATTCCGAGTCAATATATTTCTTTTATCTACGAAAACTTAACTAGATGATGATATCTAATCTTTTGCAGGTCGATTTTGAAGAATATGCTGCAAAAGCTAAAACTTTACCTGTAAATACTACTAACAAGAGCAAATTGATCCTGTATGGGCTTTACTAGCAAGCAACTGTCGGACCTGTGAATACTAGTATGTGCTTCTTAATATATTCTGATTCGTGATTTTCACTCTTTGCCAAACAAAATTTTGACACTTTTATCTTTTGTCTCTTTGCAGGCTGACCTGGTATATTCAATATGAGGGATAGAGCCAAATGGGAAGCTTGGAAGGCTGTTGAAGGTTTACAAAATCCACTTGACAAATCTTATATATATAAATATAAATAAATAAATATAACTTGTTGGACAAAATTCATTTCTTATTTAATATTAGTAAAATTGACAGGGGAGGAAGCCAAAGGAGGAGGCTATGAGTGACTACCTCACCAAGGTTAAACAGCTGCTCGAGGCAGCTGCTACTGTTGCTTATGCTACTTTGTCACACCTTGCTCTATGTAGTACCATGTAAGTTGTTACCTTCTATTTTGAACTTGAATCTTCTAGTGGATGTGTTAGTTATGGATTTCATCTCCTTTGTGTCTAACAATTGACACTATCTGAAATCTAATGCAGTATCTTATCATTTCATTAGTGTTTCATTCGAGTTAAGATGCAATGCGGATGTCAAGTTTTTAGGTCAGCAAAGCTAAGTGTGGGCATGTTGAATGAGCATTACCTGTAGCCCATATATTTAGTAAAGCTTCATTGATTGCCAGTAAGACTATAAATTGTCTGTTAGGTTTTGTTCATTTTTCTCTTCAATACTACATGCTAGAGATCTTTTATCTTTGTTCAGTTTCTTCCCCGTAAAACCTAGGCGATCTGTGATAAAATTTTATTGGAAATTTAATAGTGATGAGTGTATATAACCTTGAAATGAAAAGGAGGCTTTTTATAGTTGTCTTCCAATATTCTGATTATTTAGTGTAACAGTCATGGTAGAAAAATCCTGTATATTTTATCCGATCTTTTGCTATGACTTTTGGGCTTCTTTCTACATCCAAATTTGTATAGAATGTGTTTTGTGAAAGGCATGGATAGTTGTAATGCAGACATTGATCGAGTGTTTTATGTTTTAGTATGCCATCCGACATTTATTTGCTTATGGTCTCTTAAAAATCTGTGTCAAGCATAGTATTGGTTTTGATCACGTTGGCCTCAAAACTGTGATTGTTTTCTCTAATAGACTCGATTGCTCAAAAGGAACTTTGCTTTATGGAGTTAATTAGGCAAGACATTCTTTTTTAGAAGAAAATGGTCAGTCTGATTCCAACAAACAAGATTTTCTTTTTGCTTTTTCCATTAGATTCTCGTTTGCTACCTCCAAATAATGTAGCTTACAATTCTGTTTTCTTATTTGCAACTCAAGCCTTTTGCCTTCCTTTTCTTCCATATCAACTACAGGAACGCAATGAATTTTGGGTTCTCAAATTTGTAATTTCATCAACTCTCTATTGAACTCAAGTTTGAATTCGTGGCATACTCTCTGAATGAGGTGGATTATTTTGTGTGTAACATGCATAGAGATTCCAGTAAATGCTAGTTCTTAGATCATGGCATGATTTCTGTTCAACTCAAGCTTGAAATGACATGCATAACTGATCTGGGAAGAACCGCAAACAAAGATAATTTCTGATGGTAACTGGGATAAGTAGTAGATAGTAGAAAATTTTTCAATGAAACTATTCTGATGACAGCAGCAAAATGATTGTCACGCCAAAAATTTGATGAGGTCATAAGTCATTTGAATTGGATTCTTGGTTTTGTCTTCATTTATATCCTCTGCCAATGCCTCTCTTTTTTTGCTGCAACTTCAAGTATTTTGGTTTTGTGGCTGCTGCATGGCTGACTGCAGCCGGAATTTGTCTCATACACATGGTTAAATCATCAAGAACAATTTTAGTCAAACTGTGTTCTTACCTTCTTTTTGTTTGAATCCAAACTCCTTTTTTAAGTATCTTGGTAACTGGGATAAGTAGTATATGGTAGAAAATTTTTCAATGAAACTATTCTGATGACGGCAGCAAAATGATTGTTACAGTCAAAATTTTGATGAAGTCATGAAGTCATTGCAATTGGATTCTTGGTTGTCTTCATTTATAACCTTTGCCAATGCCTGTGTATTTTTGCTGCAACTTCAAGCATTATGATTTTGTTGCTGCTGCATGGTTGACTGCAGTAGGAATTTGTCTCATACACATGGTTAAATCATCAAGAACATTTTTAGTCAAACTGTGTTCTTACCTTCTTTTTGTTTGAATCCAAACTCCTTTTTTAAGTATCTTGGTAACTGGGATAAGTAGTATATGGTAGAAAATTTTTCAATGAAACTATTCTGATGACGGCAGCAAAATGATTGTTACAGTCAAAATTTTGATGAAGTAATGAAGTCATTGCAATTGGATTCATGGTTGTCTTCATTTATAACCTTTGCCAATGCCTGTGTATTTTTGCTGCAACTTCAAGCATTATGATTTTGTTGCTGCTGCATGGTTGACTGCAGTAGGAATTTGTCTCATACACATGGTTAAATCATCAAGAACATTTTTAGTCAAACTGTGTTCTTACCTTCTTTTTGTTTGAATCCAAACTCCTTTTTTAAGTATCTTGGTAACTGGGATAAGTAGTATATGGTAGAAAATTTTTCAATGAAACTATTCTGATGACGGCAGCAAAATGATTGTTACAGTCAAAATTTTGATGAAGTCATGAAGTCATTGCAATTGGATTCTTGGTTGTCTTCATTTATAACCTTTGCCAATGCCTGTGTATTTTTGCTGCAACTTCAAGCATTATGATTTTGTTGCTGCTGCATGGTTGACTGCAGTAGGAATTTGTCTCATACACATGTTGAAAGCATCAAGAACAAATTTAGTCAAACTGTGTTCTTACCTTTTTTATTTGTTTGAATCCAAACTCTCTTTTTCAAGTATCTTGCCTTCTTGATCACCTCTCTGGATGCTGATGAGCTTAAACTCTGCAATAAGAATAATTTGGCTTGGCTAAGTTTAAATGCTTGAGGAGAGGGAAAAACTCAAAATATCTTTCTTTTTCTTCTATTTTGTTTTATTTCTACGTCTCTAGTGTCACATGATAAAGGAGATGACTTTTTGTTCTTCCTATTTGATACTTCTGTCGCTGAATTCTTTCTACATCTCTAGTGCGGCATGATTGCTTTAATAGAGCTTGGTTTCCTCGCAATGCTCATAGAGATACTTGCCTATTGACAACTTCAACTATAAATGCTTGTCTGGTAGGCTGTACCTAAATGCTTCGAATTTTTTATTGTACTAACCTTGTTTGTGCTGAAATTTAGATGGATGAATTTATTGACTTTCTAAACAGTAATAAAAAGACAGATATACCTGGATATATATATATATATATATATATATATTCAAGTGCTTAATGATCAATTTTAACTGACCTTTTGCTTTAAAACATGTCAGGGTGTCCTCGATATCGAAGTAAAGATCATGCTGGACTAGGATCCTAAAAGAAAGCAGGGCACCATGACCCCTTTGCCAAATCATGTTACAATTCATGCCCCAAAGGAGGAAGAGGAGTTGCACTCCAGAAGAATTTGAATGCTACAACCTTTGCAAAAGGAATTAGGATTACATTTCTTCTTCATAAGCTTTCGGCATGTAACAAGACAAAGTTCTTCTGATTTATGCGCTTGAACTAGTCATAGATTAACATGAAGGAAGATTGGGAGTCCTTGGGCCCATATCTTAGTTTGTTCCAATCTTCTCAGGAGTGTTATTTGTTCTTATCATTTGTTTTGAAAACCGACGTGGTTACTCCCACAAATTTTTACTGTTTTGTAGACTTGATATTAATTATTTGAATTCGTATGTAACTTCCAAAGCTGGAATAGTAGACTCAGATTGGTTGTTTAAATTCATTAAAAATTCTGAATATGTAATTTAGATGTAATTTGACAATTTTTTCGAGTCGTAAGATGAATGGTATGTTCTTCTATCTCAATTGTCTTGTATTTCTTAACGATGGCTTATCAGGACTAGTTGTTGATACTATGATATTCATTCTCTACTGTGATATGTGTGTTTAATCTTTTGCATATCAGTAAGAATTTTTTTGGCCATTGTCAATTGCTTCAAACCATTGAATTTTTTTATCGATTCAGTGATTAAAGGTTTTGTTTTCGATAGTATCGATTCAGTGATTAAAGGTTTTTAACGATGGATTGATTTACAGCAGCTTTGTTATTTGTTTCTGTTGTTGTTGTGGACTTCACTCGGAAACAAAAAAGTTGGAAAATGTTTCCAAAAGATGATTGATCAAATTTGCTGCCTTGCCTCTGATACCTGTCGTCCAAACCAGCAAAGTCTGAGGTTGAGAGAACCTGTTGATATCATATGATCAATGAAACAAAGATAATTTTGATGGTAACTGGGATAAGTAGTTTATGGTAGAAAATTTTTCAATGAAACTATTCTGATGACGGCAGCAAAATGATTGTCACAGTCAAAATTTTGATGAAGTCATGAAGTCATTGCAATTGGATTCTTGGTTTTTTCTTCATTTATAACGGTTGCCAATGCCTGTGTGTTTTTGCTGCAACTTCAAGCATTATGATTTTGTTGCTGCTGCATGGTTGACTGCAGTAGGAATTTGTCTCATACACATGTTGAAAGCATCAAGAACAATTTTAGTCAAACTGTGTTCTTAACTTTTTTTATTGTTTGAATCCAAACTCTCCTTTTCAAGTATCTTGCCTTCTTGATCACCTCTCTGGATGCTGATGAGCTTAAACTCTGCAATAAGAATAATTTGGCTTGGCTAAGTTTAAATGCTTGAGGAGAGGGAAAAACTCAAAATATCTTTCATTTTCTTCTATTTTACTTTATTTCTACATCTCTAGTGCCACATGATAAAGGAGATGACTTTTTGTTCTTCCTATTTGATACTTTTGTCCTTAATTCTTTCTACATCTCTAGTGCTGCATGATTGCTTTAATAGATCTTGGTTTCCTTGTGATGCTCATATAGATATTTGCCTATTGACAACTTCAACTAGAAATGCTTATCTGGTAGGCTGTACCTAAATGCTTCGAATTTTTTATTGTACTAACCTTGTTTGTGCTGAAATTTAGATGGATGAATATATTGACTTTCTAAACGGTAATAAAAACACAGATATACCTGGAGAAATATATATAGATATATATATTCAAGTGCTTAATGATCCATTTTAACTGACCTTTTGCTTTTAAACATGTCAGGGTGTCCTCGATATCGAAGTAAAGATCATGCTGGACTAGGATCCTAAAAGAAAGCAGGGCACCATGACTCCTTTGCCAGATCATGTTACAATTCATGCCCCAAAGGAGGAAGAGGAGTTACACTCCAGAAGAATTTGAATGCTACAACCTTTGCAAAAGAAATTAGGATTACATTTCTTCTTCATAAGCTTCCTTCCGGCATGTAATGAGACAAAGTTCTTCTGATTTATGTGCTTGAACTAGTTCTAGATTAACACGAAGGAATACTGGGAGTCCTTAGGCCCGTATCTTAGTTTGTTTCAATCTTCTAAGGAGTGTTATTTGTTCTTATCATTTGTTTTGAAAATCGACGTGGTTACTCCCACAAATTTTTACTGTTTTGTAGACTTGATGTTAGTTATTTGAATTCGTATGTAACACTTCCAAGGAATAGTAGACTCAGATTGGTTGTTTAAATTCATTCAAAATTTTGAATATGTAATTTAGATGTAATTTGACAATTTTTTCGAGTCGAATGACATGTTCTTCTATCTCAATTGTCTTGTATTTCTTAACGGTGGCTTATCAGTACTAGTTGTTGATACTATGATATTCATTCTCTACTATGATATGTGTGTTTAATCTTTTGCATATCAGTTAGAATTTTTTTGGCCATTGTCAATTGCTTCAAACCATGGAATTTTTTTATCGATTCAGTGATTAAAGGTTTGGTTTTCTATAGTATCAGTGCACACCTGTTGTTTTTCTATAGTATCGATTCAGTGATTAAAGGTTTTTAATGATGGATTGACTTGCAGCTTTGTTATTTGTTTTTGTTGTTGTTGTTGTGGACTTCACTCGGAAACAAAAAAGTTGGAACATGTTTCCAAAAGATGATTGGTCAAATTTGCTGCCTTGCCTCTGATATCAGTCGTCAAAGTCTGAGGTTGAGAGAACCTGTTGATATCATATGATCACTGTTTCTCTTCGAACTTGACGAAACAACTTTGATACCATTTCTTATAGATGCCATCATATTAAGGAAACAACAAACAAAACATGAGATGAAAATTGAACTTTGTTATGGCCAATATTTACAAGAACATAAAATTTTCTTTCCCTTCCATTGTTATGATATACATGAACAAACATCATTTTCCGTATAAGTTTTCATACAAGCAAGCTACATATCCAACCACCAGGTCATAGTGGAATCAATAGGGAAGTCGTCATTATCATCTATGATCTCCGTCTGCTCACACCCAACAATGTCGATCGATGACGACGACGAAGCCGCTGCGACCGTGGTTGAATCGGTGTTGGTGCCAAACATCGCCGAGGCTGGAATCGTGTCATCGGACATCAACAAGGCATGGACCTGTTCCAGGCTCGCGAAGAAGTCATCGTCGGTGCTGTACATCTGCTCACACGCAACCAAGTCTATCGACGACGATGAGAAGGAAACATCTGCGACCGTGGTCGAATCAATCCGAGTTTCATCGGGCATCGAGAGACGATCGACAAGGCCAGGCGGTGAGGCCTTCGGGATGGTAGTCGTGGCTGTGTCGGTGTCATCCGACATCAGGAAGGCTTCAACCTCTCTGGCGAAGAACGCATCGTCGGTGCAGTTCTGCTCACCGCCAAGATCGACCGACGACGAAGACGAAGCCCAGAATGCTTCCAGTTCTTCCGTAGTTATCGGGAGCTCACCTCCACCAACGTCCGTTGATGATGGAGAGGCGGCTGCGACTCCGGCTTCGTTCGGTGCAACGGAGTCGACCAAGGAAAGATGAGTCTCCGGGGGTGTCACAGCAGGAGCCAACGAGGGATGTTGCACCACCGCGGTTGGAGGTGGTGAGACGTCGGATTGCACCACCGTGGTTGGAGGTGGTGAGACGTCGGATTGCACCACCGCGGTTGGATGTGGTGAGACGTCCGACTGCAATGCTCTGCCGGGATGTGCAACCAACCCCCAGCATGGCTTCTTTGAGAGAGTCGATGCTTTTGCCGAGAGAGTAGAAGATTCGTCTCTATTTCTCTTTAGCCCAACGAAGCTGTCGCCGGTGACCGTGTCTGTCGCGGCCTCCGAGGTGGTCTCAACCGTTTTGATGGTTTTGCTGCCGGAGTAGGCACAATGCGAGCTTCTCTTGACGTGACAAAGAACTCGCCTCTCGAAGCCGCCGGACGAACACATCTCGAACTCGTACATCGTCCACCCGGAGTTCTTCCGCCGACCATCGTTGAAAGAAAGGCAGCTCTTTCGCCCGACCACCATCTCGCGCCCGCCGACCATGGACTTAACGGTTTCTTGCTTTTTGTACAGAGTCCAAGAACCGCTGCCGGCCTTTCGATCGACGCGCGAGCCGCCGCTGTTCTTGGGCTTGCGCTCCGCAAAGAAATAGCCCTCCTGCCGATCGCTGCCGAGAAGATTCCACGGCTCGGTGCCGTAGACGTCCGCGAAGGCGACAGCGCGGCCAGGGAGGGGTGCGCCGGCGACCCAGTTGGCGAGGTAGTCAACCAAGAGTTCCTCCGCCGTGGGAAGGAACCTGTAGCCGCTCGGTACGAGGTCGATGGGCTCCATTGATGGACGACCAAAGACGGTTTCTTGACTAGGAGAGGAGAGGAAATCAACGAGGAGGAGAATGGAGCAGAGGAGAGGCGAGAGGCGCAGGGGCGAGAAGACGGAGTGAGAGTGGGAGACCGTGCGATATATATATGTATGCAACGGGCGCGCAGAGTGATTCTTGAAGCGTGTTTCCTGTTCTGGATTCCGAATCCCCAAATTAATTATATTAATAAGATTTTAGTGTCGTATTATATATTTAATTTGAAATTAACTTCCGCACGTGCTCATCTTCTTTGTGTCTCCTAATCCACCGAGCCCTTCGCCCCGTTCGATCTGTCTCTGCTCGGGAACGGAGGTGAGCATTTTGTCCGAAACACCTCATTTTTCAGCGTAATGCATGGATTTTAGGGCTGATTTTGAGTTTTCTTCGATCGATTTCAGGTTGGTTCGATGATCGCGAAGACGGAGGAGGTGTGTGCGCTGCTTCCTCCAGTATTGCCTTGTGGTTTGAGGGTGGGAGCTGACGGAACCAATCAGAGGGACGAGGAGGGTGATCATTTGCCCCTGTATGCCAACGAGGTCCGTCGCATGTTGATTTCGATATGGAACGCATTGATCCATCGAAAATCCAAATGCATATTGTTTTGAATCCGAGGCCTATAATGACGTGCGCGTACATAATAATCTCTCAGTCCTTCGCGACCCGGCGACGCAACCGGGAATCCAAAGACGCGGAGGAGGAGGAATAGAGAGCGCGATGGGTCTGCAGGTGATGAGAACAACATCGCCACTTGATTTCTGATCCTCTTTTCCTGTTGTTGTGTTCTATTTTGCTAATTTTTCCCTTTTTTTTGGGGATGTGGTGACCTAATCTTAGAGCTCTGACTGTGCGTGTATGTTAGTCATAATGATCTTATTTTGCCTAGAACATCTGCAGTTCTTTGGCTGGTTATTCTTCGATTTGAACCTCTCAAGCTGTTGTATGGAGCCATATGCTGACATTCATGTAGTTTCATGGATCTGGAGAGCATGAATGCATGAGGCCCCTTTCTCAGTTAAGATCAGAGGCTTCCTTGATCATTTGGTGAAGGGTTGATTTAGTAGTTAGTGTCTGATCGATTTGTACAGTGATTAGCTTCTTGAGACTAGAAAGAATCTTTATGTCACCCCCTTTATTTTCTTTGTAGATATTGTTGGTTGAGTCCTTTTGAACTCTTCCATGGCCTAAGCCTCATAATGAAGGCAAGAACATGGTGACGGAAGAATATGGTTTTTCTTCCGATGAAAAATAGAGACATAATTTCATTTTTGTTATATTTATTGGTATCTTAATTTTATCTGATACAGCGAGGCTTAAACTCTTCAAATGTTTGTGAATAATTGCTACAATGAGGAAGAAAAACCATAATGCCTGAAATTAGTGGCCCTAAAGTAATAAATATAATTGCTAGAATCTGCCATCAATTTCCCTCAGTTGATGTTCATGTTATGTGTGCATGTGTGCACACATGAGAAGAAATAACTTTTCCTAAATGATACTCTATTGCACACTTATTTTTCGACGGGAAAGAAAAAACATTTCTCAGAAGAGGAAATGAAAAAAAAAAAGAAAAAGAAGTCTTGGTCTTCTGCTCACCATTTCTTCCAAATAGTTGAATTGAAAAGATGGGCTTATGTTTTGTGTTATTGTTATTAATTATCATTTCTTCTTATTTATGTCATTGAGGCTGTTCGGTCATTCTTTTTATTTTTTTCAGTTTTACTTAGCAGATGACATTTGTTATAAGTAGTCTATAAGTATTAAGATTGTTTCTTTATCTGCTTCCTAGTTTCTGATTTATGTTTATAAGTGTTTGCTTCTAAGAATCTGTCTTGATAGTATTGGTTATTGTGCCTCATAGTACATTCCGAGTCAATATATTTCTTTTATCTACGAAAACTTAACTAGATGATGATATCTAATCTTTTGCAGGTCGATTTTGAAGAATATGCTGCAAAAGCTAAAACTTTACCTGTAAATACTACTAACAAGAGCAAATTGATCCTGTATGGGCTTTACTAGCAAGCAACTGTCGGACCTGTGAATACTAGTATGTGCTTCTTAATATATTCTGATTCGTGATTTTCACTCTTTGCCAAACAAAATTTTGACACTTTTATCTTTTGTCTCTTTGCAGGCTGACCTGGTATATTCAATATGAGGGATAGAGCCAAATGGGAAGCTTGGAAGGCTGTTGAAGGTTTACAAAATCCACTTGACAAATCTTATATATATAAATATAAATAAATAAATATAACTTGTTGGACAAAATTCATTTCTTATTTAATATTAGTAAAATTGACAAGGGAGGAAGCCAAAGGAGGAGGCTATGAGTGACTACCTCACCAAGGTTAAACAGCTGCTCGAGGCAGCTGCTACTGTTGCTTATGCTACTTTGTCACACCTTCCTCTATGTAGTACCATGTAAGTTGTTACCTTCTATCTTGAACTTGAATCTTCTAGTGGATGTGTTAGTTATGGATTTCATCTCCTTTGTGTCTAACAATTGACACTATCTGAAATCTAATGCAGTATCTTATCATTTCATTAGTGTTTCATTCGAGTTAAGATGCAATGCGTATGTCAATTTTTTAGGTCAGCAAAGCTAAGTGTGGGCATGTTGAATGAGCATTACCTGTAGCCCATATATTTAGTGAAGCTTCATTGATTCCCAGTAAGACTGTAAATTGTCTGTTAGGTTCTGTTCAGTTTTCTCTTCAGTACTACATGCTAGAGATCTTTTATCTTTGTTCAGTTTCTTCCCCTTAAAACCTAGGCGATCTGTGATAAAATTTTATTGAAAATTTAATAGTGATGAGTGTATATAACCTTGAAATGAAAAGGTGGCTTTTTATAGTTGTCTTCCTATAGTCTGATTATTTAGTGTAACAGTCATGGTAGAAAAATCCTGCATATTTTATCCGATCTTTTGCTATGACTTTTGGGCTTCTTTCTACATCCAAATTTGTATAGAATGTGTTTTGTGAAAGGCATGGATAGTTGTAATGCAGACATTGATCGAGTGTTTTATCTTTCAGTATGTCATCCGACATTTATTTGCTTATGGTCTCTTAAAAATCTTTGTCAAGCATAGTATTTGTTTTGATCACTTTGGCCTCAGAAATGTGATAGTTTTCTCTAAGAATCTGTCTTGATGGTATTGGTTATTGTGCCTCATAGTACATTCCGAGTCAATATATTTATTTGCTTGTGGTCTCTTAGAAATCTGTGTCAAGCATAGTATTGGTTTTGATCACGTTGGCCTCAGAAATGTGATAGTTTTCTCTAATAGACTCGATTGCTCAAAAGGAACTTTGCTTTATGGAGTTAATTAGGCAAGACATTCTTTTTTAGAAGAATGAGAATTTAAGTCTAGTGGGTGTATTTTCCCTCTCCTCCTGATAACAAAAAAAAAAAGAGAGAGAGAGAGAGAGAGAAAATTTTTTACTTTTAATTTCTTCAGAGGATTGAGTTTTTCGTCCAAAGTATACTCCTTAAGTGAATCAGTATTTTTTTATTTCCTGTTAAACAAGTATGAGAATTTAATTACCTCCTCGCTATATTAAAATTTTTGATTGAGGATAATAATTTCACTGAAATGTTTAACAAATTCTTGCTGAAGAGTTTTGGCAATAAAAACTTTTGTTGGTAAGATCAATTTTGGTGATGGCAAGACCAGTGTTGGAAAAAATTTAATTTTTTTGTTGCTATATCTTGACAAATAATCAGAAAATAATATTTATTTTTTTCCCCAAATCTTTGAAGTAATCTAGTAATATTTTGCGAGCTTAAGAACACCATATACCATGACATAAGCATTAAGGAGTCCACTATTCTGAGCATGTAAAAAATAACAGCAATTGGTGTTTAGCTAATATTCATAGTAATGAAAACTTGCAAAGAATGCAAGAAGCTCTAGAAACGAGTGACTACCTCACCAAGGTTAAACAGCTGCTCGAGGCAGCTGCTACTGCTGCTTATGCTACTTTGTCACACCTTGCTCTATGTAGTACCATGTAAGCTGTTACCTTCTATCTTGAACTTGAATCTTCTAGTGGATGTGTTAGTTATGGATTTCATCTCCTTTGTGTCTTAACAATTGACCCTATCTGAAATTGTCTGTTAGATTCTGTTCATTTTTCTCTTCAGTACTACATGCTAGAGATCTTTTATCTTTGTTCAGTTTCTTCCCCTTAAAACCTAGGCGATCTGTGATAAAATTTTATTAGAAATTTAATAGTGATGAGTGTATATAACCTTGAAATGAAAAGGAGGCTTTTTATAGTTGTCTTCCTATAGTCTGATTATTTAGTGTAACAGTCCTGGTAGAAAAATCTTGTATATTTTATCCGATCTTTTGCTATGACTTTTGGGCTTCTTTCTACATCCAAATTTGTATAGAATGTGTTTTGTGAAAGGCATGGATAGTTGTAATGCAGACATTGATCGAGTGTTTTATCTTTCAGTATGTCATCCGACATTTATTTGCTTTTGGTCTCTTAGAAATCTGTGTCAAGCATAGTATTGGTTTTGATCACGTTGGCCTCAGAACTTTGATAGTTTTCTCTAATAGACTCGATTGATCCAAAGGAACTTTTATTTATGGAGTTAATTAGGCAAGACATTCTTTTTTAGAAGAAGAAAATGATCATTCTGATTCCAACAAACAAGATTTTCTTTTTTCCTTTTTCCATTAGATTCTCGTTTGCTACCTCCAAATAATGTAGCTTACAATTCTGTTTTCCTATTTGCAACTCAAGTCTTTTGCCTTCCTTTTCTTCCATATCAACTACAGGAACGTAATGAATTTTGGGTTCTCAAATTTGTAATTTCATCAACTCTCTATTGAACTCAAGTTTGAATTTGTGGCATACTCTCTGAATGAGGTGGATTATTGTGTGTGTAACATGCATAGAGATTCCAGTAAATGCTAGTTCTTATATCATGGCATGATTTCTGTTCAACTCAAGCTTGTAATGACATGCATAACTGATCTGGGAAGAACAGCACACAAAGATAATTTCTGATGGTAACTGGGATAAGTTGTAGATAGTAGAAAATTTTGCAATAAAAATATTCTGATGACTGCAGCAAAATGATTGTTACGGCCAAAGATTTGATGAGGTCATAAGTCATTTGAATTGGATTCTTGGTTTTGTCTTCATTTATATCCTCTGCCAATGCCTCTCTATTTTTGCTGCAACTTCAAGTATTTTGGTTTTGTGGCTGCTGCATGGCTGACTGCAGTAGGAATTTGTCTCATACACTTGTTTAAATCATCAAGAACAATTTTAGTCAAACTGTGTTCTTACCTTCTTTTTGTTTGAATCCAAACTCTTTTTTTAAGTTTCTTTGTTTCTTTATCACTCCTCTGGATGCCGATTAACTTAAACTCTGCAATAAAAATAATTTGGCTTGGCTAAGTTCAAATGCTTGAGGAGAGGGAAAAACTCAAAATATCTTTCTTTTTTTTGTCTATTTTGCTTTATTTCTACATCTCTAGTGTCACATGATGAAGGAGATGACTCTTTGTTCTTCCTATTTGATACCTCTGTCTCTGAATTCTTTTAAGACAGAGAAGAGAAGAGATTTTTGATTAACGTGTTTTTCTACACAAATGTGAATCGAAGTTGATTTAATTATTAATTATCATGGATTTAGTTGGTTTTATTTATGTCGGATTAAATTTTGGATAAATTTTTATCATGATATTAAATGAAATTATTAAGGGCTTATATATATTATTAAAAAAATGAGAAAAAAAATAAATTTTAAAGGTTAAAATCAAATGCCTTATCATATTCAAATATTTTTTTTAGTTTAAACAAAATATTTTTTACGAAGTTAAATTAATAAGATTTGTGAGCCCCTTTTTCTCTAAAGATGTTTATTTTATTGTAAGATTTCCCTAGAATAATCCTCAATGTTATATATTTTTGCATTGAGCATCTCAATTTTTTTTTTTTTTTGCAGTTCAGTTTATTTTTCATAAATGATAAAACTATCATTAAATGATTAATTGATGGAAATTGAATTCTTTTTTATTTGGTTTTTATTTAGTGAAAACCCTTAAATTGTTCATTATTTTAATTTTATACATTACAAAAAGATTAGCATTATTAATATATAATTAAAATTATACATTTTCAAAATAACTAGTTAAAAATTGATTTACACATTATAAATTAATAAACTAAGATCCATTTATATGATAATATTTTTATTTTTAAATAATATCTTTTATTTAATATGTCAAAGTTTGATGTGTCTTTTTTTAATGTCGTCATCCGATGCTCGACCATTGAGATGGCAATCGAAGCGATCTCCAATCTTCACTCACACAAAGTTTCACGAACCCTAACGTTAAGTATCTCCCTAGATTGTTTCTTATTGTAACACTTTGTGGATTTTATTTTCCTATGTTCTAGTTTGTTGGTGATGGTGTGTTCTTTCTTAGTGACGTCCTCACAAGAACCACTGAGCTGTGGACGGGTACTCCAGTGTTGAGGTCAGCATCGGTGATCATTATTAGAGCCGCCAGGACCTTGAACGTACTTGATATCGATCTCCAATCTATGTTAAGCCTTGGTGGTACACCCGATTTGGACTTCGTATCATAATTGTGTATGGTGAGAAGGGGAGAAGGATATTGGAGTTGACTTCTGTGGTCCAGTAAAGATTCAACTTTTTGGAAAATGGTGTGGAGCTCTACACCGAAGGTCAACAACAGAGGGCTTTGTGCAATTGCTTGGGCTATCTTTCTGGTACAAGCTTCTCGGAGGTGAGCTCATCGTTAGACATTTTGTCTGTGGCAATTTAATTTAGATTTTGTCTATCTTGCTTGAAAAAATTAAGGTTTTTCATTGGAATTGTTTGTCTAAGATGCTTGAAAGAACTTACGAGTGTGCCACATTCATGCAGTTTTTCATTGGAATCAGTTTAACAATTATGAGGACATTCTGGTTCTTCTTTGCATGGCCTTTGTTTAAATATGGGTTTGAGACTAGATGATTTGTGTGCAATTGGTTGTAAAGTGATTCCTTGCATTAAGTAAGCTTTCCATTCTTATTATGCATTTGTTGGTTGTAATCTTTTGGCCTCTGCTGTTCTAATTTTGGGGTCTTTAGCAACAATGCATAAAATGAAAACTATTCAGTCGATGATAGTGGTCAGACAACCATGGATGGATCCACAAATGACTTGACTATAGTTTCAGTTTGTTCATTAATACCATCTCATATATAGTTGTACACCTTACAATGCTTTAATAGAACTTGGTTTTCTAGCATTGCTCATATAACGACTTGCCTATTGATAACTTCAAACTAGAAATACTTGTCTGCTGTGTCTAAATGCTTCAAATTTTTTACTACAGTAACATTGCTTGTGCTGAAATTTAGATGGATGAATTTATTTACTTCCTAAATAGCAATGAAAACATAGATATCCCTAGAGAAATATATATTCAAGTTCTTAATGATCCCATTTTAACTGACCTATTACTTTTAGAGATTTAAATTTTAGAGTGACGAGAAGAATTTGAATGCTATAACCTTTGTAAAAAAAAAAGAATTGAGATTACATTTCTTCTTGATAAGCCAAAGTTTTTCTAATTTATATGTTTCTACTCATCGTAGATTGAAGATTGGGAGTTCAATCTTTCCAGAAGTATTATTATTTGTTCCTTATCATTTGTTATTTGTTCTCAGGAGTGTCATTCCTTCTTAACATGGAGGAGAAGGGAGCATAGGAGAGGAGAGCAAAGTGAGAGTGAAGCGCTTATATGTAGGTAATGATAGATACGGCTGTTGGATCGTTTCTTGAACAGAATCCAAATCTAAATCCTGTGTTTCCTAAAGCCCCAAGATTAATTAATTAATTAATTAATTAATTAATTAATTAGGTTTATATGTTTAATTTGATATATATATTTATTTCGAAATCAAGTTTCCCTATTTCTCTCCTGTCTTATTTTTCTCTATCCTTCCATCCATAGTGTCTCCGAGATTCTCTATTCCTAACTCTCTATTGAACTCAAGTTTGAATTCGTGGCATACTCTCTGAATGAGGTGGATTATTTTGTGTGTAACATGCATAGAGACTCCAGTAAATGCCAGTTCTTAGATCATGGCATGATTCTGTTCAACTCAAGCTTGAAATGACATGCATAACTGATCTTGGAAGAACAGCAAACAAAGATAATTTCTGATGGTAACTGGGATAAGTAGTTTATGGTAGAAAATTTTTCAATGAAACTATTCTGACGACGGCAGCAAAATGATTGTTACAGTCAAAATTTTGATGAAGTCATTAAGTCATTGCAATTGGATTCTTGGTTTTTTCTTCATTTATAACGGTTGCCAATGCCTGTGTGTTTTTGCTGCAACTTCAAGCATTATGATTTTGTTGCTGCTGCATGGTTGACTGCAGTAGGAATTTGTCTCATACACATATTGAAAGCATCAAGAACAATTTTAGTCAAACTGTGTTCTTAACTTTTTTTATTGTTTGAATCCAAACTCTCCTTTTCAAGTATCTTGCCTTCTTGATCACCTCTCTGGATGCTGATGAGCTTAAACTCTGCAATAAGAATAATTTGGCTTGGCTAAGTTTAAATGCTTGAGGAGAGGGAAAAACTCAAAATATCTTTCATTCTCTTCTATTTTGCTTTATTTCTACATCTCTAGTGTCACATGATAAAGGAGATGACTTTTTGTTCTTCCTATTTGATACTTTTGTCCTTAATTCTTTCTACATCTCTAGTGCAGCATGATTGCTTTAATAGATCTTGATTTCCTTGTGATGCTCATATAGATATTTGCCTATTGACAACTTCAACTAGAAATGCTTATCTGGTAGGTTGTACCTAAATGCTTCGAATTTTTTATTGTACTAACCTTGTTTGTGCTGAAATTTAGATGGATGAATATATTGACTTTCTAAACAGTAATAAAAACACAGATATACCTGGAGAAATATATATAGATATATATATTCAAGTGCTTAATGATCCATTTTAACTGACCTTTTGCTTTTAAACATGTCAGGGTGTCCTCGATATCGAAGTAAAGATCATGCTGGACTAGGATCCTAAAAGAAAGCAGGGCACCATGACTCCTTTGCCAGATCATGTTACAATTCATGCCCCAAAGGAGGAAGAGGAGTTACACTCCAGAAGAATTTGAATGCTACAACCTTTGCAAAAGAAATTAGGATTACATTTCTTCTTCATAAGCTTCCTTCCGGCATGTAATGAGACAAAGTTCTTCTGATTTATGTGCTTGAACTAGTTCTAGATTAACACGAAGGAATACTAGGAGTCCTTAGGCCCGTATCTTAGTCTGTTACAATCTTCTCAGGAGTGTTATTTGTTCTTATCATTTGTTTTGAAAACCGACGTGGTTACTCCCACAAATTTTTACTGTTTTGTAGACTTGATGTTAGTTATTTGAATTTGTATGTAACACTTCCAAAGTTGGAATAGTAGACTCAGATTGGTTGTTTAAATTCATTCAAAATTCTGAATATAATTTAGATGTAATTTGACAATTTTTTCGAGTCGTAAGATGAATGGTATGTTCTTCTATCTCAATTGTCTTGTATTTCTTAACGGTGGCTTATCAGGACTAGTTGTTGATACTATGATATTCATCTAATGAATTTAACATGATACTATGATATTCATCTAATGAATTTAACATGATGCAGACGTTGTTCTCGCTCACTATTGAAATCCGATCATATCATATCAACAAGATTTCTGGAGAGAATGCATTTCCTACTATGATCTGTGTGTTTAATCTTTTGCATATCAGTTGAATTTTTTTTTGCCATTGTCAATTGCTTCAAACCATGAAATTGTTTTATCGATTCAGTGATTAAAGGTTTGGTTTTCTATAGTATCAGTACACACCTGTTGTTTTTCTATAGTATCGATTCAGTGATTAAAGGTTTTTATCGATGGATTGACTTGCAGTATTGTTATTTGTTTTTGTTGTTGTTGTTGTGGACTTCACTTGGAAACAAAAAAGTTGGAACATGTTTCCAAAAGATGATTGGTCAAATTTGCATCCTTGCCTCTGATACCAGTCGTCAAAGTCTGAGGTTGAGAGAACCTGTTGATATCATATGATCACTCTTTCTCTTCGAACATGATGAAACAACATTGATACCATTTCTTATATATGCCATCATATTAAGGAAACAACAAACAAAACATGAGATGAAAATTGAACTTTGTTATGGCCAATATTTACAAGAACATGAAATTTTCTTTCCCTTCCATTGTTATGATATACATGAACAAACATCATTTTCCGTATAAGTTTTCATACAAGCAGCTACATATCCAACCACCAGGTCATAGTCGAATCAATAGGGAAGTCGTCATTATCATCTATGATCTCCGTCTGCTCACACCCAACAATGTCGATCGATGACGACGACGAAGCCGCTGCGACCGTGGTTGAATCAGTGTTGGTGCCAAACATCACCGAGGCTGGAATCGTGTCATCGGACATCAACAAGGCATGGACCTGTTCCAGGCTCGCAAAGAAGTCATCGTCGGTGCTGTACATCTGCTCACACGCAACCAAGTCTATCAACGACGATGAGGAGGAAACATCTGCGACCGTGGTCGAATCAATCCGAGTGTCATCGGACATCGAGAGAAGATCTACAAGGGCTGGCGGTGAGGCCTTCGGGTTGGTAGTCGTGGCTGTGTCGGTGTCATCCGACATCGGCAAGGCTTCAAGCTCTCCGGCGAAGAACGCATCGTCGGTGCAGTTCTGCTCACCGCCAAGATCGACCGACGACGAAGATGAAGCCAAGAATGCTTCCAGTTCTTCCGTAGTTATCGGGATCTCACCTCCACCAACGTCCATTGATGATGGAGAGGCGGCTGCGACTCCGGCTTCGTTCGGTGCAACGGAGTCGACCGAGGAATGATGAGACTCCGGGGGTGTCACAGCAGGAGCCAACGAGGGATGTTGCACCACCGCGGTTGGATGTGGTGAGACGTCCGACTGCAATGCTCTGCCGGGATGTGCAACCAACCCCCAGCATGGCTTCTTTGAGAGAGTCGATGCTTTTGCCGAGAGAGTAGAAGATTCGTCTCTATTTCTCTTCCGCCCAACGAAGCTGTCGCCGGTGACCGTGTCTGTCGCGGCCTCCGTTAAGGTGGTCTCAACCGTTTTGATGGTGGTGCCGCCGGAGTAGGCACAATGCGAGCTTCTCTTGACGTGACAGAGAACTCGTGTCTCGAAGCCGCCGGACGAACACATCTCGAACTCGTACATCGTCCACCCGGAGTTCTTCCGCCGACCATCGTTGAAAGAAAGGCAGCTCTTTCGCCCGACCACCATCTCGCGCCCGCCGACCATGGACTTAACGGTTTCTTGCTTTTTGTACAGAGTCCAAGAACCGCTTCCGGCCTTTCGATCGACGCGCGTGCCGCCGCTGTTCTTGGGCTTGCGCTCCGCAAAGAAATAGCCCTCCTGCCGATCGCTGCCGAGAAGATTCCACGGCTCGGTGCCGTAGACGTCCGCGAAGGCGACAGCGCGGCCAGGGAGCGGTGCGCCGGCGACCCAGTTGGCGAGGTAGTCAACCAAGAGTTCCTCCGCCGTGGGAAGGAACCTGTAGCCGCTCGGTACGAGGTCGATGGGCTCCATTGATGGACGACCAAAGACGGTTTCTTGACTAGGAGAGGAGAGGAAATCAACGAGGAGGAGAATGGAGCAGAGGAGAGGCGAGAGGCGCAGGGGCGAGAAGACGGAGTGAGAGTGGGAGACCGTGCGATATATATATGTATGCAACGGGCGCGCAGAGTGATTCTTGAAGCGTGTTTCCTGTTCTGGATTCCGAACCCCAAATTAATTATATTTATAAGATTTTAGCGTCGTATTATATATTTAATTTGAAATTAATTTTCGCACGTGCTCATCTTCTTTGTGTCTCCAAATCCACCGAGCCCTTCGCCCCGTTCGATCTGTCTCTGCTCGGGAACGGAGGTGAACATTTTGTCCGAAACACCTCATTTTTCAACGTAATGCATGGATTTTAGGGCTGATTTTGAGTTTTCTTCGATCGATTTCAGGTTGGTTCGATGATCGCGAAGACGGAGGAGGTATGTGCGCTGCTTCCTCCAGTATTGCCTTGTGGTTTGAGGGTGGGAGCTGACGGAACCAATCAGAGGGACGAGGAGGGTGATCATTTGCCCCTGTATGCCAACGAGGTCCGTCGCATGTTGATTTCCTTTCCATTCTTGCCACATTGTCGCTTTGGGCTTTACTCATAGTTTGTCATTTAGGTTCGTATTTGGTGTAGCAACATATGAGTAGCAAAAATGATAAGTAGAAGTAATCAGATCCTATGAACTAGCAGACTGGATTGAAGCAGAATGATCTTTGACAATGGTTACTTGACATCCATGGAGCATCTTATCAACGTTCTCGGTTGGGACTCCCACCGCCGAGTATCAACCACAGCGAAACAAAATTTTGGACAAGTTTCTCTACGATAAAAGATAAGATGCTGAAACACAGTGACAAGCTTGAAATTTTGATTACAGCCTTTTAGCCTACACCTCAAGGGTTTTTAAAAGCAACAAATACTTCAAGACTGAGTAGAGTTATCAGCAGAAAACATAGGATGGATGGACCACAGCAACACTCACCAATAAGATAGCAGCAGCATAGGACAACAATCTAGTGAGAGGATAAAGTAGCACAAAACAATAGCAAGTGATCTCCATTTCACAAATCAAATAAATGTAGCTGATTCATTTTGTGATCTCATCTTTTTCATGCGGATCTATTGATTAATCTTATCTTCTTTCATTTTAATTTGCCTTGTTTAAGAACCTATTCTGGGAAATGATTGTCCTTTTCAAGACCAGTGGGTGTATTTTCCCTTTTCTCCCTGATAACAAAAAAAAAAAAAAGCGGGAAAACTTTTTACTTTTTAATTTCTTGAGAGGATTGAGTTTTTCTTCCAAAGTATACTCCTTAGGTGAATTGGTATTTTTTTATTTCCTGTTAAACAAGTATGAGAATTTAATTACCTCCACGCTATATTAAACTTTTTGATTGAGGATAATAATTTTCACTGAAATGTTTAACAAATTCTTGCTGAAGGGTTTTGGCAATAAAAACTTTTGTTGGTAAGATCAATTTTGGTGATGGCAAGATCGGTGATGGAAAAAATATATATATTTTTTGCTATATCTTAACAAATAATCAGAAAATAATATTTATTTTTTTCCCCAAATCTCTGAAGTCATCTGGTAATATTTTGCAAGCATATGAACACCATATACCATGACATAAACATCAAGGAGTCCACTATTCTGAGCATGTGAAAAATAACAGCAATTGGTGTTTAGCTAATATTCATAGTAATGAAAACTTGCAAAGAATGCAAGAAGCTCTAGAAATGAGTTTATCTTAGCAGCAACAACATTAAAATAATTTCTCACAATTTTCAAAACTTATTGTTGAAGAAAAATGAAGGTGATTTGAAGTTTGTTTTACAACTTCATTTCATGGAAACTCTCCAAATACGTTTCACAAATCCTAGTTCCTCTTCCACATAAAAGCTCAATATAAGAAAAGAACAAATAGGATACATGCTAAGATATAGAACAATATGTAGAATGGATGATCCAATCATGGATCACAGTATCATGTTGATCGGTGGTATTGGCCCATGAACAGTCCGGTATAGTCGGTATCGATGTACCATATGTCTGAAGTACATCCCAATTTTTTTTTTTAAAGCCAAAAGATGATTGGAATTCACAAAAGATAATTTTTAAGTATTTAATCTTAATTAATGATAACTTATTATATTTAAATAAGAATATAGTGTATATGAGGCATGAAAGAATAGGAATAACAAGTTCTAAGGACGTGAAAGTGAATTTATCTTTTTATTACCACCAATTTGACCCTAAGTATCCCTAATTTAGTTCTAAATGTAAGAGAAAGAACCTAGTTGAGACTAAACATAAGAGAATGACCGTAATCACGTTTAATCTTTGTACAAAATGATGATATAACATAGAAAAAAGGTAAATGCTATCTCAAATTAGAGTGAAATTCCATCATATCCTGAGTTTGCATCCCTCCTTTATTTAAATCAATATCTTGATTACTACTAATCACCGATCATGAACTTTCACAAAGAAAAGTGTGAGAAAGAGTAAGAAAGCGAATGAGAGTAATACTGAGTTAAAAGGGGGACACATGAGGATTTAAAGTTCCAAAAGATGCCTCAATGGTTAATTTGAGTATTCGGGTTCCACTTGAGCCGATTTGGATTGGTATCGATCAAATTTCGATCGACACAACATGAGTTTCGAAGGTACCGAGCAACATATTATCCATACTTGTCCGACACCTCGCCTGATTCTTGCATACCATCTGAAACGAGCTTATCACTTTCCATTCAGTGGGCAGACCAGTATGTACAGCTCGTTTCATATTATTTTGGATGGTATGCCATACAATGCATCAAATCATGATTGCATATACTGTTTAATTTTCACTTTTCCATTTAATCTTTGTTCATCAAGTATCATATACCTCTACTGCTGTATACTTTAATCACACAAAAAACAAAGAAAGACTCCAATTTTTCCTTTTGCTCTGACAAACACAGAAACAGAAGGAAGGGGTGATTCAGAAGGTTTTTTGGGAGGTGGAGCAGCATATTGAAGTGGTGGAGCATAAAAAATTGAACTTTAAGAGCATAAAAAATAGAAGCCATGAACACTCTAAGCATCCTTCCAAAAAGCCACTGCTCCTGGGTGGTGGAGCAGCATATTGAGGTGGTGCCATTACAGGAAGCCCATGGTAGTATCCTACATCAACAAAAACATGATTTCCACAAATTACATTGATTTGTGCTGAACTATATGTGTTGGAGTTACAAATTTGATAAAACTCCGTGATTTGGAGTTACAAAATACAGCATTTAAGTTTGATAAAACTTATTCCTGCAACTGCACAACCACGGTTTGATATCGATCTGACATTGAACTATATAAATTAGTATCAATTAGTATATATTTAATTTTTATTACATTTTCCGTGGTATTAGATGGTATAGACCAGTGTGCCATCTAATATATTGGTTCCGTAGTGGTTCGATTGATTGCTGAAATCGGAACTGTGTTGACTTTTAAAATCTTAAAAGTGTCAAATTGCACAAATTTGTGTCTGTAATCGTTCATTCAGGTGGAGAGCATGCATGCATGAGGCCCCTTTTTCTATTAAGATCAGAGGCTTCCTTGATCATTTGGTGAAGGGTTGATTTAGTGGTTAGTGTCTGAACGATTTGTACAGTGATTAGCTTCTTGAGACTAGAAAGAATCTTTATGTGTCAGCCCCTTTATTTTCTTTGTCGATATTGTTGGTTGACTCCTTTTGAACTCTTCCATGGCCTAAGCCTCATAATGAAGGCAAGAACATGGTGATGGAAGGATAGGTAAGAAGCATTGATCATATTACATGATGTAGAACTGCATCCGAAATGATCCGCTTGACTATTGATGGGCCAAGATACGCTTGATATTGAGTATTTTGTTAACCATAAATATAGATCTCACTCTTAAATTCTATCACAATTTGGAAAGTGTAGCTAAAATTGTATCTATGTGAAATTTGAAGCATCAGGGACTTTTGTTTTTAATTTTGGGTGAATAGTAGTCTTTGATTTGTATTTGTGAATGGAAATAATTTGTATTTTATAATTAGATCGGGGTTGCTTTGACAATTTCTTATAAGTAGAGTTGATCTTTTTAGATGGTAAATTATATATCCTTGCAAAAGCTTGAAGAAGCCATATTGTAAAGGATGGAGTTTTAGTGTTCAGTCTAGTGAACGAGATTGATTTCACAAAGACCATAGGAAGCATGTGCCTGTTTAAAATCGTGCGATACACTAGAGATGCATGTTTTGAAAATCTATAAATATGATGGATCACAGACATGGTTAAAAATCTAGTGAGCTTCAGAGACAATCTTCCAACACTCTTGATGCCTGGAAAACAAACTTGTATGGATCTGTGTAACTCTTTGCCTCACCCTCAAAGATATACATTACCTTTAACATGGAAAGCTTATTTTGAACCTGCTTCAAAAATCTATTTGAGACTGTTTCATGTGTCTATTATCAGTTCTTCTACTTGTGTACCCGTTGGTAGATCTCATGCACTCCTAATCTAGTTTTGGTTCTTGTAGGTAATACCATTTCTGATGTACTCTAAAAGAACTCTGATAACATTCAATGGTCCAATTCCAAGTTGCATATCTGGATGCATAAGAGTAACTGGAATGTAGATCCTTTTCATCAATTTATATTTCATTGGATTCATAATAATAGTTGGAGCATCTTTGCAAGAGCATCGTCTATCATCATTCAATTTTAAATTTTGGTATCCAATGAAAAATAGAGACATAATTTCATTTATGTTATATCTATGAAAAAAAATATGAAGTTGGTATCTTAATTTTTTCAGCTACAGCGAGGCATAAACTCGTCAAATGTTTGTGAATAATTGGTACAATGAGCAAGAAAAACCATAATGCCTGGAATTAGTGGCCCAAAAGTGATAAATATAATTGCTAGAATCTGCTATCTATTTCCCTCATTTGATGTTCATGTTATGTGTGCATGTGTCCACATAGGAGAAGAAACAACTTTTCCTAAATGATACTCTATTGCCCACTTAAGTTTGGAAAAACACTTAAGTCTCTTAAGAGTTAAAAGTAAAAACAAAAAAGACTTGGTCTTCTGCTCCCCATTTCTGCCAAATTGTTGAATTGAAAAGATGGCTTTTTTTTGTGTTCTTGTTATTAATTATCATTTTTTCTTATTTATATCATTGAGACTGTTCCGTCAATCATTTTTTTCAGTTTTACTTAGCATATGGCCTTTGTTATAAGTAGTATATAAGTTTTAAGATTGTATCTTTATCTGCTTCCTAGGTTCTGATTTATGTTTATAAGAGTTTCCTTCTAAGAATCTGTCTTGATGCTATTGGTTATTGTGCCTCATAGTACATTCTGAGTCAATATGTTTCTTTATCTTTGAAAACTTAACTGGATGATGATAATCTAATCTTTTGCAGGAAGATTTTGAAGAATATGCTGCAAAAGCTAAAACTTTACTTGAAAATACTACTAACGGGAACAAATTGATCCTCTATGGGCTTTGCAAAAAAGCAAATGTTGGACCAGTGAAAACTAGTATGTGCTCCTTAATATATTCTTATTTGTGATTTTCATTCTTTGCCAAACAAAATTATAACACTTTTTTCTTTTGTCTCTTTGTAGGCTGACCTGGTATATTCGATATGAGGGACAGAGCCAAGTGGGATGCTTGGAAGGTTGTTGAAGGTTTACAAAATCCACTTGACAAATCTTATATATATATATATATATATATATATATATATAACTTGTTGGACAAAATTTATTTCTTATTTAATATTAGTAAAATTGACAGGGAAGGAAGTCAAAGGAGGTGGCTATGAGTGACTACATCACAAAGGTTAAATAGCTGCTCAAGGCAGCTGCACATCTTGCTCTTTGTAGTACCATGTAAGCTGTTACCTTCTATCTTCAACTCGAATCATCCAGTGGATGTTTTTGTTATGGATTTCATCTCCTTTTGTGTCTTAACAATTGACAGTATCTGAAATCTAATGTAGTGTCTTATTATTTCATTAGTGTTTCATTCGAATTAAGATGCATGCGGATGTCGAGTTTTTAGGTCAGGAATGCTAAGTGTGGGCATGTTGAATAAGCATTACCTGCAGCCCATATATTTAGTGAAGCTTTATTGATTCCCAGTAAGACTGTAAATTGTCTGTTAGGTTTTGTTCATTTTTCTCTTCGGTACTACAGGCTAGAGATCTTTTATCTTTGTTCAGTTTCTTCCCCTTCAAACCTAGGCAATCTGTGATAAAATTTTATAAGAAATTTAATAGTAATGAGTGTATATAACCTTGAAACTTAGCTGATCTTTGAAAAGGAGGCTTTTTATAGTTGTCTTCCTATAGTATGATTATTTAGTCTAACAGTCCTGGTAGAAAAATCCTGTCAATTTTATCCGATATTCTGCTATGACTTTTGGGCTTCTTTCTACATCCAAATTTGTATAGAATGTGTTTTGTGAAAGGCATGGATAGTTGTAATGCAGACATTGATCGAGTGTTTTATCTTTCAGTATGCCATCCGACATTTATTTGCTTATGGTCTCTTAAAAATCTGTGTCAAGCATAGTATTGGTTTTGATCACGTTGGCCTCAGAACTGTGATAATTTTCTCTAATACACTCGATTGCTCAAAAGGAACTTTGCTTTATGGAGTTAATTAGGCAAGACATTCTTTTTTAGAAGAAAATGGTCAGATTCCAACAAACAAGATTTTCTTTTTCCTTTTTCCATTAGATTCTCGTTTGCTACCTCCAAATAATGTAGCTTACAATTCTGTTTTCCTATTTGCAACTCAAGCCTTTTGCCTTCCTTTTCTTCCATATCAACTACAGGAACGCAATGAATTTTGGGTTCTCAAATTTGTAATTTCATCAACTCTCTATTGGACTCAAGTTTGAATTCGTGGCATACTCTCTGAATGAGGTGGATTATTTTGTGTGTAACATGCATAGAGACTCCAGTAAATGTCAGTTCTTGGATCATGGCATGATTCTGTTCAACTCAAGCTTGAAATGACATGCATAACTGATCTTGGAAGAACAGCAACCAAACATAATTTCTGATGGTAACTGGGGTGAGTAGTATATGGTAGAAAATTTTTCAATGAAACTATTCTGATGACAGCAGCAAAATTTTGATGAAGTCATTAAGTCATTGCAATTGGATACTTGGTTTTTTCTTCATTTATAACCTTTGCCAATGCCTGTGTATTTTTGCTGCAACTTCAAGCATTATGATTTTGTTGCTGCTGCATGGTTGACTGCAGTAGGAATTTGTCTCATACACATGTTGAAAGCATCAAGAACAAATTTAGTCAAACTGTGTTACCTTTTTTATTTGTTTGAATCCAAACTCTCTTTTTCAAGTATCTTGCCTTCTTGATCACCTCTCTGGATGCTGATGAGCTTAAACTCTGCAATAAGAATAATTTGGCTTGGCTAAGTTTAAATGCTTGAGGAGAGGGAAAAACTCAAAATATCTTTCTTTTTCTTCTATTTTGCTTTATTTCTACATCACTAGTGCCACATGATGAAGGAGATGACTTTTTGTTCTTCCTATTTGATACTTCTGTCCCTGAATTCTTTCTACATCTCTAGTGCGGCATGATTACTTTAATAGAGCTTGGTTTCCTCGCAATGCTCATATAGATACTTGCCTATTGACAACTTCAACTAGAAATGCTTGTCTGGTCGGTTGTACCTAAATGCTTCGAATTTTTTATTGTACTAACCTTGTTTGTGCTGAAATTTAGATGGATAAATTTATTGACTTTCTAAACAGTAATAAAAACATAGATATACCTGGAGAAATATATATATATATATTCAAGTGCTTAATGATCAATTTTAACTGACCTTTTGCTTTAAAACATGTCAGGGTGTCCTCGATATCGAAGTAAAGATCATGCTGGACTAGGATCCTAAAAGAAAGCAGGGCACCATGACCCCTTTGCCAGATCATGTTACAATTCATGCCCCAAAGGAGGAAGAGGAGTTACACTCCAGAAGAATTTGAATGCTACAACCTTTGCAAAAGGAATTAGGATTACATTTCTTCTTCATAAGCTTTCGGCATGTAACAAGACAAAGTTCTTCTGATTTATGCGCTTGAACTAGTCATAGATTAACATGAAGGAAGATTGGGAGTCCTTGGGCCCATATCTTAGTTTGTTCCAATCTTCTCAGGAGTGTTATTTGTTCTTATCATTTGTTTTGAAAACCGACGTGGTTACTCCCACAAATTTTTACTATTTTGTAGACTTGATATTAATTATTTGAATTCGTATGTAACTTCCAAAGCTGGAATAGTAGACTCAGATTGGTTGTTTAAATTCATTCAAAATTCTGAATATGTAATTTATATGTAATTTGACCCTTTTTTCGAGTCGTAAGATGAATGGTATGTTCTTCTATCTCAATTGTCTTGTATTTCTTAACGGTGGCTTATCAGGACTAGTTGTTGATACTATGATATTCATCTAATGAATTTAACATGATGCAGACGTTGTTCTCGCTCACTATTGAAATCCGATCATATCATGGAGAGAATGCATTTCCTACTATGATATGTGTGTTTAATCTTTTGCATATCAGTTGAATTTTTTTTTGTCATTGTCAATTGCTTCAAACCATGAAATTGTTTTATCGATTCAGTGATTAAAGGTTTAGTTTTCTATAGTATCAGTACACACCTGTTGTTTTTCTATAGTATCGATTCAGTGATTAAAGGTTTTTATTGATGGATTGACTTGCAGTATTGTTATTTGTTTTTGTTGTTGTTGTTGTGGACTTCACTTGGAAACAAAAAAGTTGGAACATGTTTCCAAAAGATGATTGGTCAAATTTGCATCCTTGCCTCTGATACCAGTCGTCAAAGTCTGAGGTTGAGAGAACCTGTTGATATCATATGATCACTCTTTCTCTTCGAACTTGACGAAACAACATTGATACCATTTCTTATAGATGCCATCATATTAAGGAAACAACAAACAAAACATGAGATGAAAATTGAACTTTGTTATGGCCAATATTTACAAGAACATGAAATTTTCTTTCCCTTCCATTGTTATGATATACATGAACAAACATCATTTTCCGTATAAGCTTTCATACAAGCAAGCTACAGATCCAACCACCAGGTCATAGTCGAATCAATAGGGGTGTCATCGGACTTCACAAGGGCTTCAATCCATTGCTTGAAGTCGTCATTATCATCTATGTTCTCCGTCTGCTGACACCCAATAATCTCGATCGATGATGACGACGAAGCCGCTGCGACCGTGGTTGAATCAGTGCTGGTGCCATACATCACCGAGGCTGGAATCGTGTCATCGGACATCAAGGAGGCATGGACCTGTTCCAGGCTCGCGAAGAAGTCATCGTCGGTGCTGTGCATCTGCTCGCACGCAACCAAGTCTATCGACGACGATGAGGAGGAAACCTCTGCGACCGTGGTCGAATCAAACCGAGTGTCATCGGGCATCGAGAGAAGATCGACAAGGCCCGGCGGTGAGGCCTTCGGGATGGTAGTCGTGGCTGTGTCGGTGTCATCCGACATCAGGAAGGCTTCAACCTCTCTGGCGAAGAACGCATCGTCGGTGCAGTTCTGCTCACCGCCAAGATCGACCGACGACGAAGACGAAGCCCAGAATGCTTCCAGTTCTTCCGTAGTTATCGGGAGCTCACCTCCACCAACGTCCGTTGATGATGGAGAGGCGGCTGCGACTCCGGCTTCGTTCGGTGCAACGGAGTCGACCGAGGAAAGATGAGTCTCCGGGGGTGTCACAGCAGGAGCCAACGAGGGATGTTGCACCACCGCGGTTGGATTTGGTGAGACGTCGGACTGCAATGCTCTGCTGGGATGTGCAACCAACTCCCAGCATGGCTTCTTTGAGAGAGTCGATGCTTTTGCCGAGAGAGTAGAAGATTCGTCTCTATTTCTCTTCCGCCCGACGAAGCTGTCGCCGGTGACCGTGTCTGTCGCGGCCTCCGTTAAGGTGGTCTCAACCGTTTTGATGGTGGTGCCGCCGGAGTAGGCACAATGCGAGCTTCTCTTGACGTGACAGAGAACTCGTCTCTCGAAGCCGCCGGACGAACACATCTCGAACTCGTACATCGTCCACCCGGAGTTTTTCCGCCGACCATCGTTGAAAGAAAGGCAGCTCTTTCGCCCGACCACCATCTCGCGCCCGCCGACCATGGACTTAACGGTTTCTTGCTTTTTGTACAGAGTCCAAGAACCGCTGCCGGCCTTTCGATCGACGCGCGAGCCGCCGCTGTTCTTGGGCTTGCGCTCCGCAAAGAAATAGCCCTCCTGCCGATCGCTGCCGAGAAGATTCCACGGCTCGGTGCCGTAGACGTCCGCGAAGGCGACAGCGCGGCCAGGGAGGGGTGCGCCGGCGACCCAGTTGGCGAGGTAGTCAACCAAGAGTTCCTCCGCCGTGGGAAGGAACCTGTAGCCGCTCGGTACGAGGTCGATGGGCTCCATTGATGGACGACCAAAGATGGTTTCTTGAATAGGAGAGGCGAGGAAATCAACGAGGAGGAGAATGGAGCAGAGGAGAGGCGAGAGGCGCAGGGGCGAGAAGACGGAGTGAGAGTGGGAGACCGTGCGATATATATATGTAGGCAACGGGCGCGCAGAGTGATTCTTGAAGCGTGTTTCCTGTTCTGGATTCCGAATCCCCAAATTAATTATATTTATAAGTTTTTAGCGTCGTATTATATATTTAATTTGAAATTAACTTTCGCACGTGCTCATCTTCTTTGTGGCTCCAAATCCACCGAGCCCTTCGCCCCGTTCGATCTGTCTCTGCTCGGGAACGGAGGTGAGCATTTTGTCCGAAACACCTCATTTTTCAGCGTAATGCATGGATTTTAGGGCTGATTTTGAGTTTTCTTCGATCGATTTCAGGTTGGTTCGATGATCGCGAAGACGGAGGAGGTATGTGCGCTGCTTCCTCCAGTATTGCCTTGTGGTTTGAGGGTGGGAGCTGACGGAACCAATCAGAGGGACGAGGAGGGTGATCATTTGCCCCTGTATGCCAACGAGGTCCGTCGCATGTTGATTTCGATCTGGAACGCATTGATCCATCGAAAATCCAAATGCATATTGTTTTGAATCCGAGGCCTATAATGACGTGCGCGTACATAATAATCTCTCGGTCCTTCGCGACCCGGCGACGCAACCGGGAATCCAAAGACGCGGAGGAGGAGGAATAGAGAGCGCGATGGGTCTGCAGGTGATGAGAACAACATCGCCACTTGATTTCTGATCCTCTTTTCCTGTTGTTGTGTTCTATTTTGCTAATTTTTCCCTTTTTTTTGGGGATGTGGTGACCTAATCTTAGAGCTCTGACTGTGCGTGTATGTTAGTCATAATGATCTTATTTTGCCTAGAACATCTGCAGTTCTTTGGCTGGTTATTCTTCGATTTGAACCTTTCAAGCTGTTGTATGGAGCCATATGCTGACATTCATGTAGTTTCATGGATCTGGAGAGCATGAATGCATGAGGCCCCTTTCTCAGTTAAGATCAGAGGCTTCCTTGATCATTTGGTGAAGGGTTGATTTAGTAGTTAGTGTCTGATCGATTTGTACAGTGATTAGCTTCTTGAGACTAGAAAGAATCTTTATGTCACCCCCTTTATTTTCTTTGTCAGATATTGTTGGTTGAGTCCTTTTGAACTCTTCCATGGCCTAAGCCTCCTCATAATGAAGGCAAGAAGCATGGATCATATTACATGATGCAGAACTGCATAAGAAATGATCTGCTTGACTTTTGATGGGCCAAGAGACGTCTGATATTGAGTATTTTGTTGACCATAACTATAGATCTCACTCTTAAATTCTATCACAGTTTGGAATGTGTAGCTAAAATTTTAGCTATGTGAAATTTGAAGCATCAGAGACTTTTGTTTTTAATTTTGGGAGATTAGTAGTCTTTGATTTGTATTTGTGAATGGAAATGATTTGTATTTTATAATTAGATCGGGGTTGCTTTGACATTTTCTTATAAGTAGAGTTGATCTTTTTAGATGGTAAATCATACATCTATCCTTGCAAAAGCTTGAAGAAGCTATATCGTGAACGATGGAGTTTTAGTGTTCTGTTTGGTGAACGAGAATGTTTTCACAAAGACCAGAGGAAGCATGCGTCTGTTTAAAATCGTGCAATACACTAGAGATGCATGTTTTGAAAATCTATACATATGATGGATCAAAGACATGGTTAAAAATCTAGTGAGCTTCAGAGACAATCTTCCAACACTCTAGATGCCTGGAAAACAAACTTTTATGGATCTGTATAACTCTTTGCCTCACCCTCAAAGATATACATTCATTACCTTTAACATGGAGAGCTTATTTTGAACCTGCTTCAAAAATCCATTTGATAATGTTTCAATGTCTATTATCAGTTCTTCTACTTGTGTACCTGTTGGTAGATCTCATGCGCTCCTAATCTAGTTTTGGTTCTTGTAAGTAATACAATTTCTGATGTACCCTACAAGAACTCTAATAACATTTATTGGTCCGATTCGAAGTTGCATATCTGTATGCATAAGAGAAACTCGAATTTAGATTCTTTTCATCAATTTATATTTCATTGGGATCATAATTATAGTTGGAGCATCTTTGCAAGAGCATCCATCATCATTCAATTTTAAACTTTGGTATTCAATGAAAATTAGAGACATAATTTCATTTTTGTTATATTTATTGGTATCTTAGTTTTTTCAGATACAGCGAGGCTTAAACTCTTCAAATGTTTGTGAATAATTTGCTACAATGAGCAATGAAAACCATAACGCCTGAAATTAGTGGCCCTAAGGTAATAAATATAATTGTTAGAATCTGTTATCAATTTTCCTCGGTTGATGTCCATGTTATGTGTGCGTGTGTGCACACATGAGAAGAAACAACTTTTCCTAAATCATACTCTATTGCACATTTATTTTTGGACGCGAAAGAAAAAACATTTCTCAGAAGAGGAAAAGAAAAAAAATAAAAGAAGTCTTGGTCTTCTGCTCCCCATTTCTTCCAAATAGTTGAATTGAAAAGATGGGCTTATGTTTTGTGTTATTGTTATTAATTATCATTTCTTCTTATTTATGTCATTAAGGTTGTTCGGTCATTCATTTTTTTTTTCAGTTTTGCTTGGCAGATGACCTTTGTTATAAGTAGTCTATAAGTATTAAGATTGTTTCTTTATCTGCTTCCTAGTTTCTGATTTATGTTTATAAGTGTTTGCTTCTAAGAATCTATCTTAATAGTATTGGTTATTGTGCCTCACAGTACATTCCGAGTCAATATATTTCTTTTATCTACGAAAACTTAACTAGATGATGATATCTAATCTTTTGCAGGTAGATTTTGAAGAATATGCTGCAAAAGCTAAAACTTTGCCTGTAAATACTACTAACAAGAGCAAATTGATCCTGTATGGGCTTTACTAGTAAGCAACTGTCGGACCAGTGAATACTAGTATGTGCTCCTTAATATATTCTGATTCATGATTTTCATTCTTTGCCAAACAAAATTTTGACACTTTTATCTTTTGTCTCTTTACAGGCTGACCTGCTATATTCAATATGAGGGATAGAGCCAGATGGGAAGCTTGGAAGGCTGTTGAAGGTTTACAAAATCCACTTGACAAATCTTATATATATAAATAAAAATAAATATATATAACTTGTTGGACAAAATTCATTTCTTATTTAATATTAGTAAAATTGACAGCGGAGGAAGCCAAAGGAGGAGGCTATGAGTGACTACCTCACCAAGGTTAAACAGCTGCTCGAGGCAGCTGCTACTGCTGCTTATGCTACTTTGTCACACCTTGCTCTATGTAGTACCATGTAAGCTGTTACCTTCTATCTTGAACTTGAATCTTCTAGTGGATGTGTTAGTTATGGATTTCATCTCCTTTGTGTCTAACAATTGACACTATCTGAAATCTAATGCAGTATCTTATCATTTCATTAGTGTTTCATTCGAGTTTAGATGCATGCAGATGTCAAGTTTTTAGGTCAAGAAAGCTAAGTGTGGGCATGTTGAATGAGCATTACCTGCAGCCCATATATTTAGTGAAGCTTCATTGATTCCCAGTAAGACTGTAAATTGTCTGTTAGGTTCTGTTCATTTTTCTCTTCAGTACTACATGCTAGAGATCTTTTATCTTATTTCAGTTTCTTCCCCTTAAAACCTAGGCGATCTGTGATAAAATTTTATTGGAAATTTAATAGTAATGAGTGTATATAACCTTGAAATGAAAAGGAGGCTTTTCATAGTTGTCTTCCTATAGTCTGATTATTTAGTCTAACAGTCGTGGTAGAAAAATCCTGTATATTTTATCCGATCTTTTGCTATGACTTTTGGGCTTCTTTCAACATCCAAATTTGTATAGAATGTGTTTTGTGAAAGGCATGGATAGTTGTAATGCAGACATTGATCGAGTGTTTTATCTTTCGGTATGCCATCCGACATTTATTTGCTTATGGTCTCATAAAAATCTTTGTCATGCATAGTATTGGTTTTGATCACGTTGGCCTCAGAACTGTGATAGTTTTCTCTAATAGACTCGATTGCTCAAAAGGAACTTTGCTTTATGGAGTTAATTAGGCAAGACATTCTTTTTTAGAAGAAAATGATCATTCTGATTCCAACAAACAAGATTTTATTTTTCCATTTTCCATTAGATTCTCGTTCGCTACCTCCAAATAATGTAGCTTACAATTCTGTTTTCCTATTTGCTACTCAAGCCTTTTGCCTTCCTTTTCTTCCTTATCAACTACAGGAACGCAATGAATTTTGGGTTCTCAAATTTGTAATTTCATCAACTCTCTATTGAACTCAAGTTTGAATTCGTGGCCTACTCTCTGAATGAGGTGGATTATTGTGTGTGTAACATGCATAGAGATTCCAGTAAATGCTAGTTCTTAGATCATGGCATGATTTCTGTTCAACTCAAGCTTGAAATGACATGCATAACTGATCTGGGAAGAACTGCAAACGAAGATAATTTCTTATGGTAACTGGGATAAGTAGTAGATAGTAGAAAATTTTGCAATGAAAATATTCTGATGACAGCAGCTAAATGATTGTCACGCCAAAAATTTGATGAGGTCATAAGTCATTTGAATTGGATTCTTGGTTTTGTCTTCATTTATATCCTCTGCCAATGCCTCTCTATTTTTGCTGCAACTTCAAGTATTTTGGTTTTGTGGCTGCTGCATGGCTGACTGCAGCCAGAATTTGTCTCATACACATGGTTAAATCATCAATAACAATTTTAGTCAAACTGTGTTCTTACCTTCTTTTTGTTTGAATCCAAACTCCTTTTTTAAGTATCTTGGTAACAGGGATAAGTAGTATATGGTAGAAAATTTTTCAATGAAACTATTCTGATGACGGCAGCAAAATGATTGTTACAGTCAAAATTTTGATGAAGTCATTAAGTCATTGCAATTGGATTCTTGGTTTTTTCTTCATTTATAACGGTTGCCAATGCCTGTGTGTTTTTGCTGCAACTTCAAGCATTATGATTTTGTTGCTGCTGCATGGTTGACTGCAGTAGGAATTTGTCTCATACACATGTTGAAAGCATCAAGAACAATTTTAGTCAAACTGTGTTCTTAACTTTTTTTATTGTTTGAATCCAAACTCTCCTTTTCAAGTATCTTGCCTTCTTGATCACCTCTCTGGATGCTGATGAGCTTAAACTCTGCAATAAGAATAATTTGGCTTGGCTAAGTTTAAATGCTTGAGGAGAGGGAAAAACTCAAAATATCTTTCTTTTTCTTCTATTTTGCTTTATTTCTACATCTCTAGTGCCACATGATAAAGGAGATGACTTTTTGTTCTTCCTATTTGATACTTTTGTCCTTAATTCTTTCTACATCTCTAGTGCGGCATGATTGCTTTAATAGAGCTTGGTTTCCTCGCAATGCTCATATAGATACTTGCCTATTGACAACTTCAACTAGAAATGCTTGTCTGGTAGGCTGTACCTAAATGCTTCGAATTTTTTATTGTACTAACCTTGTTTGTGCTGAAATTTAGATGGATGAATATATTGACTTTCTAAACAGTAATAAAAACACAGATATACCTGGAGATATATATATATTCAAGGGCTTAATGATCCATTTTAACTGACCTTTTGCTTTTAAACATGTCAGGGTGTCCTCGATATCGAAGTAAAGATCATGCTGGACTAGGATCCTAAAAGAAAGCAGGGCACCATGACCCCTTTGCCAGATCATGTTACAATTCATGCCCCAAAGGAGGAAGAGGAGTTACACTCCAGAAGAATTTGAATGCTACAACCTTTGCAAAAGGTATTAGGATTACATTTCTTCTTCATAAGCTTTCGGCATGTAACAAGACAAAGTTCTTCTGATTTATGCGCTTGAACTAGTCATAGATTAACATGAAGGAAGATTGGGAGTCCTTGGGCCCATATCTTAATTTGTTCCAATCTTCTCAGGAGTGTTATTTGTTCTTATCATTTGTTTGGAAAACCGACGTGGTTACTCCCACAAAGTTTTACTATTTTGTAGACTTGATATTAGTTATTTGAATTCGTATGTAACTTCCAAAGCTGGAATAGTAGACTCAGATTGGTTGTTTAAATTCATTCAAAATTCTGAATATATAATTTAGATGTAATTTGACAATTTTTTGGAGTCGTAAGATGAATGGTATGTTCTTCTATCTCAATTGTCTTGTATTTCTTAACGGTGGCTTATCAGGACTAGTTGTTGATACTAGATGAATTTAACATGATGCAGACGTTGTTCTCGCTCACTATTGAAATCACATTTCTGGAGAGAATGCATTTCCTACTATGATATGTGTGTTTAATCTTTTGCATATCAGTTAGAATTTTTTTGGCCATTGTCAATTGCTTCAAACCTTGGAATTTTTTTATCGATTCAGTGATTAAAGGTTTTGTTTTCGATAGTATCGATTCAGTGATTAAAGGTTTTTAACGATGGATTGACTTGCAGCTTTGTTATTTGTTTCTGTTGTTGTTGTTGTGGACTTCACTCGGAAACAAAAAAAGTTGGAACATGTTTCCAAAAGATGATTGATCAAATTTGCTGCCTTGCCTCTGATACCAGTCGTCCAAACCAGCAAAGTCTGAGGTTGAGAGAACCTGTTGATATCATATGATCACTCTTTCTCTTCGAACTTGACGAAACAACATTGATACCATTTCTTATAGATGCCATCATATTAAGGAAACAACAAACAAAACATGAGATGAAAATTGAACTTTGTTATGGCCAATATTTACAAGAACATAAAATTTTCTTTCCCTTCCAATGTTATGATATACATGAACAAACATCATTTTCCGTATAAGTTTTCATACAAGCAGCTACATATCCAACCACCAGGTCATAGTCGAATCAATAGGGAAGTCGTCATTATCATCTATGATCTCCGTCTGCTCACACCCAACAATGTCGATCGATGACGACGACGAAGCCGCTGCGACCGTGGTTGAATCAGTGTTGGTGCCAAACATCGCCGAGGCTGGAATCGTGTCATCGGACATCAACAAGGCATGGACCTGTTCCAGGCTCGCGAAGAAGTCATCGTCGGTGCTGTACATCTGCTCAACCGCAACCAAGTCTATCAACGACGATGAGGAGGAAACATCTGCGACCGTGGTCGAATCAATCCGAGTGTCATCGGACATCGAGAGAAGATCGACAAGGGCTGGCGGTGAGGCCTTCGGGATGGTAGTCGTGGCTGTGTCGGTGTCATCCGACATCGGCAAGGCTTCAAGCTCTCCGGCGAAGAACGCATCGTCGGTGCAGTTCTGCACACCGCCAAGATCGACCGACGACGAAGATGAAGCCAAGAATGCTTCCAGTTCTTCCGTAGTTATCGGGAGCTCACCTCCACCAACGTCCGTTGATGATGGAGAGGCGGCTGCGACTCCGGCTTCGTTCGGTGCAACGGAGTCGACAGAGGAAAGATGACTCTCCGGGGGTGGGGGTGTCACAGCAGGAGCCAATGAGGGATGTTGCACCACCGCGGTTGGAGGTGGTGAGACGTCGGATTGCACCACCGTGGTTGGAGGTGGTGAGACGTCGGATTGCACCACCGCGGTTGGATGTGGTGAGACGTCCGACTGCAATGCTCTGCCGGGATGTGCAACCAACCCCCAGCATGGCTTCTTTGAGAGAGTCGATGCTTTTGCCGAGAGAGTAGAAGATTCGTCTCTATTTCTCTTTAGCCCAACGAAGCTGTCGCCGGTGACCGTGTCTGTCGCGGCCTCCGAGGTGGTCTCAACCGTTTTGGTTGTTTTGCCGCCTGAGTAGGCACAATGCGAGCTTCTCTTGACGTGACAGAGAACTCGCCTCTCGAAGCCGCCGGACGAACACATCTCGAACTCGTACATCGTCCACCCGGAGTTCTTCTGCCGACCATCGTTGAAAGAAAGGCAGCTCTTTCGCCCGACTACCATCTCGCGCCCGCCGACCATGGACTTAACGGTTTCTTGCTTTTTGTACAGAGTCCAAGAACCGCTGCCGGCCTTTCGATCGACGCGCGAGCCGCCGCTGTTCTTGGGCTTGCGCTCCGCAAAGAAATAGCCCTCCTGCCGATCGCTGCCGAGAAGATTCCACGGCTCGGTGCCGTAGACGTCCGCGAAGGCGACAGCGCGGCCAGGGAGCGGTGCGCCGGCGACCCAGTTGGCGAGGTAGTCAACCAAGAGTTCCTCCGCCGTGGGAAGGAACCTGTAGCCGCTCGGTACGAGGTCGATGGGCTCCATGGATGGACGACCAAAGACGGTTTCTTGACTAGGGGAGGAGAGGAAATCAACGAGGAGGAGAATGGAGCAGAGGAGAGGCGAGAGGCGCAGGGGCGAGAAGACGGAGTGAGAGTGGGAGAGGCGTGCGATATATATATGTAGGCAACGGGCGCGCAGAGTGATTCTTGAAGCGTGTTTCCTGTTCTGGATTCCGAATCCCCAAATTAATTATATTTATAAGATTTTAGTGTCGTATTATATATTTAATTTGAAATTAACTTTCGCACGTGCTCATCTTCTTTGTGGCTCCAAATCCACCGAGCCCTTCGCCCCGTTCGATCTGTCTCTGCTCGGGAACGGAGGTGAGCATTTTGTCCGAAACACCTCATTTTTCAGCGTAATGCATGGATTTTAGGGCTGATTTTGAGTTTTCTTCGATCGATTTCAGGTTGGTTCGATGATCGCGAAGACGGAGGAGGTATGTGAGCTGCTTCCTCCAGTATTGCGCCTTGTGGTTTGAGGGTGGGAGCTGACGGAACCAATCAGAGGGACGAGGAGGGTGATCATTTGCCCCTGTATGCCAACGAGGTCCTTCGCATGTTGATTTCGATCTGGAACGCATTGATCCATCGAAAATCCAAATGCATATTGTTTTGAATCCGAGGCCTATAATGACGTGCGCGTACATAATAATCTCTCGGTCCTTCGCGACCCGGCGACGCAACCGGGAATCCAAAGACGCGGAGGAGGAGGAATAGAGAGCGCGATGGGTCTGCAGGTGATGAGAACAACATCGGCACTTGATTTCTGATCCTCTTTTCCTGTTGTTGTGTTCTATTTTGCTAATTTTTCCCTTTTTTTTGGGGATGTGGTGACCTAATCTTAGAGCTCTGACTGTGCGTGTATGTTAGTCATAATGATCTTATTTTGCCTAGAACATCTGCAGTTCTTTGGCTGGTTATTCTTCGATTTGAACCTTTCAAGCTGTTGTATGGAGCCATATGCTGACATTCATGTAGTTTCATGGATCTGGAGAGCATGAATGCATGAGGCCCCTTTCTCAGTTAAGATCAGAGGCTTCCTTGATCATTTGGTGAAGGGTTGATTTAGTAGTTAGTGTCTGATCGATTTGTACAGTGATTAGCTTCTTGAGACTAGAAAGAATCTTTATGTCACCCCCTTTATTTTCTTTGTCGATATTGTTGGTTGAGTCCTTTTGAACTCTTCCATGGCCTAAGCCTCATAATGAAGGCAAGAACATGGCGATGGAAGGATAGGTAAGATGCATTGATCATATTACATGATGCAGAAGTGCGTCAGAAATGATCCGTTTGACTTTTGATGGGCCAAGAGACGTCTGATATTGAGTATTTTGTTGACCATAACTATAGATCTCACTCTTAAATTCTATCACAATTTGGAAAGTGTAGCTAAAATTGTAGCTATGTGAAATTTGAAGCATCAGGGACTTTTGTTTTTAATTTTGGGTGAATAGTAGTCTTTGATTTGTATTTGTGAATGGAAATGATTTGTATTTTATAATTAGATCGGGGTTGCTTTGACAATTTCTTATAAGTAGAGTTGATCTTTTTAGATGGTAACTTATATATCCTTGCAAAAGCTTGAAGAAGCCATATCGTGAAGGATGGAGTTTTAGTGTTCAGTCTGGTGAACGAGATTGATTTCACAAAGACCAGAGGAAGCTTGCGTCTGTTTAAAATCGTGCAATACACTAGAGATGCATGTTTTGAAAATCTATACATATGATGGATCAAAGACATGGTTAAAAATCTAGTGAGCTTCAGAGACGATCTTCCAACACTCTAGATGCTTGGTAAACAAACTTGTATGGATCTGTATAACTCTTTGCCACACCCTCAAAGATATACATTCATTACCTTTAACATGGAGAGCTTATTTTGAAGCTGCTTCAAAAATCTATTTGATAATGTTTCAATGTCTATTATCAGTTCTTCTACTTGTGTACCTGTTGGTAGATCTCATGCGCTCCTAATCTAGTTTTGGTTCTTGTAAGTAATACAATTTCTGATGTACTCTACAAGAACTCTAATAACATTTATTGGTCCGATTCGAAGTTGCATATCTGTATGCATAAGAGAAACTCGAATTTAGATTCTTTTCATCAATTTATATTTCATTGGGATCATAATTATAGTTGGAGCATCTTTGCAAGAGCATCCATCATCATTCAATTTTAAACTTTGATATCCAATGAAAAATAGAGACATAATTTCATTTTTGTTATATTTATCGGTATCTTAATTTTATCAGATACAGCGAGGCTTAAACTCTTCACATGTTTGTGAATAATTGCTACAATGAGGAAGAAAAACCATAACGACTGAAATTAGTGGCCCTAAAGTAATAAATATAATTGCTAGAATCTGCCATCAATTTTCCTCAGTTGATGTTCATGTTATGTGTGCATGTGTGCACACATGAGAAGAAATAACTTTTCCTAAATGATACTCTATTGCACACTTATTTTTGGACGGGAAAGAAAAAACATTTCTCAGAAGAGGAAATGAAAAAAAAAAAAAAAGAAGTCTTGGTCTTCTGCTCACCATTTCTTCCAAATAGTTGAATTGAAAAGATGGGCTTATGTTTTGTGTTATTGTTATTAATTATCATTTCTTCTTATTTATGTCATTGAGGCTGTTCGGTCATTCTTTTTATTTTTTTCAGTTTTACTTAGCAGATGACATTTGTTATAAGTAGTCTATAAGTATTAAGATTGTTTCTTTATCTGCTTCCTAGTTTCTGATTTATGTTTATAAGTGTTTGCTTCTAAGAATCTGTCTTGATAGTATTGGTTATTGTGCCTCATAGTACATTCCGAGTCAATATATTTCTTTTATCTACGAAAACTTAACTAGATGATGATATCTAATCTTTTGCAGGTCGATTTTGAAGAATATCCTGCAAAAGCTAAAACTTTACCTGTAAATACTACTAACAAGAGCAAATTGATCCTGTATGGGCTTTACTAGCAAGCAACTGTCGGACCTGTGAATACTAGTATGTGCTTCTTAATATATTCTGATTCGTGATTTTCACTCTTTGCCAAACAAAATTTTGACACTTTTATCTTTTGTCTCTTTGCAGGCTGACCTGGTATATTCAATATGAGGGATAGAGCCAAATGGGAAGCTTGGAAGGCTGTTGAAGGTTTACAAAATCCACTTGACAAATCTTATATATATAAATATAAATAAATAAATATAACTTGTTGGACAAAATTCATTTCTTATTTAATATTAGTAAAATTGACAGGGGAGGAAGCCAAAGGAGGAGGCTATGAGTGACTACCTCACCAAGGTTAAACAGCTGCTCGAGGCAGCTGCTACTGTTGCTTATGCTACTTTGTCACACCTTGCTCTATGTAGTACCATGTAAGCTGTTACCTTCTATCTTGAACTTGAATCTTCTAGTGGATGTGTTAGTTATGGATTTCATCTCCTTTGTGTCTAACAATTGACACTATCTGAAATCTAATGCAGTATCTTATCATTTCATTAGTGTTTCATTCGAGTTAAGATGCATGCGGATGTCAAGTTTTTAGGTCAGCAAAGCTAAGTGTGGGCATGTTGAATGAGCATTACCTGCAGCCCATATATTTAGTGAAGCTTTATTGATTCCCGGTAAGACTGTAAATTGTCTGTTAGGTTCTGTTCATTTTTCTCTTCAGCACTACATGCTAGAGATCTTTTATCTTTGTTCAGTTTCTTCCCCTTAAAACCTAGGCGATCTGTGATAAAATTTTATTGGAAATTTAATAGTGATGAGTGTATATTACCTTGAAATGAAAAGGAGGCTTTTTATAGTTGTCTTCCTATAGTTTGATTATTTAGTCTAACAGTCGTGGTAGAAAAATCCTGTATATTTTATCCGATCTTTTGCTATGGCTTTTGGGCTTCTTTCTACATCCAAATTTGTATAGAATGTGTTTTGTGAAAGGCATGGATAGTTGTAATGCAGACATTGATCGAGTGTTTTATCTTTCGGTATGCCATCTGACATTTATTTGCTTATGGTCTCTTAAAAATCTTTGTCATGCATATATATTATTAAAAAAATGAGAAAAAAATAATTTTTAAAGGTTAAAATCAAATGCCTTATCATATTCAATTATTTTTTTTAGTTTTAAAAAAAATATTTTTTACGAAGTTAAATTAATAAGATTTTTGAGCCCCTTTTTCTCTAAAGATGTTTATTTTATTGTAAGATTTCCCTAGAATAATCCTCAATGTTATATATTTTTGCATTGAGCATCTCATTTTTTTTTTTTTTTGCAGTTCAGTTTATTTTTCATAAATGATAAAACTATCATTAAATGATTAATTGATGGAAATTGAATTCTTTTTTATTTGGTTTTTATTTAGTTGAAACCCTTAAATTGTTCATTATTTTAATTTTATACATTACAAAATGATTAGCATTATTAATATATAATTAAAATTATAAATTTTCAAAATAACTAGTTAAAAATTGATTTAAACATTATAAAATAATAAACTAAGATCCATTTATATGATTATATTTTTATTTTTAAATAATATCTTTTATTTAATATGTCAAAGTTTGATGTGTCTTTTTTTAATGTCGTCATCCGATGCTCGACCATTGAGATGGCAATCGAAGCGATCTCCAATCTTCACTCACACAAAGTTTCACGAACCCTAACGTTAAGTATCTCCCTAGATTGTTTCTTATTGTAACACTTTGTGGATTTTATTTTCCTATGTTCTAGTTTGTTGGTGATGGTGTGTTCTTTGCGGAGCTTAGTGACGTCCTCACAAGAACCACTGAGCTGTGGACGGGTACTCCAGTGTTGAGGTCAGCATCGGTGATCATTATTAGAGCCGCCAGGACCCTGAACGTACTTGATATCGATCTCCAATCTATGTTAAGCCTTGGTGGTACACCCGATTTGGACTTCGTATCATAATTGTGTATGGTGAGAAGGGGAGAAGGATATTGGAGTTGACTTCTGTGGTCCAGTAAAGATTAAACTTTTTGGAAAATGGTGTGGAGCTCTACACCGAAGGTCAACGACAAAGGGCTTTGTGCAATTGCTTGGGCTATCTTTCTGGTACAAGCTTCTCGGAGGTGAGCTCATCGTTAGACATTTTGTCTGTGGCAATTTAATTTAGATTTTGTCTATCTTGCTTGAAAAAATTAAGGTTTTTCATTGGAATTGTTTGTCTAAGATGCTTGAAAGAACTTACAAGTGAGTGTGCCACATTCATGCAGTTTTTCATTGGAATCAGTTTAACAATTATGAGGACATTCTGGTTCTTCCTTGCATGGCCTTTGTTTAAATATGGGTTTGAGACTAGATGATTTGTGTGCAATTGGTTGTAAAGTGATTCCTTGCATTAAGTAAGCTTTCCATTCTTATTATGCATTTGTTGGTTGTAATCTTTTGGCCTCTGCTGTTCTATTTTTGGGGTCTTTAGCAACAATGCATAAAATGAAAACTATTCAGTCGATGATAGTGGTCAGACAACCATGGATGGATCCACAAATGACTTGACTACAGTTTCAGTTTGTTCATTAATACCATCTCAGATATAGTTGTACACCTTACAATGCTTTAATAGAACTTGGTTTTCTAGCATTGCTCATATAACGACTTGCCTATTGATAACTTCAAACTAGAAATACTTGTCTGCTGTGTCTAAATGCTTCAAATTTTTTACTACAGTAACATTGCTTGTGCTGAAATTTAGATGGATGAATTTATTTACTTCCTAAATAGCAATGAAAACATAGATATCCCTGGAGAAATATATATTCAAGTTCTTAATGATCCCATTTTAACTGACCTATTACTTTTAGAGATTTAAATTTTAGAGTGACGAGAAGAATTTGAATGCTATAACCTTTGTAAAAAAAAAAGAATTGAGATTACATTTCTTCTTGATAAGCCAAAGTTTTTCTAATTTATATGTTTCTACTCGTCGTAGATTGAAGATTGGGAGTCCAATCTTTCCAGAAGTATTATTATTTGTTCCTTATCATTTGTTATTTGTTCTCAGGAGTGTCATTCCTTCTTAACATGGAGGAGAAGGGAGCATAGGAGAGGAGAGCAAAGTGAGAGTGAAGCGCTTATATGTTGGTAATGATAGATACGGCTGTTGGATCGTTTCTTGAACAGAATCTAAATCTAAATCCTGTGTTTCCTAAAGCCCCAAGATTAATTAATTAATTAATTAATTAGGTTTATATGTTTAATTTGATATATATATTTATTTCGAAATCAAGTTTCCCTATTTCTCTCCTGTCTTATTTTTCTCTATCCTTCCATCCATAGTGTCTCCGAGATTCTCTATTCCTAACTCTCTATTGAACTCAAGTTTGAATTCGTGGCATACTCTCTGAATGAGGTGGATTATTTTGTGTGTAACATGCATAGAGACTCCAGTAAATGCCAGTTCTTAGATCATGGCATGATTCTGTTCGACTCAAGCTTGAAATGACATGCATAACTGATCTTGGAAGAACAGCAAACAAAGATAATTTCTGATGGTAACTGGGATAAGTAGTTTATGGTAGAAAATTTTTCAATGAAACTATTCTGATGACGGCAGCAAAATGATTGTTACAGTCAAAATTTTGATGAAGTCATTAAGTCATTGCAATTGGATTCTTGGTTTTTTCTTCATTTATAACGGTTGCCAATGCCTGTGTGTTTTTGCTGCAACTTCAAGCATTATGATTTTGTTGCTGCTGCATGGTTGACTGCAGTAGGAATTTGTCTCATACACATGTTGAAAGCATCAAGAACAATTTTAGTCAAACTGTGTTCTTAACTTTTTTTATTGTTTGAATCCAAACTTTCCTTTTCAAGTATCTTGCCTTCTTGATCACATCTCTGGATGCTGATGAGCTTAATCTCTGCAATAAGAATAATTTGGCTTGGCTAAGTTTAAATGCTTGAGGAGAGGGAAAAACTCAAAATATCTTTCTTTTTCTTCTATTTTGCTTTATTTCTACATCTCTAGTGCCACATGATAAAGGAGATGACTTTTTGTTCTTCCTATTTGATACTTCTATCTCTGAATTCTTTGAGGAAAAAAAGAGATTGTTGGTTAACGTGTTTTTCAACACAAATATAAATCGAAGTTGACTTAGTTATTAATTATCATGGATTTAGTTGGTTTTATTTAAGTCAGATTAATTTTTGGATAAATTTTTATCATGATATAGAATGAAATTATTGAGGGCTTATATATATTATTAAAAAAGATGAGAAAAAAATAATTTTTAAAGGTTAAAATCAAATGCCTTATCATATTCAAATAATTTTTTTTTAGTTTTTAAAAAATATTTTTTACGAAGTCAAATTAATAAAATTTGTGAGTCCCTTTTTCTCTAAAGATGTTTATTTTATTGTAAGATTTCCCTAGAATAATCCTCAATGTTATATATTTTTGCATTGAGCATCTCAAATTTTTTTTTTTTTTGCAGTTCTGTTTATTTTTCATAAATGAGAAAACTATCATTAAATGGTTAATTGACGGAAATTGAATTTTTTTTATTTGGTTTTTATTTTGTGGAAACCCTTAAATTGTTCATTATTTTAATTTTATACATTACAAAAAGATTAGCATTATTAATATATAATTAAAATTATACATTTTCAAAATAACTAGTTAAAAATTGATTTAAACATTATAAAATAATAAACTAAGATCCATTTATATAATAATATTTTTATTTTTAAATAATATCTTTTATTTAATATGTCAAAGTTTGATGTGCCTTTTTTTAATGTCGTTTTCCGATGCTCGACCGTTGAGATGGCCATCGAAGCGATCTCCAATCTTCACTCACACAAAGTTTCACGAACCCTAACGTTAAGTATCTCCCTAGATTGTTTCTTAGTGGATTTTATTTTCCCATGTTCTAGTTTGTTGCTGATGGTGTGTTCTTTGCGGAGCTTAGTGAGGTCCTCACAAGAACCACTGAGCTGTGGATGGGTACTCCAATGTTGAGGTCAGCATCGGTGATCATTATTAGAGCCACCAGGACCCTGAACGTACTTGATATTGATCTCCAATCTATGTTAAGCCTCGGTGGTATACCCGATTTGGACTTCGTATAAGAATTGTGTATGGTGAGAAGGGGAGAAGGATACTGGAGTTGACTTCTGTGGTCCAGTAAAGATTCAACTTTTTGGAAAATAGTGTGGAGCTTTACGCTGAGAAGGTCAACAACAGAGGGCTTTGTGCAATTGCTCAGGTTGTCTTTCTGGAACAATCTTCTCGGAGGTGAGCTCATCGTTAGACATTTTGTCTGCGACAGTTTAATTTAGATTTTGTCTATCTTGCTTGAAAAAATTGAGGTTTTTCATTGGAATTGTTTGTCTGAGATGCTTGGAAGAACTTACAAGTGAGTGTGCCACATTTATGTAGTTTTTCACTGGAATCAGTTTGACAACTACGAGGACATTCTGGTTCTTCCTTGCATAACCTTTGTTTAAATATGAGTTTCGGAGACTAGATGATTTGCGTGCAATTGGTTGTAAAGTGGTTACTTACATTAAGTAAGCTTTCCATTCTTATTCTGCATTTGTTGTATTCTTTTGGCCTCCACTGTTCTAATTGTGGGGTCTTTCACAATAATGCATAAAATGAAAGCCATTCAGTCGGCAATGGTCAGACAACCACAGGGATGGATCCACAAATGACTGACTACAGTTTTTTCAGTTTGTCCACTGATACCAACTCACATACAATTGTACACCTCTTTTATAATTGTGTTGTACTATGTGTTAAAGGTGCTTGGGCTATACTCTTACGCTTTAATATGATGTTATTTTCATGGAAAATATAGTGGATTGCATGACTTAATACCCACCTATAGTATTAAAGTCTTCTTTAGCTTATCTTGTTCGCATCTGCAGTAAGGTTGACCATATGTATTTGAATTACTAATAGGTTTCTGCATGCTGCTCACACTGACATCATGACTCATGACCCTAATCCTGTGACTGTTTAATAGCCTGTTCTCTAGGTATTTGATACATTTATTAGGTTACTTGTTACCAATAATTATTCATTTCTTGCAACATAAGTGGATTCCATCACATTGTACTGATGTCACTCGAAGCGCCTGACACTTGGCCTCGGGCAAGCGCCCAAGCGGTGCCTCATTGAAGCATGCCACCTGACCGTTAAATGAGGCACTCGGGCGAGGCGAGGCCCGAGCGCTTAGGCGAGCGCCCGAGTGGCTTTTTAAATCACTGCCAAATAGTATGTACTAGTCCAACCATGGGTTGGTATCGAACTATATAAGTTAGTACCAATCAGCATATATTTAATTTTCATTACATTTTCTGTGATACTAAATGGCATATGCCAGTGTGCTATCCAATATATTGGTGCTGTATTGTCGATTGATTGCTGAAATTGGAACTGTGTTGACTTTTACGATCTTAAAGTACCAAATAGGTTGTTAACCTGTCTGAGGAGAACATGCCAAATCAATGGAAAGCCTGTCGATGAATACATAGGTTCTTCTGTGAGGCATGCTCTCCTCAGATAGGTCAACATAGCATTTCATTGAGTACATTGGATTACTTATTTTCTTTTCTAATAAAGAACTTTTCATAGTATCGTGGATGTTTGTTTTCTGGCAAATCTGAACTGGAAAAGGTTGTCTCATTGGCTGAAAGTGTAACCACTGGGGTGGGATGCTTTCCTTCTAGTAAAATATATTTAGTTTGTAAATTTACTTGGAACAGGGAAACCTTGCTGTAGGAAGTTAAAGTCTCTAGTTTTTTTTATTCTTATAGACATATTTTAAATTTTTTTTTTTTAATTCTTGCATGAAGCTTGGCATTGTTAGTTCTACACCTAATTATGTCTGTGGAGTGATGCACTTGTCGGGGACAAGAATTTGCTGTATGTCATGAAATTTATCTTTGTTTTGGATTTTGCTGCTAGAAGCATTAGTAAATCCATCTATTGTCTAACATAGCCCTATGTTCAATGCATGGGAGTTAGATGGAAAACTGTAATGTGAACGAGCAGTTACAATGCCTAGCAACACAACATTAGAGGAAAAGTTTGGGATCTGCAATCATGGTATCATAAAGTCGTGCGACTTCACTATGGTATATGTATTAATCAGTATTAATTTTTTTTTTTTTTGTGCATATTATGAGGGTATGGCATGATTGCTTTAACAGAGCTTGGTTATCTTGTAGTGCTCATATAGATACTTTGCCTATTGACAACTTCAACTAGAAATGCTTGTCTGGTATGCTGTACCTAAATGCTTCAAATTTTTTGTTACACTAACCTTGTTTGTGTTGAAATCTAGATGGATGGATTTGTTTACTTTCTAAACAGTAATGAAAACACAGATATCCATTAAGACATGTATATTCAAGTGCTTAATGATCCGTTTTAACTGACCTTTTGCTTTTAAATATCACAGGGTGTTCTCGGCATCAAAGTAAAGATCATGCTGGATTGAGATCCTAAAGGAAAGCATGGCCCCATGACTCCTTTGTCAGATCAGATTACATTTCATGCCCCAAAGGAAGAAAGGAGTTAATCCAATCTCCTGTTTTGTCTGAAAAAGAAATGGGATTATATTTTTTATTGATAAGCTTAGGGTGTGTTATTTGTTCTTATAATTTGTTTTGATACCCAACAGGGATACTCTCTATTCTGACATTTTTAACTGTTTTACAGAATTGATATTAGTTGTGAATTTTTACCTGTGGTCAATCAATGCCGGTGCGATAAGACATCAATGAGGCTTGCAGTACTTTCGGGGTTGTCATCGTCCGTCATGGACTCTCGCAGGCTCTTGATTAAGTGATGGATGGGAGAGAACATCTGCTCATCGCCATGATCGACCGACGACGATGAGGCTGGGATTTTTGCAGAGGGGGCTTCATTAGATGCAGGAGAGTCGACGAAGGAAAGATTCCTATTCGGGGATGCCACACCAGAAGCCAGTAAGGGATTTTGCACTACCGCGGTTGGAGGTGGTAACGTGGACTCATCTCCGACTGTTTCGATGGAGGTGCCGCCGGAGGCCTGATGCGAGCTCTGTGAGCTCTTCTTTATGTGACAGAGAACTTGTTTCTGGAAGTCGGAAGAACACATCGCATACTCATACATCGTCCACCCGGAGTTCTTCCGCTGGCCTTGGCCTTTCTTGAAACAAAGGCAGCTCCTTCGCCCCACCACCATCTTGCGCCCGTCGACGATGGACTTGAGTTCTTGCTTTTTGTACAGAATCCAAGAACCGCTGCCGGCCTTTCGATCCACGCGCGAGCCACTGCTGTTCTTGGGCTTGCGCTCCGTAAAGAAATAGCCCTCCTGCCGATCGCCGACGAGAAGATTCCACGGCTCTGTGCCGTAGACGTCGGCGAATTCGACAGCGCGGCCAGTGAGGCGTGTGCCGGCGACCCAGTCGGCGAGGTAGTCAACCAGTTCCTCCGCCGTGGGAAGGAACCTGTAGCCTCTCGGAACGTCGTCGACGGGCTCCATGGATGGACTGGACTTTCTTGACTAGGAGAGGAGAGGAAATCAGGAGGAGGAGAATGGAGCAGAGGAGATGCGAGGGCGAGAAGATGAGTGAGAGTGGGAGAGGACAGCGATATATATAGGCAATGGGCGTGATAAAGAGTGGGAGAGGAGAGAGCCAACTCGGTGCCGTGTTTCGGCGATCCAGTGGGCGAGGTAGTCAACCAGTTCGAACCAGTGGAGCAGAGGAGTTGAGAGCGGAGATCGCCCATCGCGAGTGGGAGAGGAGAGCAAGCGAGTCGGAGGTTTCGGAACAAGGTCGAAAGGATTCACCAGATGTCATTCTCTTCTAAAATGTCTGACAACCATGACACTTCTTATTAACGTTCTAGAATGGTTAGGACTTATTATATTTAAATTAGGCCAAAGATTATTATATTTCTTAAGTTTTTTTTAAATCCTAATTAATGATAACTTATTATATTTAAATAAAAAATATATTTAAATATATTTAAATCCTAATTAATGATAACTCTGAGGATTTAGAATTTGATATATATATATATATATATATATATATATATGTATATCAAATTAAATATATAAACCTAATTAATTAATTCATCTTGGGGATTTAGAATTCGATTCTCATCGACAAATGAATAAGAATTACGACTGAGCTGTGGATGGGTACTCCAGTGTTGAAGTCAGCATCGGTGATCATTATTAGAGCCAGGACCCTGAACGTACTTGATACCGATCTCCAATCTATGTTAAGCCTCGGTGGTACACCTGATTTGGACTTCGTATCATAATTGTGTATGGTGAGAAGGGGAGAAGGATGCTGGAGTTGACTTCTGTGGTCCAGTAAAGATTCAACTTTTTGGAAAATACTGTGGAGCTCTACGCCGAGAAGGTCAACAACAGAGGGCTTTGTGCGATTGCTCAGGCTGTCTTTCCGGAACAAGCTTCTCGGAGGTGAGCTCATCGTTAGACATTTTGTCTGCGACAGTTTAATTTAGATTTTGTCTATCTTGCTTGAAAAAATTGAGGTTTTTCATTGGAATTGTTTGTCTGAGGTGCTTGGAAGAACTGACAAGTGAGTGTGCCACATTTATGCAGTTTTTCACTGGAATCAGTTTGACAACTACGAGGACATTCTGGTTCTTCCTTGCATAGCCTTTGTTTAAATATGGGTTTCGGAAACTAGATGATTTGCGTGCAATTGGTTGTAAAGTGATTACTTACATTAAGTAAGCTTTCCATTCCTATTCTGCATTTGTTGTATTCTTTTGGCCTCTGCTCTTCTAATTGTGGGGTCTTTCGTAACAATGCATAAAATGAAAGCCATTCAGTCAGCGGTGGTAAGACAACCACAGGGATGGATCCACAAATGACTGACTACAGTTTCGGTTTGTCCACTGATACCAACTCACATACAATTGTACACCTCTTTTATAATTGTGTTGTACTATGTGTTAAAGGTGCTTGGGCTATACTCTTACGCTTTAATATGATGTTATTTTCATGGAAAATATAGTGGATTGCATGACTTAATACCCACCTATAGTATTAAAGTCTTCTTTAGCTTATCTTGTTCGCATCTGCAGTAAGGTTGACCATATGTATTTGAATTACTAATAGGTTTCTCATTTCTGCATGCTGCTCACACTGACATCATGACTCATGACCCTAATCCTGTGACTGTTTAATAGTCTGTTCTCTAGGTATTTGATACATTTATTAGGTGACTTGTTGCCAATAATTATTCATTTCTTGCAACATAAGTGGATTCCATCACATTGTACTAATGTCACTCGAAGCGTCTGACACTTGCCCTCGGGCGAGCGCCCAAGCGGTGCCTCATTGAAGCATGCTGCTTGATCGTTAAATGAGGCATTCAGGCGAGGCGAGGCGCACGAGAGCCCGAGTAACTTTTTAAATCATTGCCAAATAGTATGTACTAGTCCAACCATGAGTTGGTATCGAACTATATAAGTTAGTACCAATCAGCATATATTTAATTTTCATTACATTTTCTGTGATACTAAATGGCATATGCCAGTGTGCTATCCAATATATTGGTGTCGTATTGTCGATTGATTGCTGAAATTGGAACTGTGTTGACTTTTACGATCTTAAAGTACCAAATAGGTTGTTAACCTGTCTGAGGAGAACATGTCAAATCAATGGAAAGCCTGTCGATGAATACATAGGTCCTTCTGTGAGTCATGCTCTCCTCAGATAGGTCAACATAGCATTTCATTGGATTACTTATTGTCTTTTCTAATAAAGAACTTCTCATAGTATCGTGCATGTTTGTTTACTGGCAAATCCGAAATGGAAAAGGCTATCTCATTGGCTGGCTGAAAGTGTAACCACTGGAGTGGGATGCTTTCCTTCTAGTAAAATATATTTAGTTTGTAAAACTGTAATGTTAACGAGCAGTTACAATGCCTAGCAGCACAACATTAGAGGAAAAGTTTGGGATCTGCAATCATGGTATCATAAAGTCGTGCGACTTCACTATGGCACATGTATTAATCAGTATTAATTTATCTTTTTTTTTTTTTTTTTGTATATATTATGAGGGTACGACAAGATTGATTCAATAGAGCTTGGTTGTTTTGTAGTGCTCATATAGATACTTTGCCCATTGACAACTTAAACTAGAAATGCTTGTCTGGTATGCTGTACCTAAATGCTTCAAATTTTTTGTTACACTAATCTTGTTTATGTTGAAATTTAGATGGCTGGATTTGTTTACTTTCTAAACAGTAATGAAAACACAGATATCGATTAAGACATGTATATTCAAGTGTTTAATGATCCGTTTTAACTGACCTTTTTGCTTTTAAATATTACAGGGTGTTTTCGACATCAAAGTAAAGATCATACTGGTTTGGGATCCCAAAGGAAAGCAGAGACCATGACTCTTTTGTCAGATCAGATTAGCCCCAAAGAAAGAAGAAGAGTTAATCCAACCTCCTGTTTTGTCTCTACATATTTAAACGCCACAACCTTTCAAAAAAGAAATGGGATTATATTTCTTAGCAAGAAGAAGTATCGGGAGTTTTTAGGCACATATTTCTTATTTATTCTTATCATTTATTTTGATACCCGATATGGATACTCTCTATTCCCATATTTTTTGCAAATTTTTTCTGTGGTCTTTCGATGCCGGTGCCATCAGACATCAAGCCGGCGTCGTCCATGCACTCCATTGCACCGCACCATGGCCGCTTGACGATTACAGCGCAGCCCTTGGAGTCGTAGTCAAGACGGACCTCAAGGAGGCTTCGTACTCTGCCACCCACGTGACCTCGGTTGAGGAGGTGGGGGCGATGGTGTCATCGGACATCAAGAAGGTTTCGAGCTCTTCCAGGCTCTTCTTGAACGAGTGATCGAGGGGGCAGTGCATCTGCTCACCGCCATGATCGACCGACGACGACGAGATCCTTGCGGCTTCGATCATTTCCGTGGTTATCCCAAGGTCACCTCCACCGTCAGAAGCCGCCAGTACGGAGGCCTGATTCGAGTTCTGTGAGCTCTTCTTGACGTGACAGAGAACTCGTCTCTCGAAGCCGCCGTCGAAATAACACATCGCATATTCGCACATCGTCCACCCGGAGTTCTTCTTCCGCTGGCCTTCCACTTTCCTGAAAGAAAGGTAGTTCTTTTGCACACTCGCTATGCGCCCGTTGACGATGAACTCGCCGAGTGTTTCATTCTTATTCCCATGCCAATAACCATTGCCAGCCTTTCGTTTCACGCGCCAGTCACGGCTGTTCATGGGCTTGCGCTCCGTAAAGAAATAGCCCTCCTGCCGATCGCTGCCGAGAAGATTCCACGGCTCGGTGCCATAGACGTCGGCGAATTCGAGAGCGCGGCAAGGGATGGGTGTGCCGGCGACATGGTTGACGAGGTAGTCAACCAATTCCTTCGCCGTGGGAAGGAACCTATAGCCTCTCGGAACGTCGTCGATGGGTTCCATGGACGACTAAAGACGATTTCTTGGCTAGAGGAAGAAGGGAGCAGAGGAGTACGATTTCTTGGCTAGAGGAAGAAGGGCAGAGGAGCCTTGATAAAGCGTGGCGAACGCCTATCGAGAGTAGGTGAGATCAGCCAGTGCCATATGAGAATGATGTGTGAAGGTGATGATTTTACATTTTTTATTCTAGTGTATGCCATGTTTTTAAGGTTTCCGCAGTGTGGTCATATAGCAACTTGCCTATTGGCTACTTTAAACTAGGAACACTTGTCCGGCAGACTCTACCTAAATGCTTCAAAATTTTTCAATTTATTTACTTCCTAAACAGTAATGAAAACACAGAATGTATATTCTAGTTCTTAATGATCTCGTTTTAACTGACTTAATGATCATGTCACAATTCATGCCCCAAAGGAGAAACAAGAGTTAATCCAGCCTTCCTTCCGTTCAGAAGAATTTGAATGCTATCTATCACCTTTACAAAAAAAGAACTGAGATTACATTTCTTCTTGATAAATTAAAGAATTTGAGTGTCATTCCTTCTCAACATGGAATGGAGAAAAGAGAGGAGTGACGGTGAACGAGAACGAGAAGAGAAAGAAGGGAGCAAAGGAGAGGAGAGCAGAGCGAGAGTGAAGAACTTACATGTAGGTAATGATAGATACAGTTGTTGGATCGTTTCTTGAACAGAATCCAATTCTAAATCCTGTGTTTCCTAAAGCCCCAAGATTAATTAATTAATTAATTATGTTTATATGTTTAATTTGATATATATATATATATATATATATATATATTTATTTATTTCGAAATCAAGATTCCCTATCTCTCTCTTTTTCTGACTTATTTTTCTCCGTATATATATTAATTCTCCTACCGGGTGGGAGAGGTGAGTCCGATAGATATCTTTGACAATGAGGTGATGATAATAACGTCCATAAGTTACAGAAAATAGTCTGGTCAACCCGACCGGATATACTAGTCGAGACATCTTCCCAATCTGGGCATTACCATTAAGCATGATGGACTACTTTTTGTTATTTTTAAGTTTCGAAAGAGTGTCCCCATTGGAGTGGGATTGAAGTTGTAAAATAGCGGAGAACGCCTACCGAGGGTGGGAAAGGTGATCGGATGACTAAAGACGATTTCTTTTAAGAGAAGAACTAACAATTGTCATCCAGTTTCCAAAGTAGCACTCACTATATGTCCAATGCATGGGGTTTAGATGGAATACTGTCATCCGAACAACAAGTTACTATACATAACTGCACACAATAACACTATAACATGTAATATTAATCAGTATTCATTTATCCTTTTGTCTTGGCATTTACTGTCGAATATGGCATGATTGTTTTAATAGAATTTGGTTTTCTCAACTTCAAACTAGAAAATGCTTATCTGACAGACTATGCCTAAATGCTTCAAAATTTTCACCACAGTAATCTTGCTTGTGCTGAAATTTGGATCGATAAATTTATTTACTTCCTAAATAATAATTAAAAAGTTCTTAATGATCCGTTTTAACTTAACTATTGCTTTTAAATATCTTATCCTCGACACAAAAGAAAATTCATATTGGATTGAGATCCTCGAGATTAATTAATTAATAAGGTTTATATGTTTACTTTGATATATATATTTATTTATTTCGAACTCAAGATTCCCTCTCTCTCTCCGTATCCATCCGCCGTGTCTCCGAGATTCTCTATTCCTACCAGGCAATGTTGTGCAGTTGTGTACCTGTCTTTTTCGCTTCACGTGGACACGTGCCAAAAGACGCTTCATCCAATTTGCTGCTCGGCGTGTACACGTAAACCAAACGAAAGGCAGCAGGGCGGTCTTTCTTCGCAATTGTCTATGCGACAACAGCCTGATCGACCGCTGGTCCAATCACGCCGGTTCACTTCGATCGTTGACTGTGAAGTTAACCGATTCGGCTAATTATTGGTCCGATTTGCTGTTTCCTAGTAAATTGGCCGTCCGTTGTATTCCTCACAACGTTGAATCACGTCCGTTTATTTCGATCTCTAACGCTTTGATCCATCGCAAGTCCAACTGCATAGGCGTTGTTTGTTGTAATTGTTTTGAATTTCGAGGCCTATAATGACGTGCGCGTTCATTATAATATCTCCGTCCTCTGCGATCCGGCGACCCGAACGGGAATCCGAAGAAGCGGAGGTGAAAGAGGAGGAATACAGAGCGCGATGGGTTTGCAGGTGATGAGAACAACATCGCCACTTGATTTCTGACCCTCTTTTCCTGTTGTTGTGTTCTATTTTGCTAATTTTTCGGATTTTTTTTTTTTTTTTTTTTTGGGATATGGTGACCGAATCTTAGAGTTCCGATCGTGGGTGTATGTTTGTCGTAAAGATCTGATTTTGCTTAGAACATCTGCACTTCTTTGGCTGGTTTTTCTTGGATTTGAACCTTTCACGCTGTTGTTTGAAGCCATATGCTGACATTCATGTAGTTTCATGGATCTGGAGAGCATGCATGCATGAGGCCCCTTTCTCAGTTGAGATCAGATGCTTCCTTGATCATTTGGTGAAGGGTTGATTTATTAGTTAGTGTCTGATCGATTTGTACAGTGATTAGCTTCTTGAGACTAGAAAGAATCTTTATGTGTCACCCCCTTTATTTTCTCTGTCGATATTGTTGGTTGAGTCCTTTCGAACTCTTCCATGGCCTAAGCCTCATAATGAAGGCAAGAACATGGTGATGGAAGGATAGGTAAGAAGCGTTGATCATATTACATGATGCAGAACTGCATCATAAATGATCCGCTTGACTTTTGACGGGCCAAGATACGTTTGATATTGCCTATTTTGTTGACCATAACTATAGATCTCACTCTTAAATTCTATCACGATTTGGAATGTGTAGCTAAAATTTTAGCTATGTGAAATTTGAAGCATCAGGGACTTTTGTTTTTAATTTTGGGTGATTAGTAGTCTTTGATTTGTATTTGTGAATGGAAATGATTTGTATTTTATAATTAGATCGGGGTTGCTTTGACAATTTCTTATAAGTAGAGTTGATCATTTTAGATGATAAATTATATATCCTTGCAAAAGCTTGAAGAAGCCATATCATAAAGGATGGAGTTTTCGTGTTCAGTCTGGTGAACGAGATAGATTTCACAAAGACCAGAGGAAGCATGCGTCTGTTTAAAATCGTGCAATACGCTAGAGATGCATGTTTTGAAAATCTATACATATGATGGATCAAAGACATGGTTAAAAATCTAGTGTGCTTCAGAGACAATCTTCCAACACTCTAGATGCTTGGAAAACAAACTTGTATGGATCTGTATAACTCTTTGCCTCACCCTCAAAGATATACATTCAATGTCTATTATCAGTTCTTCTACTTTTGTACCTGTTGGTAGATCTCATGCGCTCCTAATCTAGTTTTGGTTCTTGTAAGTAATACAATTTCTGATGTACTCTACAAGAACTCTAATAACATTTATTAGTCCAATTCGAAGTTGCATATCTGTATGCATAAGAGAAACTCGAATTTAGTTTCTTTTCATCAATTTATATTTCATTGGGATCATAATTATAGTTGGAGCATCTTTGCAAGAGCATCCATTATCATTCAATTTTAAACTTTGGTATCCAATGAAAAATAGAGACATAATTTCATTTTTGTTATATTTATTGGTATCTTAACTTTTTCAGATACAGCGAGGATTAAACTCTTCAAATGTTTGTGAATAATTGCTACAATGAGCAAGAAAAACCATAACGCCTGAAATTAGTGGCCCTAAAGTAATAAATATAATTGCTAGAATCTGCTATCAATTTTCCCCAGTTGATGTTCTTGTTATGTGTGCATGTGTGCACACATGAGAAGAAACAACTTTTCCTAAATCATACTCTATTGCACACTTATTTTTGGACGCGAAAGAAAAAACATTTCTCAGAAGAGGAAAAGAAAACAAATAAAAGAAGTCTTGGTCTTCTGCTCCCCATTTCTTCCAAATAGTTGAATTGAAAAGATGGGCTTATTTTTGTGTTATTGTTATTAATTATCATTTCTTCTTATTTATGTCATTGAGGCTGTTCGGTCATTCTTTTTTTTTTTCCATTTTTACTTAGCATATGACCTTTGTTATATGTAGTCCATAAGTATTAAGATTGTTTCTTTATCTGTTTCCTAGTTTCTGATTTATTTTTATAAGTGTTTGCTTCTAAGAATCTGTCTTGATAGTATTGGTTATTGTGCCACATAGTACATTTCGAGTCAATATATTTCTTTTATCTGCGAAAACTTAACTAGATGATGATATCTAATCTTTTGCAGGTAGATTTTGAAGAATATGCTGCAAAAGCTAAAACGTTACCTGTAAATACTACTAAGAAGAGCAAATTGTTCCTGTATGGGCTTTACTACCAAGCGACTGTCGGACCAGTGAATACTAGAATGTGCTCCTTAATATATTCTGATTTGTGATTTTCAATCTTTGCCAAACAAAATTTTGACACTTTTATCTTTTGTCTCTTTGCAGGTTGACCTGGTATATTCAATACGAGGGATAGAGCCAAATGAGAAGCTTGGAAGGCTGTTGAAGGTTTACAAAATCCACTTGACAAATCTTATATATATAAATATAAATAAATATATATAACTTGTTGGACAAAATTTATTTCTTATTTAATATTAGTAAAATTGACAGGGGAGGAAGCCAAAGGAGGAGGCTATGAGTGACTACCTCACCAAGGTTAAACAGCTGCTCGAGGCAGCTGCTACTGCTGCTTATGCTACTTTGTCACGCCTTGCTCAATGTAGTACCATGTAAGCTGTTACCTTCTATCTTGAACTTGAATCTTCTAGTGGATGTGTTAGTTATGGATTTCATCTCCTTTGTGTCTAACAATTGACACTATCTGAAATCTAATGCAGTATCTTATCATTTCATTAGTGTTTCATTCGAGTTAAGATGCATGCGGATGTCAAGTTTTTAGGTCAGCAAAGCTAAGTGTGGGCATGTTGAATGAGCATTACCTGCAGCCCATATATTTAGTGAAGCTTTATTGATTCCCGGTAAGACTATAAATTGTCTGTTAGGTTCTGTTCATTTTTCTCTTCAGCACTACATGCTAGAGATCTTTTATCTTTGTTCAGTTTCTTCCCCTTAAAACCTAGGCGATCTGTGATAAAATTTTATTGGAAATTTAATAGTGATGAGTGTATATTACCTTGAAATGAAAAGGAGGCTTTTTATAGTTGTCTTCCTATAGTTTGATTATTTAGTCTAACAGTCGTGGTAGAAAAATCCTGTATATTTTATCCGATCTTTTGCTATGACTTTTGGGCTTCTTTCTACATCCAAATTTGTATAGAATGTGTTTTGTGAAAGGCTTGGATAGTTGTAATGCAGACATTGATCGAGTGTTTTATCTTTCGGTATGCCATCTGACATTTATTTGCTTATGGTCTCTTAAATATCTCTGTCAAGCATAGTATTGGTTTTGATCACGTTGGCCTCAAAACTGTGATAGTTTTCTCTAATAGACTCGATTGCTCAAAAGGAACTTTGCTTTATGGAGTTAATTAGGCAAGACATTCTCTTTTAGAAGAAAATGATCATTCTGATTCCAACTAACAAGATTTTCTTTTTCCTCTTTCCATTAGATTCTCGTTTGCTAACTCCAAATAATGTAGCTTACAATTCTGTTTTCTTATTTGCAACTCAAGCCTTTTGCCATCCTTTTCTTCCATATCAACTACAGGAACGCAATGAATTTTGGGTTCTCAAATTTGTAATTTCATCAACTCTCTATTGAACTCAAGTTTGAATTCGTGGCATACTCTCTGAATGAGGTGGATTATTTTGTGTGTAACATGCATAGAGACTCCAGTAAATGCCAGTTCTTAGATCATGGCATGATTCTGTTGAACTCAAGCTTGAAATGACATGCATAACTGATCTTGGAAGAACAGCAAACAAAGATCATTTCTGATGGTAACTGGGATAAGTAGTAGATGGTAGAAAATTTTTCAATGAAACTATTCTGATGACAGCAGCAAAATGATTGTTACAGTCAAAATTTTGATGAAGTCATTAAGTAATTGCAATTGGATTCTTGGTTTTGTCTTCATTTATAACCTTTGCCAATGCTTGTGTTTTTTTGCTGCAACTTGAAGCATTATGATTTTGTTGCTGCTGCATGGTTGACTGCAGTAGGAATTTGTCTCATACATATGTTGAAAGCATCAAGAACAATTTTAGTCAAACTGTGTTCTTAACTTTTTTTATTGTTTGAATCCAAACTCTCCTTTTCAAGTATCTTGCCTTCTTGATCACCTCTCTGGATGCTGATGAGCTTAAACTCTGCAATAAGAATAATTTGGCTTGGCTAAGTTTAAATGCTTGAGGAGATGGAAAAACTCAAAATATCTTTCTTTTTCTTCTATTTTGTTTTATTTCTACATCTCTAGTGCCACATGATAAAGGAGATGACTTTTTGTTCTTCCTATTTGATACTTCTGTCCCTGAATTCTTTCTACATCTCTAGTGCGGCATGATTGCTTTAATAGAGCTTGGTTTCCTCGCAATGCTCATAGAGATACTTGCCTATTGACAACTTCAACTAGAAATGCTTGTCTGGTAGGCTGTACCTAAATGCTTCGAATTTTTTATTGTACTAACCTTGTTTGTGCTGAAATTTAGATGGTTGAATATATTGACTTTCTAAACAGTAATAAAAACACAGATATACCTGGAGAAATATATATATATATATATATATATATATATATATATATATATATATATTCAAGTGCTTAATGATCTATTTTAACGGACCTTTTGCTTTTAAACATGTCAGGGTGTCCTCGATATCGAAGTAAAGATCATGCTGGACTAGGATCCTAGAAGAAAGCAGGGCATCATGACTCCTTTGCCAGATCATGTTACAATTCATGCCTCAAAGGAGGAAGAGGAGTTACACTCCAGAAGAATTTGAATGCTACAACCTTTGCAAAAGGAATTAGGATTACATTTCTTCTTCATAAGCTTTCGGCATGTAACAAGACAAAGTTCTTCTGATTTATTCGCTTGAACTAGTCGTAGATTAACATGAAGGAAGATTGGGAGTCCTTAGGCCCATATCTTAGTTTGTTCCAATCTTCTCAGGAGTGTTATTTGTTCTTATCATTTGTTTTGAAAACCGACGTGGTTACTCCCACAAATTTTTATTGTTTTGAAGACTTGATATTAGTTATTTGAATTCGTATGTAACTTCCAAAGGTGGAATAGTAGACTCAGATTGGTTGTTTAAATTCATTCAAAATTCTGAATATGTAATTTATATGTAATTTGACCATTTTTTCGAGTCGTAAGATGAATGGTATGTTCTTCTATCTCAATTGTCTTGTATTTCTTAACGATGGCTTATCAGGACTAGTTGTTGATACTATGATATTCATTCTCTACTGTGATATGTGTGTTTAATCTTTTGCATATCAGTAAGAATTTTTTTGGCCATTGTCAATTGCTTCAAACCATTGAATTTTTTTATCGATTCAGTGATTAAAGGTTTTGTTTTCGATAGTATCGATTCAGTGATTAAAGGTTTTTAACGATGGATTGATTTACAGCAGCTTTGTTATTTGTTTCTGTTGTTGTTGTGGACTTCACTCGGAAACAAAAAAGTTGGAAAATGTTTCCAAAAGATGATTGATCAAATTTGCTGCCTTGCCTCTGATACCTGTCGTCCAAACCAGCAAAGTCTGAGGTTGAGAGAACCTGTTGATATCATATGATCAATGTATGAAAATTGAACTTTGTTATGGCCAATATTTACAAGAACATAAAATTTTCTTTCCCTTCCATTGTTATGATATACATGAACAAACATCATTTTCCGTATAAGCTTTCATACAAGCAAGCTACAGATCCAACCACCAGGTCATAGTCGAATCAATAGGGGTGTCATCGGACTTCACAAGGGCTTCAATCCATTGCATGAAGTCGGCATTATCATCTATGTTCTCCGTCTGCTCACACCCAACAATGTCGATCGATGATGACGACGAAGCCGCTGCGACCGTGGTTGAATCAGTGTTGGTGCCAAACATCAGCGAGGCTGGAATCATGTCATCGGACATCAACAAGGCATGGACCTGTTCCAGGCCTGCGAAGAAGTCATCGTCGGTGCTGTACATCTGCTCACACGCAACCAAGTCTATCGACGACGATGAGGAGGAAACCTCTGCGACCGTGGTCGAATCAAACCGAGTGTCATCGGGCATCGAGAGAAGATCGACAAGGCCCGGCGGTGAGGCCTTCGGGATGGTAGTCGTGGCTGTGTCGGTGTCATCCGACATCAGGAAGGCTTCAACCTCTCTGGCGAAGAACGCATCGTCGGTGCAGTTCTGCTCACCGCCAAGATCGACCGACGACGAAGACGAAGCCCAGAATGCTTCCAGTTCTTCCGTAGTTATCGGGAGCTCACCTCCACCAACGTCCGTTGATGATGGAGAGGCGGCTGCGACTCCGGCTTCGTTCGGTGCAACGGAGTCGACCGAGGAAAGATGAGTCTCCGGGGGTGTCACAGCAGGAGCCAACGAGGGATGTTGCACCACCGCGGTTGGAGGTGGTGAGACGTCGGATTGCACCACCGTGGTTGGAGGTGGTGAGACGTCGGATTGCACCACCGCGGTTGGATGTGGTGAGACGTCCGACTGCAATGCTCTGCCGGGATGTGCAACCAACCCCCAGCATGGCTTCTTTGAGAGAGTCGATGCTTTTGCCGAGAGAGTAGAAGATTCGTCTCTATTTCTCTTTAGCCCAACGAAGCTGTCGCCGGTGACCGTGTCTGTCGCGGCCTCCGAGGTGGTCTCAACCGTTTTGATGGTTTTGCTGCCGGAGTAGGCACAATGCGAGCTTCTCTTGACGTGACAGAGAACTCGCCTCTCGAAGCCGCCGGACGAACACATCTCGAACTCGTACATCGTCCACCCGGAGTTCTTCCGCCGACCATCGTTGAAAGAAAGGCAGCTCTTTCGCCCGACCACCATCTCGCGCCCGCCGACCATGGACTTAACGGTTTCTTGCTTTTTGTACAGAGTCCAAGAACCGCTGCCGGCCTTTCGATCGACGCGCGAGCCGCCGCTGTTCTTGGGCTTGCGCTCCGCAAAGAAATAGCCCTCCTGCCGATCGCTGCCGAGAAGATTCCACGGCTCGGTGCCGTAGACGTCCGCGAAGGCGACAGCGCGGCCAGGGAGGGGTGCGCCGGCGACCCAGTTGGCGAGGTAGTCAACCAAGAGTTCCTCCGCCGTGGGAAGGAACCTGTAGCCGCTCGGTACGAGGTCGATGGGCTCCATTGATGGACGACTAAAGATGGTTTCTTGACTAGGAGAGGAGAGGAAATCAACGAGGAGGAGAATGGAGCAGAGGAGAGGCGAGAGGCGCAGGGGCGAGAAGACGGAGTGAGAGTGGGAGACCGTGCGATATATATATGTATGCAACGGGCGCGCAGAGTGATTCTTGAAGCGTGTTTCCTGTTCTGGATTCCGAATCCCCAAATTAATTATATTAATAAGATTTTAGTGTCGTATTATATATTTAATTTGAAATTAACTTCCGCACGTGCTCATCTTCTTTGTGTCTCCAAATCCACCGAGCCCTTCGCCCCGTTCGATCTGTCTCTGCTCGGGAACGGAGGTGAGCATTGTGTCCGAAACACCTCATTTTTCAGCGTAATGCATGGATTTTAGGGCTGATTTTGAGTTTTCTTCGATCGATTTCAGGTTGGTTCGATGATCGCGAAGACGGAGGAGGTATGTGCGCTGCTTCCTCCAGTATTGCCTTGTGGTTTGAGGGTGGGAGCTGACGGAACCAATCAGAGGGACGAGGAGGGTGATCATTTGCCCCTGTATGCCAACGAGGTCCGTCGCATGTTGATTTCCTTTCAATTCTTGCCACATTGTCGCTTTGGGTTTTACTCATAGTTTGTCATTTAGGTTCGTATTTGGTGTAGCAACATATGAGTAGCAAAAATGATAAGTAGAAGTAATCAGATCCTATGAACTAGCAGACTGGATTGAAGCAGAATGATCTTTGACAATGGTTACTTGACATCCATGAAACATCTTATCAACGTTCTCGGTTGGGACTCCCACCGCCGAGTGTCAACCACAGCGAAACAAAATTTTGGACAAGTTTCTCTACAATAAAGATTATATGCTGAAACACAGTGACAAGCTTGAAATTTTGATTACAGCCTTTTAGCATACACCTCAAGGGTTTTTAAAAGCAGCAAATACTTCAAGACTGAGTAGAGTTATCAGCAGAAAACATAGGATGGATGGACCACAGCAACACTCACCAATAAGATAGCAGCAGCATAGGACAACAATCTAGTGAGAGGATAAAGTAGCACAAAACAATAGCTAGTGATCTCCATTTCACAAATCAAACAAATGTAGCTGATTCATTTTGTGATCTCATCTTTTTCATGCGGATCTATTGATTAATCTTATCTTCTTTTATTTTAATTTGCCTTGTTTAAGAACCTATTCTGGGAAATGATTGTCCTTTTCAAGACCAGTGGGTGTATTTTCCCTTTCCTCCCTGATAACAAAAAAAAAAAAGCGGAAAATTTTTTACTTTTAATTTCTTGAGAGGATTGAGTTTTTCTTCCAAAGTATACTCCTTAGGTGAATTGGTATTTTTTTTTTTCCTGTTAAACAAGTATGAGAATTTAATTACCTCCACGCTATATTAAACTTTTTGATTGAGGATAATAATTTTCACTGAAATGTTTAACAAATTCTTGCTGAAGGGTTTTGGCATTAAAAACTTTTGTTGGTAAGATCAATTTTGGTGATGGCAAGATCGGTGATGGAAAAAATATATATATTTTTTGCTATATCTTAACAAATAATCAGAAAATAATATTTATTTTTTTCCCCAAATCTCTGAAGTCATTTGGTAATATTTTGCAAGCATATGAACACCATATACCATGGCATAAACATCAAGGAGTCCACTATTCTGAGCATGTGAAAAATAACAGCAATTGGTGTTTAGCTTATATTCATAGTAATGAAAACTTGCAAAGAATGCAAGAAGCTCTAGAAATGAGTTTATCTTAGCAGCAACAACATTAAAATAATTTCTCACAATTTTCAAAACTTATTGTTGAAGAAAAATGAAGGTGATTTGAAGTTTGTTTTACAACTTCATTTCATGGAAACTCTCCAAATACGTTTCACAAATCCAAGTTCCTCTTCCACATAAAAGCTCAATATAAGAAAAGAACAAATAGGATACATGCTAAGATATAGAACAATATGTAGAATGGATGATCCAATCATGGATCACAGTATCATGTTGATCGGTGGTATTGGCCCATGAACAGTCCGGTATAGTCGGTATCGATGTACCATATGTCTGAAGTACATCCCAATTTTTTTTTTTAAAGCCAAAAGATGATTGGAATTCACAAAAGATAATTTTTAAGTATTTAATCTTAATTAATGATAACTTATTATATTTAAATAAGAATATAGTGTATATGAGGCATGAAAGAATAGGAATAACAGGTTCTAAGGACGAGAAAGTGAATTTATCTTTTTATTACCACCAATTTGACCCTAAGTATCCCTAATTTAGTTCTAAATGTAAGAGAAAGAACCTAGTTGAGACTAAACATAAGAGAATGACCGTAATCACGTTTAATCTTTGTACAAAATGATGATATAACATAGAAAAAAGGTAAATGCTATCTCAAATTGGAGTGAAATTCCATCATATCCTGAGTTTGCATCCCTTCTTTATTTAAATCAATATCTTGATTACTACTAATCACCGATCATGAACTTTCACAAAGAAAAGTGTGAGAAAGAGTAAGAAAGCGAATGAGAGTAATACTGAGTTAAAAGGGGGACACATGAGGATTTAAAGTTCCAAAAGAGGCCTCAATGGTTAATTTGAGTATTCGGGTTCCACTTGAGCCGATTTGGATTGGTATCGATCAAATTTCGATCGATACAAAATGAGTTTCGAAGGTACCGAGCAACATATTATCCATACTTGTCCGACACCTCGCCTGATTCTTGCATACCATCTGAAACGAGCTTATCACTTTCCATTCAGTGGGCAGACCAGTATGTACAGCTCGTTTCATATTATTTTGGATGGTATGCCATACAATGCATCAAATCATGATTGCATATACTGTTTAATTTTCACTTTTCCATTTAATCTTTGTTCATCAAGTATCATATACCTCTACTGCTGTATACTTTAATCACACAAAAAACAAAGAAAGACTCCAATTTTTCCTTTTGCTCTGACAAACACAGAAACAGAAGGAAGGGGTGATTCAGAAGGTTTTTTGGGAGGTGGAGCAGCATATTGAAGTGGTGGAGCATAAAAAATTGAACTTTAAGAGCATAAAAAATAGAAGCCATGAACACTCTAAGCATCCTTCCAAAAAGCCACTGCTCCTGGGTGGTGGAGCAGCATATTGAGGTGGTGCCATTACAGGAAGCCCATGGTAGTATCCTACATCAACAAAAACATGATTTCCACAAATTACATTGATTTGTGCTGAACTATATGTGTTGGAGTTACAAATTTGATAAAACTCCGTGATTTGGAGTTACAAAATACAGCATTTAAGTTTGATAAAACTTATTCCTGCAACTGCACAACCACGGTTTGATATCGATCTGACATCGAACTATATAAATTAGTATCAATTAGTATATATTTAATTTTTATTACATTTTCCGTGGTATTAGATGGTATAGACCAGTGTGCCATCTAATATATTGGTTCCGTAGTGGTTCGATTGATTGCTGAAATCGGAACTGTGTTGACTTTTAAAATCTTAAAGTGTCAAATTGCACAAATTTGTGTCCGTAATCGTTCATTCAGGTGGAGAGCATGCATGCATGAGGCCCCTTTTTCTATTAAGATCAGAGGCTTCCTTGATCATTTGGTGAAGGGTTGATTTAGTGGTTAGTGTCTGAACGATTTGTACAGTGATTAGCTTCTTGAGACTAGAAAGAATCTTTATGTGTCAGCCCCTTTATTTTCTTTGTCGATATTGTTGGTTGACTCCTTTTGAACTCTTCCATGGCCTAAGCCTCATAATGAAGGCAAGAACATGGTGATGGAAGGATAGGTAAGAAGCATTGATCATATTACATGATGTAGAACTGCATCCGAAATGATCCGCTTGACTATTGATGGGCCAAGATACGCTTGATATTGAGTATTTTGTTAACCATAAATATAGATCTCACTCTTAAATTCTATCACAATTTGGAAAGTGTAGCTAAAATTGTATCTATGTGAAATTTGAAGCATCAGGGACTTTTGTTTTTAATTTTGGGTGAATAGTAGTCTTTGATTTGTATTTGTGAATGGAAATAATTTGTATTTTATAATTAGATCGGGGTTGCTTTGACAATTTCTTATAAGTAGAGTTGATCTTTTTACATGGTAAATTATATATCCTTGCAAAAGCTTGAAGAAGCCATATCGTAAAGGATGGAGTTTTAGTGTTCAGTCTAGTGAACGAGATTGATTTCACAAAGACCATAGGAAGCATGTGCCTGTTTAAAATCGTGCGATACACTAGAGATGCATGTTTTGAAAATCTATAAATATGATGGATCACAGACATGGTTAAAAATCTAGTGAGCTTCAGAGACAATCTTCCAACACTCTTGATGCCTGGAAAACAAACTTGTATGGATCTGTATAACTCTTTGCCTCACCCTCAAAGATATACATTACCTTTAACATGGAAAGCTTATTTTGAACCTGCTTCAAAAATCTATTTGAGACTGTTTCATGTGTCTATTATCAGTTCTTCTACTTGTGTACCCGTTGGTAGATCTCATGCACTCCTAATCTAGTTTTGGTTCCTGTAGGTAATACCATTTCTGATGTACTCTAAAAGAACTCTGATAACATTCAATGGTCCAATTCCAAGTTGCATATCTGGATGCATAAGAGTAACTGGAATGTAGATCCTTTTCATCAATTTATATTTCATTGGATTCATAATAATAGTTGGAGCATCTTTGCAAGAGCATCGTCTATCATCATTCAATTTTAAATTTTGGTATCCAATGAAAAATAGAGACATAATTTCATTTATGTTATATCTATGAAAAAAAATATGAAGTTGGTATCTTAATTTTTTCAGCTACAGCGAGGCATAAACTCGTCAAATGTTTGTGAATAATTGGTACAATGAGCAAGAAAAACCATAATGCCTGGAATTAGTGGCCCAAAAGTGATAAATATAATTGCTAGAATCTGCTATCTATTTCCCTCATTTGATGTTCATGTTATGTGTGCATGTGTCCACATAGGAGAAGAAACAACTTTTCCTAAATGATACTCTATTGCCCACTTAAGTTTGGAAAAACACTTAAGTCTCTTAAGAGTTAAAAGTAAAAACAAAAAAGACTTGGTCTTCTGCTCCCCATTTCTGCCAAATTGTTGAATTGAAAAGATGGCTTTTTTTTGTGTTCTTGTTATTAATTATCATTTTTTCTTATTTATATCATTGAGACTGTTCCGTCAATCATTTTTTTCAGTTTTACTTAGCATATGGCCTTTGTTATAAGTAGTATATAAGTTTTAAGATTGTATCTTTATCTGCTTCCTAGGTTCTGATTTATGTTTATAAGAGTTTCCTTCTAAGAATCTGTCTTGATGCTATTGGTTATTGTGCCTCATAGTACATTCTGAGTCAATATGTTTCTTTATCTTCGAAAACTTAACTGGATGATGATAATCTAATCTTTTGCAGGAAGATTTTGAAGAATATGCTGCAAAAGCTAAAACTTTACTTGAAAATACTACTAACGGGAACAAATTGATCCTCTATGGGCTTTGCAAAAAAGCAAATGTTGGACCAGTGAAAACTAGTATGTGCTCCTTAATATATTCTTATTTGTGATTTTCATTCTTTGCCAAACAAAATTATAACACTTTTTTCTTTTGTCTCTTTGTAGGCTGACCTGGTATATTCGATATGAGGGACAGAGCCAAGTGGGATGCTTGGAAGGTTGTTGAAGGTTTACAAAATCCACTTGACAAATCTTATATATATATATATATAAAACTTGTTGGACAAAATTTATTTCTTATTTAATATTAGTAAAATTGACAGGGAAGGAAGTCAAAGGAGGTGGCTATGAGTGACTACATCACAAAGGTTAAATAGCTGCTCAAGGCAGCTGCACATCTTGCTCTTTGTAGTACCATGTAAGCTGTTACCTTCTATCTTCAACTCGAATCCAGTGGATGTTTTTGTTATGGATTTCATCTCCTTTTGTGTCTCAACAATTGACAGTATCTTAAATCTAATGTAGTGTCTTATTATTTCATTAGTGTTTCATTCGAATTAAGATGCATGCGGATGTCGAGTTTTTAGGTCAGGAATGCTAAGTGTGGGCATGTTGAATAAGCATTACCTGCAGCCCATATATTTAGTGAAGCTTTATTGATTCCCAGTAAGACTGTAAATTGTCTGTTAGGTTTTGTTCACTTTTCTCTTCGGTACTACAGGCTAGAGATCTTTTATCTTTGTTCAGTTTCTTCCCCTTCAAACCTAGGCAATCTGTGATAAAATTTTATAAAAATTTAATAGTAATGAGTGTATATAACCTTGAAACTTAGCTGATCTTTGAAAAGGAGGCTTTTTATAGTTGTCTTCCTATAGTATGATTATTTAGTCTAACAGTCCTGGTAGAAAAATCCTGTCAATTTTATCCGATATTCTGCTATGACTTTTGGGCTTCTTTCTACATCCAAATTTGTATAGAATGTGTTTTGTGAAAGGCATGGATAGTTGTAATGCAGACATTGATCGAGTGTTTTATCTTTCAGTATGCCATCCGACATTTATTTGCTTATGGTCTCTTAAAAATCTGTGTCAAGCATAGTATTGGTTTTGATCACGTTGGCCTCAGAACTGTGATAATTTTCTCTAATACACTCGATTGCTCAAAAGGAACTTTGCTTTATGGAGTTAATTAGGCAAGACATTCTTTTTTAGAAGAAAATGGTCAGATTCCAACAAACAAGATTTTCTTTTTCCTTTTTCCATTAGATTCTCGTTTGCTACCTCCAAATAATGTAGCTTACAATTCTGTTTTCCTATTTGCAACTCAAGCCTTTTGCCTTCCTTTTCTTCCATATCAACTACAGGAACGCAATGAATTTTGGGTTCTCAAATTTGTAATTTCATCAACTCTCTATTGGACTCAAGTTTGAATTCGTGGCATACTCTCTGAATGAGGTGGATTATTTTGTGTGTAACATGCATAGAGACTCCAGTAAATGTCAGTTCTTGGATCATGGCATGATTCTGTTCAACTCAAGCTTGAAATGACATGCATAACTGATCTTGGAAGAACAGCAACCAAACATAATTTCTGATGGTAACTGGGGTGAGTAGTATATGGTAGAAAATTTTTCAATGAAACTATTCTGATGACGGCAGCAAAATTTTGATGAAGTCATTAAGTCATTGCAATTGGATACTTGGTTTTTTCTTCATTTATAACCATTGCCAATGCCTGTGTATTTTTGCTGCAACTTCAAGCATTATGATTTTGTTGCTGCTGCTTGGTTGACTGCAGTAGGAATTTGTCTCATACACATGTTGAAAGCATCAAGAACAAATTTAGTCAAACTGTGTTCTTACCTTTTTTATTTGTTTGAATCCAAACTCTCTTTTTCAAGTATCTTGCCTTCTTGATCACCTCTCTGGATGCTGATGAGCTTAAACTCTGCAATAAGAATAATTTGTCTTGGCTAAGTTTAAATGCTTGAGGAGAGGGAAAAACTCAAAATATCTTTCTTTTTCTTCTATTTTGCTTTATTTCTACATCACTAGTGCCACATGATGAAGGAGATGACTTTTTGTTCTTCCTATTTGATACTTCTGTCCCTGAATTCTTTCTACATCTATAGTGCGGCATGATTACTTTAATAGAGCTTGGTTTCCTCGCAATGCTCATATAGATACTTGCCTATTGACAACTTCAACTAGAAATGCTTGTCTGGTCGGTTGTACCTAAATGCTTCGAATTTTTTATTGTACTAACCTTGTTTGTGCTGAAATTTAGATGGATAAATTTATTGACTTTCTAAACAGTAATAAAAACACAGATATACCTGGAGAAATATATATATATATTCAAGTGCTTAATGATCAATTTTAACTGACCTTTTGCTTTAAAACATGTCAGGGTGTCCTCGATATCGAAGTAAAGATCATGCTGGACTAGGATCCTAAAAGAAAGCAGGGCACCATGACCCCTTTGCCAGATCATGTTACAATTCATGCCCCGAAGGAGGAAGAGGAGTTACACTCCAGAAGAATTTGAATGCTACAACCTTTGCAAAAGGAATTAGGATTACATTTCTTCTTCATAAGCTTTCGGCATGTAACAAGACAAAGTTCTTCTGATTTATGCGCTTGAACTAGTCATAGATTAACATGAAGGAAGATTGGGAGTCCTTGGGCCCATATCTTAGTTTGTTCCAATCTTCTCAGGAGTGTTATTTGTTCTTATCATTTGTTTTGAAAACCGACGTGGTTACTCCCACAAATTTTTACTGTTTTGTAGACTTGATATTAATTATTTGAATTCGTATGTAACTTCCAAAGCTGGAATAGTAGACTCAGATTGGTTGTTTAAATTCATTCAAAATTCTGAATATGTAATTTAGATGTAATTTGACAATTTTTTGGAGTCGTAAGATGAATGGTATGGTCTTCTATCTCAATTGTCTTGTATTTCTTAACGGTGGCTTATCAGGACTAGTTGTTGATACTAGATGAATTTAACATGATGCAGACGTTGTTCTCGCTCACTATTGAAATCACATTTCTGGAGAGAATGCATTTCCTACTATGATGTGTGTGTTTAATCTTTTGCATATCAGTTAGAATTTTTTTGGCCATTGTCAATTGCTTCAAACCTTGGAATTTTTTTATCGATTCAGTGATTAAAGGTTTTGTTTTCGATAGTATCGATTCAGTGATTAAAGGTTTTTAACGATGGATTGACTTGCAGCTTTGTTATTTGTTTCTGTTGTTGTTGTTGTGGACTTCACTCGGAAACAAAAAAAGTTGGAACATGTTTCCAAAAGATGATTGATCAAATTTGCTGCCTTGCCTCTGATACCAGTCGTCAAAGTCTGAGGTTGAGAGAACCTGTTGATATCATATGATCACTCTTTCTCTTCGAACTTGACGAAACAACATTGATCCCATTTCTTATAGATGCCATCATATTAAGGAAACAACAAACAAAACATGAGATGAAAATTGAACTTTGTTATGGCCAATATTTACAAGAACATAAAATTTTCTTTCCCTTCCATTGTTATGATATACATGAACAAACATCATTTTCCGTATAAGCTTTCATACAAGCAAGCTACAGATCCAACCACCAGGTCATAGTCGAATCAATAGGGGTGTCATCGGACTTCACAAGGGCATCAATCCATTGCATGAAGTCGTCATTATCATCTATGTTCTCCGTCTGCTCACACCCAACAATGTCGATCGATGATGACGACGAAGCCGCTGCGACCGTGGTTGAATCAGTGTACATCTGCTCACACGCAACCAAGTCTATCAACGACGATGAGGAGGAAACATCTGCGACCGTGGTCGAATCAATCCGAGTGTCATCGGACATCGAGAGAAGATCTACAAGGGCTGGCGGTGAGGCCTTCGGGTTGGTAGTCGTGGCTGTGTCGGTGTCATCCGACATCGGCAAGGCTTCAAGCTCTCCGGCGAAGAACGCATCGTCGGTGCAGTTCTGCTCACCGCCAAGATCGACCGACGACGAAGATGAAGCCAAGAATGCTTCCAGTTCTTCCGTAGTTATCGGGAGCTCACCTCCACCAACGTCCATTGATGATGGAGAGGCGGCTGCGACTCCGGCTTCGTTCGGTGCAACGGAGTCGACAGAGGAAAGATGACTCTCCGGGGGTGGGGGTGTCACAGCAGGAGCCAATGAGGGATGTTGCACCACCGCGGTTGGAGGTGGTGAGACGTCGGATTGCACCACCGTGGTTGGAGGTGGTGAGACGTCGGATTGCACCACCGCGGTTGGATGCGGTGAGACGTCCGACTGCAATGCTCTGCCGGGATGTGCAACCAACCCCCAGCATGGCTTCTTTGAGAGAGTCGATGCTTTTGCCGAGAGAGTAGAAGATTCGTCTCTATTTCTCTTTAGCCCAACGAAGCTGTCGCCGGTGACCGTGTCTGTCGCGGCCTCCGTTAAGGTGGTCTCAACCGTTTTGATGGTGGTGCCGCCGGAGTAGGCACAATGCGAGCTTCTCTTGACGTGACAGAGAACTCGCCTCTCGAAGCCGCCGGACGAACACATCTCGAACTCGTACATCGTCCACCCGGAGTTCTTCCGCCGACCATCGTTGAAAGAAAGGCAGCTCTTTCGCCCGACCACCATCTCGCGCCCGCCGACCATGGACTTAACGGTTTCTTGCTTTTTGTACAGAGTCCAAGAACCGCTGCCGGCCTTTCGATCGACGCGCAAGCCGCCGCTGTTCTTGGGCTTGCGCTCCGCAAAGAAATAGCCCTCCTGGCGATCGCTGCCTAGAAGATTCCACGGCTCGGTGCCGTAGACGTCCGCGAAGGCGACAGCGCGGCCAGGGAGGGGTGCGCTGGCGACCCAGTTGGCGAGGTAGTCAACCAAGAGTTCCTCCGCCGTGGGAAAGAACCTGTAGCCGCTCGGTACGAGATCGATGGGCTCCATGGATGGACGACCAAAGACGGTTTCTTGACTAGGAGAGGAGAGGAAATCAACGTGGAGGAGAATGGAGCAGAGGAGAGGCGAGAGGCGCAGGGGCGAGAAGACGGAGTGAGAGTGGGAGAGGCGTGCGATATATATATGTAGGCAATGGGCGCGCAGAGTGATTCTTGAATCGAATCCATGTAAGCGTGTTTCCTGTTCTGGATTCCGAATCCCCAAATTAATTATATTTATAAGATTTTAGCGTCGTATTATATATTTAATTTGAAATTAACTTTCGCACGTGCTCATCTTCTTTGTATCTCCAAATCCACCGAGCCCTTCGCCCCGTTCGATCTATCTCTGCTCGGGAACGGAGGTGAGCATTTTGTCCGAAACACCTCATTTTTCAGCGTAATGCATGGATTTTAGGGCTGATTTTGAGTTTTCTTCGATCGATTTCAGGTCGGTTCGATGATCGCGAAGACGGAGGAGGTATGTGAGCTGCTTCCTCCAGTATTGCCTTGTGGTTTGAGGGTGGGAGCTGACGGAACCAATCAGAGGGACGAGGAGGGTGATCATTTGCCCCTGTATGCCAACAAGGTCCGTCGCATGTTGATTTCCTTTCCATTCTTGCCACATTGTCGCTTTGGGCTTTACTCATAGTTTGTCATTTAGGTTCGTATTTGGTGTAGCAACATATGAGTAGCAAAAATGATAAGTAGAAGTAATCAGATCCTATGAACTAGCAGACTGGATTGAAGCTGAATGATCTTTGACAATGGTTACTTGACATCCATGAAACATCTTATCAATGTTCTCGGTTGGGACTCCCACCGCCGAGTGTCAACCACAGCGAAACAAAATTTTGGACAAGTTTCTCTACAATAAAGATTATGTGCTGAAACACAGTGACAAGCTTGAAATTTTGATTACAGCCTTTTAGCATACACCTCAAGGGTTTTCGAAAGCAGCAAATACTTCAAGACTGAGTAGAGTTATCAGCAGAAAACATAGGATGGATGGACCACAGCAACACTCACCAATAAGATAGCAGCAGCATAGGACAACAATCTAGTGAGAGGATAAAGTAGCACAAGACAATAGCGAGTGATCTTCATTTCACAAATCAAATAAATGTAGCTGATTCATTTTGTGATCTCATCTTTTTCATGCGGATTATTGATGAATCTTATCTTATTTCATTTTAATTTGCCTTGTTTAAGAACCTATTCTGGGAAATGATTGTCCTTTTCAAGACCAGTGGGTGTATTTTTCCTTTCCTCCCTGATAACAAAAAAAAAAAAAAAAGTGAAAATTTTTTTACTTTTAATTTCTTGAGAGGATTGAGTTTTTCTTCCAAAGTATACTCCTTAGGTGAATTGATATTTTTTTTATTTCCTGTTAAACAAGTATGAGAATTTAATTACCTCCACGTTATATTAAACTTTTTGATTGAGGATAAAAATTTTCACTGAAATGTTTAACAAATTCTTGCTGAAGGGTTTTGGCAATAAAAACTTTTGTTGGTAAGATCAATTTTGGTGATGGCAAGATCGGTGATGGAAAAAATATATATATTTTTTGCTATACCTTAACAAATAATTAGAAAATAATATTTATTTTTTTCCCCAAATCTCTGAAGTCATCTGTAATATTTTGCAAGCATATGAACACCATATACCATGACATAAACATCAAGGAGTCCACTATTCTGAGCATGTGAAAAATAACAGCAATTGGTGTTTAGCTAATATTCATAGTAATGAAAACTTGCAAAGAATGCAAGAAGCTCTAGAAATGAGTTTATCTTAGCAGCAACAACATTAAAATAATTTCTCATAATTTTCAAAACTTATTGTTGAAGAAAAATGAAGGTGATTTGAAGTTTGTTTTACAACTTCATTTCATGGAACCTCTCCAAATACGTTTCACAAATCCAAGTTCCTCTTCCACATAAAAGCTCAATATAAGAAAAGAACAAATAGGATACATGCTAAGATATAGAATAATATGTAGAATGGATGATCCAATCATGAATCACAGTATCATGTTGATCGGTGGTATTGGCCCATGAACAGTCTGGTATAGTCGGTATTGATGTAGCATATGTCTGAATATTAGTACATCCCAATTTTTTTTTTTTTTAAGCCAATGATGATTGGAATTCACAAAAGATAATTTTTACGTATTTAATCCTAATTAATGATAACTTGTTATATTTAAATAAGAATATAGTGTCTATGAGGCATGAAAGAATAGGAATAACAGGTTATAAAGATGAGAAAGTGAATTTATCTTTTTATAACCACCAATTTGACCCTAAGTATCCCTAATTTAGGTCTAAATGTAAGAGAAAGAACCTAGTTGAGACTAAACATAAGAGAATGACCTTAATCACGTTTAATCTTTGTACAAAATGACGATAAAACATAGATAAAAGCTAAATGCTCTCTCAAATTAGAGTGAAATTCCATCATATGTTGAGTTCGAATCCCTCCTTTATTTAAATCAATATCTTGATTACCACTAATCACCGATCATGAACTTTCACAAAGAAAAGTGTGAGAAAGAGTGAGAAAGCGGATGAGAATGAGAGTAATACCGAGTGAAAAGGGGGACACATGAAGATTTAAAGTTCCAAAAGAGGCCTTAATGGTTAATTTAAGTATTCAGGTTTCGCTTGAGCCGATTTGGATTGGTATCAATCAAATTTTGACCGATACAACATGAGTTTTGAAGGTACCGAGCGACATATCGTCTATGCTTGGCTGATACCTCACCTGATTCTTGTATACCATCTGAAACGGACTTATCACTTTCCAATCAGTGGGCAGACCAGTACGTACAGCTCGTTTCATATTATTTTGAATGGTACGCCATACAATGCATCAAATCATGATTGCATATGCTATTTAATTTTCACATTTCTATTTAATCTTTGTTCATCAGTGAAATATCATATTCCTCTACTGCTGTATACTTTAATCACACAAAAAACAGAGAAAGACTCCAATTTTTCATTTTGTTCTGACAAACACAGAAACAGAAGGAAGGGGTGATTCAGAAGTTTTTTTAGGAACAGAGTATTAGAACAAAACTTTAAGAGCATAAAAAATAGAAGCCATGAACACTCTAAGCATCCTTCCAAAAAGCCACTGCTCCTGGGTGGTGGAGCAGCATATTGAGGTGGTGCCATTATAGGAAGCCCATGGTAGTATCCTACATCAACAAAAACATGATTTCCACAAATTACATTGATTTGTGCTGAACTATATGTGTTGGAGTTACAAATTTGATAAAACTCCATGATTTGCAGTTACAAAATACAGCATTTAAATTTGAAAAAACTTATTCCTGCAACTGCACAACCACGGTTTGATATCGATCTGACATCGAACTATATAAATTAGTACCAATTAGTATATATTTAATTTTAATTACATTTTCTGTGGTATTAGATGGTATAGACCAGTGTGCCATCCAATATATTGGTGTCGTAGTGGTTCGATTGATTGCTGAAATCGGAACTGTGTTGACTTTTAAAATCTTAAAGTGCCAAATTGTGCAAATTTGTGTCCTTAATCATTCATTCAGGTGGAGAGCATACATGCATGAGTCCCGTTTTTCTATTAAGATCAGAGGCTTCCTTGATCATTTGGTGAAGGGTTGATTTAGTGGTTATTGTCTGATCGATTTGTACACTGATTAGCTTCTTGAGACTCGAAAGAATCTTTATGTGTCACCCCTATTATTATTTTTTGTCGATATTGTTGGTTGAGTCCTTTTGAACTCTTCCATGGCCTAAGCCTCCTCATAACGAAGGCAAGAACATAGTGATGGAAGGATAGGTAAGAAGCATGGATCATATTACATGATGCAGAACTGCATAAGAAATGATCCGCTTGACTTTTGATGGGCCAAGAGACGTCTGATATTGAGTATTTTGTTGACCATAACTATAGATCTCACTCTTAAATTCTATCACATTTTGGAATGTGTAGCTGAAATTTTAGCTTTGTGAAATTTGAAGCATCGGGGACTTTTGTTTTTAATTTTGGGTGATTAGTAGTCTTTGATTTGTATTTGTGAATGGAAATGATTTGTATTTTATAATTAGATCGGGGTTGCTTTGACATTTTCTTATAAGTAGAGGTGATCTTTTTAGATGGTAAATTATATATATATCCTTGCAAAAGCTTGAAGAAGCCATATCGTGAAGGATGGAGTTTTAGTGTTCAGTCTGGTGAACGAGATTGATTTCACAAAGACCAGAGGAAGCATGCGTCTGTTTAAAATCGTGCAATACACTAGAGATGCATGTTTTGAAAATCTATACATATGATGGATCAAAGACATGATTAAAAATCTAGTGAGCTTCAGAGACAATCTTCCAACACTCTAGATGCTTGGAAAACAAACTTGTATGGATCTGTATAACTCTTTGCCTCGCCCTCAAAGATATACATTCAATGTCTATTATCAGTTCTTCTACTTTTGTACCTATTGGTAGATCTCATGCGCTCCTAATCTAGTTTTGGTTCTTGTAAGTAATACAATTTCTAATGCACTCTACTAACATTTATTGGTCCAATTCGAAGTTGCATAACTTTATGCATAAGAGAAACTCGAATTTAGATTCTTTTCATTAATTTATATTTCATTGGGATCATAATTATAGTTGGAGCATCTTTGCAACAGCATCCATCATCATTCAATTTTAAACTTTGGTATCCAATGAAAAATAGAGACATAATTTCATTTTTGTTATATTTATTGGTATCTTAATTTTTTTCAGATACAACGAGGCTTAAACTCTTCAAATGTTTGCGAATAATTGCTACAATGAGAAAGAAAAACCATAACGCCTGAAATTAGTGGCCCTAAAGTAATAAATAGAATTGCTAGAATCTGCTATCAATTTCCCTCGGTTGATGTTCATGTTATGTGTGCATGTGTGCACACATGAGAAGAAACAACTTTTCCTAAATGATACTCTATTGCACACTTATTTTTTGGACGGGAAAGAAAATACATTTCTCAGAAAAGGAAAAGAAAAAAAATAAAAGAAGTCTTGATCTTCTGCTCCCCATTTCTTCCAAATAGTTGAATTGAAAAGATGGGCTTATGTTTTGTGATATTATTATTAATTATCATTTCTTCTTATTTATGTCATTGCGGCTGTTCCGTCATTCATTTTTTTTCAGTTTTACTTGGCGAAAGGCCTTTGTTATAAGAAGTCTATAAGTATTAAGATTGTTTCTTTATTTGCTTCCTAGTTTCTGATTTATGTTTATACGTGTTTGCTTCTAAGAATCTGTCTTGATAGTATTGGTTATTGTGCCTCATAGTACATTCCGAGTCAATATATTTCTTTTATCTGCGAAAACTTAACTAGATGATGATATCTAATCTTTTGCAGGTCGATTTTGAAGAATATGCTGCAAAAGCTAAAACTTTACATGTAAATACTACTAACAAGAGCAAATTGATCCTGTATGGGCTTTACTAGCAAGCAACTGTTGGACCAGTAAATACTAGTATGTGCTTCTTAATATCTTCTAATTCGTGATTTTCATTTTTTGCCAAATAAAATTTTGACACTTTTTTCTTTTGTCTCTTTGTAAGCTGACCTGGTATATTCAATATGAGGGATAGAGCCTGGGAAGCTTGGAAGGCTGTTGAAGGTTTACAAAATCCACTTGACAAATCTTATATATATATATAAATATAAATAAATATATATAACTTGTTGGACAAAATTTATTTCTTATTTAATATTAGTAAAATTGACAAGGGAGGAAGCCAAAGGAGGAGGCTATGAGTGACTACCTCACCAAGGTTAAACAGCTGCTCGAGGCAGCTGCTACTGCTGCTTATGCTACTTTGTCATATCTTGCTCTATGTAGTACCATGTAAGCTGTTACCTTCTATCTTGAACTTGAATCATCTAGTGGATGTATTAGTTATGGATTTCATCTCCTTTGTGTCTTAACAATTGACACTATCTGAAATCTAATGCAGTATCTTATCATTTCATTAGTGTTTCATTCGAGTTAAGATGCATGCGGATGTCAAGTTTTTAGGTCAACAAAGCTAAGTATGGGCATGTTGAATGAGCATTAGCTGCAGCCCATATATTTAGTGACGCTTCATTGATTCCCAGTAAGACTGTAAATTGTCTGTTAGGTTCTGTTCATTTTTCTCTTCGGTCCTACATGCTAGAGATATTTTATCTTTGTTCAGTTTCTTCCCCTTAAAACCTAGGCGATCTGTGATAAAATTTTATTGGAAATTTAATAGTAATGAGTGTATATAACCTTGAAATGAAAAGGAGGCTTTTTATAGTTGTCTTCCTATAGTCTGATTATTTAGTCTAACAGTCCTGGTAGAAAAATCCTGTATATTTTATCCGATCTTCTGCTATGACTTTTGGGCTTCTTTCTACATCCAAATTTGTATAGAATGTGTTTTATGAAAGGTATGGATAGTTGTAATGCAGACATTGATCGAGTGTTTTATCTTTCAGTATGTCATCTGACATTTCTTTGCTTATGGTCTCTTAAATATCTGTGTCAAGCATAGTATTGGTTTTGATCACGTTGGCCTCAGAACTGTGATAGTTTTCTCTAATAGACTCGATTGCTCAAAAGGAACTTTGCTTTATGGAGTTAATTAGGCAAGACATTCTCTTTTAGAAGAAAATGATCATTCTGATTCCAACTAACAAGATTTTCTTTTTCCTCTTTCCATTAGATTCTCGTTTGCTACCTCCAAATAATGTAGCTTACAATTCTGTTTTCCTATTTGCAACTCAAGCCTTTTGCCTTCCTTTTCTTCCATATCAACTACAGGAACGCAATGAATTTTGGGTTCTCAAATTTGTAATTTCATCAACTCTCTATTGAACTCAAGTTTGAATTCGTGGCATACTCTGTGAATGAGGTGGATTATTGTGTGTGTAACATGCATAGAGATTCCAGTAAATGCTAGTTCTTAGATCATGGATTGATTCTGTTCAACTCAAGCTTGAAATGACATGCATAACTGATCTTGGAAGAACAGCAAACAAAGATAATTTCTGATGGTAACTGGGATAAGTAGTATATGGTAGAAAATTTTTCAATGAAACTATTCTGATGACGGCAGCAAAATGATTGTTACAGTCAAAATTTTGATGAAGTCATTAAGTCATTGCAATTGGATTCTTGGTTTTTTCTTCATTTATAATGGTCGCCAATGCCTGTGTGTTTTTGCTGCAACTTCAAGCATTATGATTTTGTTACTGCTGCATGGTTGACTGCAGTAGGAATTTGTCTCATACACATGTTGAAAGCATCAAGAACAATTTTAGTCAAACTGTATTCTTAACTTTTTTTATTGTTTGAATCCAAACTCTCCTTTTCAAGTATCTTGCCTTCTTGATCACCTCTATGGATGCTGATGAGCTTAAACTCTGCAATAAGAATAATTTGGCTTGGCTAAGTTTAAATGCTTGAGGAGAGGGAAAAACTTAAAATATCTTTATTTTTCTTCTATTTTGCTTTATTTCTACATCTCTAGTGCCACATGATAAAGGAGATGACTTTTTATTCTTCCTATTTGATACTTCTGCCCCTGAATTCTTTCTACATCTCTAGTGCGGCATGATTGCTTTAATAGAACTTGGTTTCCTCGCAATGCTCATATAGATACTTGCCTATTGACAACTTCAACTAGAAATGCTTGTCTAGTAGGCTGTACCTAAATGCTTCGAATTTTTTATTGTACTAACCTTGTTTGTGCTGAAATTTAGATGGATGAATATATTGACTTTCTAAACAGTAATAAAAACACAGATATATATATATATATATATATATTCAGGTGCTTAATGATCCATTTTAACTGACCTTTTGCTTTTAAACATGTCAGGATGTCCTCGATATCGAAGTAAAGATCATGCTGGACTAGGATCCTAAAAGAAAGCAGGGCACCATGACTCCTTTGCCAGATCATGTTACAATTCATGCCCCAAAGGAGGAAGAGGAGTTACACTCCAGAAGAATTTGAATGCTACAACCTTTGCAAAAGGAATTAGGATTACATTTCTTCTTCATAAGCTTCCGGCATGTAACAAGACAAAGTTCTTCTGATTTATGCGCTTGAACTAGTCATAGATTAACATGAAGGAAGATTGGGATTTGGGAGTCCTTAGGCCCATATCTTAGTTTTTTCCAATCTTCTCAGGAGTGTTATTTGTTCTTATCATTTGTTTTGAAAACCGACGTGGTTACTCCCACAAATTTTTACTGTTTTGTAGACTTGATATTAATTATTTGAATTCATATGTAACTTCCAAAGCTGGAATAGTAGACTCAGATTGGTTGTTTAAATTCATTCAAAATTCTGAATATGTAATTTAGATGTAATTTGACTATTTTTTCGAGTCGTAAGATGAATGGTATGTTCTTCTATCTCAATTGTCTTGTATTTCTTAACGGTGGCTTATCAGGACTAGTTGTTGATATCATATCAACAAGATTTCTGGAGAGAATGCATTTCCTTCCATGATATGTGTGTTTAATCTTTTGCACATCAGTTGAATTTTTTTGGCCATTATCAATTGCTTAAAACCATGGAATTTTTTTATCGATTCAGTGATTAAAGGTTTTTATCGATGGATTGACTTGCAGCTTTGTTATTTGTTTCTGTTGTTGTTGTGGACTTCACTCGGAAACAAAAAAGTTGGAACATGTTTCCAAAAGATGATTGGTCTGATACCAGTCGTCCAAACCAACAAAGTCTGAGGTTGAGAGAACCTGTTGATATCATATGATCACTCTTTCTCTTCGAACTTGACGAAACAACATTGATACCATTTCTTATAGATGCCATCATATTAAGGAAACAACAAACAAAACATGAGATGAAAATTGAACTTTGTTATGGCCAATATTTACAAGAACATAAAATTTTCTTTCCCTTCCATTGTTATGATATATATGAACAAACATCATTTTCCGTATAAGCTTTCATACAAGCAAGCTACAGATCCAACCACCAGGTCATAGTCGAATCAGTAGGGGTGTCATCGGACTTCACAAGGGCTTCAATCCATTGCATGAAGTCGTCATTATCATCTATGTTCTCCGTCTGCTCACACCCAACAATCTCGATCGATGATGACGACGAAGCCGCTGCGACCGTGGTTGAATCAGAGCTGGTGCCATACATCACCGAGGCTGGAATCGTGTCATCGGACATCAAGGAGGCATGGACCTGTTCCAGGCCTGCGAAGAAGTCATCGTCGGTGCTGTACATCTGCTCACACGCAACCAAGTCTATCGACGACGATGAGGAGGAAACCTCTGCGACCGTGGTCGAATCAAACCGAGTGCCATCGGGCATCGAGAGAAGATCGACAAGGCCCGGCGGTGAGGCCTTCGGGATGGTAGTCGTGGCTGTGTCGGTGTCATCCGACATCAGGAAGGCTTCAACCTCTCTGGCGAAGAACGCATCGTCGGTGCAGTTCTGCTCACCGCCAAGATCGACCGACGACGAAGACGAAGCCCAGAATGCTTCCAGTTCTTCCGTAGTTATCGGGAGCTCACCTCCACCAACGTCCGTTGATGATGGAGAGGCGGCTGCGACTCCGGCTTCGTTCGGTGCAACGGAGTCGACCGAGGAAAGATGAGTCTCCGGGGGTGTCACAGCAGGAGCCAACGAGGAATGTTGCACCGCCGCGGTTGGATGCGGTGAGACGTCGGACTGCAATGCTCTGCTGGGATGTGCAACCAACTCCCAGCATGGCTTCTTTGAGAGAGTCGATGCTTTTGCCGAGAGAGTAGAAGATTCGTCTCTATTTCTCTTCCGCCCAACGAAGCTGTCGCCGGTGACCGTGTCTGTCGCGGCCTCCGTTAAGGTGGTCTCAACCGGTTTGATGGTGGTGCCGCCGGAGTAGGCACAATGCGAGCTTCTCTTGACGTGACAGAGAACTCGTGTCTCGAAGCCGCCGGACGAACACATCTCGAACTCGTACATCGTCCACCCGGAGTTCTTCCGCCGGCCATCATTGAAAGAAAGGCAGCTCTTTCGCCCGAACACCATCTCGCGCCCGCCGACCATGGACTTAACGGTTTCTTGCTTTTTGTACAGAGTCCAAGAACCGCTGCCGGCCTTTCGATCGACGCGCGAGCCGCCCCTGTTCTTGGGCTTGCGCTCCGCAAAGAAATAGCCCTCCTGGCGATCGCTGCCTAGAAGATTCCACGGCTCGGTGCCGTAGACGTCCGCGAAGGCGACAGCGCGGCCAGGGAGGGGTGCGCCGGCGACCCAGTTGGCGAGATAGTCAACCAAGAGTTCCTCCGCCGTGGGAAGGAACCTGTAGCCGCTCGGTACGAGGTCGATGGGCTCCATTGATGGACGACTAAAGATGGTTTCTTGACTAGGAGAGGAGAGGAAATCAACGAGGAGGAGAATGGAGCAGAGGAGAGGCGAGAGGCGCAGGGGCGAGAAGACGGAGTGAGAGTGGGAGAGGCGTGCGATATATATATGTAGGCAATGGGCGCGCAGAGTGATTCTTGAAGCGTGTTTCCTGTTCTGGATTCCGAATCCCCAAATTAATTATATTTATAAGATTTTAGCGTCGTATTATATATTTAATTTGAAATTAACTTTCGCACGTGCTCATCTTCTTTGTGTCTCCAAATCCACCGAGCCCTTCGCCCCGTTCGATCTGTCTCTGCTCGGGAACGGAGGTGAGCATTTTGTCCGAAACACCTCATTTTTCAGCGTAATGCATGGATTTTAGGGCTGATTTTGAGTTTTCTTCGATCGATTTCAGGTTGGTTCGATGATCGCGAAAACGGAGGAGGTATGTGCGCTGCTTCCTCCAGTATTGCCTTGTGGTTTGAGGGTGGGAGCTGACGGAACCAATCAGAGGGACGAGGAGGGTGATCATTTGCCCCTGTATGCCAACGAGGTCCGTCGCATGTTGATTTCCTTTCCATTCTTGCCACATTGTCGCTTTGGGCTTTACTCATAGTTTGTCATTTAGGTTCGTATTTGGTGTAGCAACATATGAGTAGCAAAAATGATAAGTAGAAGTAATCAGATCCTATGAACTAGCAGACTGGATTGAAGCAGAATGATCTTTGACAATGGTTACTTGACATCCATGAAACATCTTATCAATGTTCTCGGTTGGGACTCCCACCGCCGAGTGTCAACCACAGCGAAACAAAATTTTGGACAAGTTTCTCTACAATAAAGATTATATGCTGAAACACAGTGACAAGCTTGAAATTTTGATTACAGCCTTTTAGCATACACCTCAAGGGTTTTTAAAAGCAGCAAATACTTCAAGACTGAGTAGAGTTATCAGCAGAAAACATAGGATGGATGGACCACAGCAACACTCACCAATAAGATAGCAGCAGCATAGGACAACAATCTAGTGAGAGGATAAAGTAGCACAAGACAATAGCAAGTGATCTCCATTTCACAAATCAAATAAATGTAGCTGATTCATTTTGTGATCTCATCTTTTTCATGTGGATCTATTGATGAATCTTATCTTCTTTCATTTTAATTTGCCTTGTTTAAGAACCTATTCCGGGAAATGATTGTCCTTTTCAAGACCAGTGGGTGTATTTACCCTTTCCTCCTTGATAACAAAAAAAAAAAAAAAAAAAGCGGGAAATTTTTTTACTTTTAATTTCTGGAGAGGATTGAGTTTTTCTTCCAAAGTATACTCCTTAGGTGAATCGGTATTTTTTTTTATTTCCTGTTAAACAAGTATGAGAATTTAATTACCTCCCCGCTATATTAAACTTTTTGATTGAGGATAATAATTTTCACTGAAATGTTTAACAAATTCTTGCTGAAGGGTTTTGGCAATAAAAACTTTTGTTGGTAAGATCAATTTTGGTGATGGCAAGATCGGTGATGGAAAAAATATATATATTTATTGCTATATCTTAATAAATAATCAGAAAATAATATTTATTTTTTTCCCCAAATCTCTGAAGTCATCTGGTAATATTTTGCAAGCATATGAACACCATATACCATGACATAAACATCAAGGAGTCCACTATTCTGAGCATGTGAAAAATAACAGCAATTGGTGTTTAGCTAATATTCATAGTAATGAAAACTTGCAAAGAATGCAAGAAGCTCTAGAAATGAGTTTATCTTAGCAGCAACAACATTAAAATAATTTCTCACAATTTTCAAAACTTATTGTTGAAGAAAAATGAAGGTGATTTGAAGTTTGTTTTACAACTTCATTTCATGGAAACTCTTCAAATACGTTTCATAAATCCAAGTTCCTCTTCCACATAAAAGCTCAATATAAGAAAAGAACAAATAGGATACATGCTAAGGTATAGAACAATATGTAGAATGGATGATCCAATCATGGATCACAGTATCATGTTGATCGGTGGTATTGGCCCATGAACAGTCCGGTATAGTCGTTATCGATGTACCATATGTCTGAATATTAGTACATCCCAATTTTTTTTTTTTTTAAGCCAATGATGATTGGAATTCACAAAAGATAATTTTTACGTATTTAATCCTAATTAATGATAACTTGTTATATTTAAATAAGAATATAGTGTCTATGAGGCATGAAAGAATAGGAATAACATGTTATAAGGATGAGAAAATGAATTTATCTTTTTATTACCACCAATTTGACCCTAAGTATCCCTAATTTAGGTCTAAATGTAAGAGAAAGAACCTAGTTGAGACTAAACATAAGAGAATGACCTTAATCACGTTTAATCTTTGTACAAAATGATGATAAAATATAGATAAAAACTAAATGGTCTCTCAAATTAGAGTGAAATTCCATCATATGTTGAGTTTGAATCCCTCCTTTATTTAAATCAATATCTTGATTACCACTAATCACCGATCATGAACTTTCACAAAGAAAAGTGTGAGAAAGAGTGAGAAAGCGGATGAGAATGAGAGTAATACCGAGTGAAAAGGGGGACACATGAAGATTTAAAGTTCCAAAAGAGGCCTTAATGGTTAATTTGAGTATTCGGGTTTCGCTTGAGCCGATTTGGATTGGTATCAATCAAATTTTGACTGATACAACATGAGTTTTGAAGGTACCGAGCAACATATCATCTATGCTTGGCTGATACCTCACCTGATTCTTGCATACCATCTGAAACAGACTTATCACTTTCCAATCAGTGGGCAGACCAGTACGTACAGCTCGTTTCATATTATTTTGAATGGTACGCCGTACAATGCATCAAATCATGATTGCATATGCTATTTAATTTCCACATTTCTATTTAATCTTTGTTCATCAGTGAAATATCATATTCCTCTACTGCTGTATACTTTAATCACACAAAAAACAGAGAAAGACTCCAATTTTTCATTTTGTTCTGACAAACACAGAAACAGAAGGAAGGGGTGATTCAGAAGTTTTTTTAGGAACAGAGTATTAGAACAAAACTTTAAGAGCATAAAAAAATAGAAGCCATGAATACTCTAAGCATCCTTCCAAAAAGCCACTGCTCCTGGGTGGTGGAGCAGCATATTGAGGTGGTGCCATTATAGGAAGCCCATGGTAGTATCGTACATGAACAAAAACATGATTTCCACAAATTACATTGATTTGTGCTGAACTATATGTGTTGGAGTTACAAACTTGATAAAACTCCATGATTTGCATTTACAAAATACAGCATTTAAATTTGAAAAAACTTATTCATGCAACTACACAACCACGGTTTGATATCGATATGACATCGAACTATATAAATTAGTACCAATTAGTATATATTTAATTTTCATTACATTTTCTGTGGTATTAGATGGTACAGACCAGTGTGCCATACAAAATATTGGTGTCATAGTGGTTCGATTGATTGCTGAAATCGGAACTGTGTTGACTTTTAAAATCTTGAAGTGCCAAATCGTGCAAATTTGTGTCCTTAATCATTCATTCAGGTGGAGAGCATACATGCATGAGTCTCGTTTTTCTATTAAGATCAGAGGCTTCCTTGATCATTTGGTGAAGGGTTGATTTAGTGGTTAGTGTCTGATCGATTTGTATAGTGATTAGCTTCTTGAGACTCGAAAGAATCTTTATGTGTCACCCCCATTATTTTCTTTGTCGATATTGTTGGTTGAGTCCTTTTGAACTCTTCCGTGGCCTAAGCCTCCTCATAATGAAGGCAAGAAGCATGGATCATATTACATGATGCAGAACTGCATAAGAAATGATCTGCTTGACTTTTGATGGGCCAAGAGACGTTTGATATTGAGTATTTTGTTGACCATAACTATAGATCTCACTCTTAAATTCTATCACATTTTGGAATGTGTAGCTAAAATTTTAGCTATGTGAAATTTGAAGCATCAGGGACTTTTGTTTTTAATTTTGGGTGATTAGTAGTCTTTGATTTGTATTTGTGAATGGAAATGATTTGTATTTTATAATTAGATCTGGGTTGCTTTGACATTTTCTTATAAGTAGAGTTGATCTTTTTAGATGGTAAATTATATATATATCCTTGCAAAAGCTTGAAGAAGCCATATCGTGAAGGATGGAGTTTTAGTGTTCAGTCTGGTGAACGAGATTGATTTCACAAAGACCAGAGGAAGCATGCGTCTGTTTAAAATCGTACAATACACTAGAGATGCATGTTTTGAAAATCTATACATATGATGGATCAAAGACATGGTTAAAAATCTAGTGAGCTTCAGAGACAATCTTCCAACACTCTAGATGCTTGGAAAACAAACTTGTATGGATCTGTATAACTCTTTGCCTCACCCTCAAAGATATACATTCAATGTCTATTATCAGTTCTTCTACATTTGTACCTGTTGGTAGATCTCATGCGCTCCTAATCTAGTTTTGGTTCTTGTAAGTAATACAATTTCTGATGTACTCTACAAGAACTCTAATAACATTTATTGGTCCGATTCGAAGTTGCATATCTGTATGCATAAGAGAAACTCGAATTTAGTTTCTTTTCATCAATTTATATTTCATTGGAATCATAATTATAGTTGGAGCATCTTTGCAAGTGCATCCATTATCATTCAATTTTAAACTTTGGTATCCAATGAAAAACAGAGACATAATTTTATTTTTGTTATATTTATTGGTATCTTAATTTTTTCAGATACAGCGAGGCTTAAACTCTTCAAATGTTTGTGAATAATTGCTACAATGAGCAAGAAAAACCATAACGCCTGAAATTAGTGGCCCTAAAGTAATAAATAGAATTGCTAGAATCTGCTATCAATTTCCCTCCGTTGATGTTCATGTTATGTGTGCATGTGTGCACACATGAGAAGAAACAACTTTTCCTAAATGATACTCTATTGCACACTTATTTTTTGGACGGGAAAGAAAAAACATTTCTCAGAAGGGGGAAAGAAAAAAAAAAAAAAGAAGTCTTGATCTTCTGCTCCCCATTTCTTCCAAATAGTTGAATTGAAAAGATGGGCTTATGTTTTGTGATATTATTATTAATTATCATTTCTTCTTATTTATGTCATTGAGGTTGTTCGGTCATTCATTTTTTTTCAGTTTTACTTGGCAAATGGCCTTTGTTATAAATAGTCTATATGTATTAAGATTGTTTTTTTATCTGCTTCCTATTTTCTGATTTATGTTTATAAGTGTTTGCTTCTAAGAATCTATCTTGATAGTATTGGTTATTGTGCCTCATAGTACATTCCAAGTCAATATATTTCTTTTATCTGCGAAAACTTAACTAGATGATGATATCTAATCTTTTGCAGGTCGATTTTGAAGAAAATGCTGCAAAAGCTAAAACTTTACCTGTAAATACTATTAACAAGAGCAAATTGATCTTTTATGGGCTTTACTAGCAAGCGACTGTCGGACCAGTGAATACTAGTATGTGCTCCTTAATATCTTCTGATTCGTGATTTTCATTCTTTGCGAAACAAAATTTTTGACACTTTTATCTTTTGTCTCTTTGCAGGCTGACCTGGTATATTCAATATGAGGGATATCAACTGGGAAGCTTGGAAGGTTGTTGAAGGTTTACAAAATCCACTTGACAAATCTTATATATATAAATATAAATAAATATAAATAACTTGTTGGACAAAATTCATTTCTTATTTAATATTAGTAAAATTGACAGGGGAGTAAACCAAAGGAGGAGGCTATGAGTGACTACCTCACCAAGGTTAAACAGCTGCTCGAGGCAACTGCTACTGCCGCTTATGCTACTTTGTCACACCTTGCTCTATGTAGTACCGTGTAAGCTGTTACCTTCTATCTTGAACTTGAATCTTCTAGTGGATGTGTTAGTTATGGATTTCTTCTCCTTTGTGTCTAACAATTGACACTATCTAAAATCTAATGCAGTATCTTATCATTTCATTAGTGTTTCATTCGAGTTAAGATGCATGCGGATGTCAAGTTTTTAGGTCAGCAAAGCTAAGTGTGGGCATGTTGAATGAGCATTACCTGCAGCCCATATATTTAGTGAAGCTTCATTGATTCCCAGTAAGATTGTAAATTGTCTTTTAGGTTCTGTTCATTTTTCTCTTCAGTACTACATGCTAGAGATCTTTTATCTTTGTTTAGTTTCTTCCCCTTAAAATCTAGGCGATCTGTGATAAAATTTTATTAGAAATTTAATAGTGATGAGTGTATATAACCTTGAAATGAAAAGGAGGCTTTTTATAGTTGTCTTCCTATAGTCTGATTATTTAGTCTAACAGTCCTGGTAGAAAAATCCTGTATATTTTATCCGATCTTCTGCTATGACATTTGGGCTTCTTTCTACATCCAAATTTGTATAGAATGTGTTTTGTGAAAGGCATGGATAGTTGTAATGCAGACATTGATCGATCGTTTTATCTTTCAGTATGCCATCTGACATTTATTTGCTTATGGTCTCTTAAAAATCTTTGTCAAGCATAGTATTTGTTTTGATCACGTTGGCCTCAGAACTGTGATAGTTTTCTCTAATAGACTCGATTGCTCAAAAGGAACTTTGCTTTATGGAGTTAATTAGGTAAGACATTCTCTAATAGACATTTTCTTTTTCCTTTTTCCATTAGATTCTCGTTTGCTACCTCCAAATAATGTAGCTTACAATTCTGTTTTCCTATTTGCAACTCAAGCCTTTTGCCTTCCTTTGCTTCCATATCAACTGCAGGAACGCAATGAATTTTGGGTTCTCAAATTTGTAATTTCATCAACTCTCTATTGAACTCAAGTTTGAATTCGTGGCATACTCTCTGAATGAGGTGCATTATTGTGTGTGTAACATGCATAGAGATTCCAGTAAATGCTAGTTCTTAGATCATGGCATGATTCTGTTCAACTCAAGCTTGAAATGACATGCATAACTGATCTTGGGAAGAACAGCAAACAAAGATAATTTCTGATGGTAACTGGGATAAGTAGTAGATGGTAGAAAATTTTTCAATGAAACTATTCTGATGACAGCAGCAAAATGATTTTTACAGTCAAAATTTTGATGAAGTCATCAAGTCATTGCAATTGGATTCTTGGTTTTTTCTTCATTTATAACCTTTGCCAATGCCTGTGTTTTTTTGCTGCAACTTCAAGCATTATGATTTTGTTGCTGCTGCATGGTTTGACTGCAGTAGGAATTTGTCTTATACACATGTTGAAAGCATCAAGAACAATTTTAGTCAAACTGTGTTCTTACCTTTCTTTTTTTTGTTATAATCCAAACTCTCTTTTTCAAGTATCTTGCCTTCTTGATCACCCCTCTGGAGGCTGATGAGCTTAAACTTTGAAATAAGAATAATTTGGCTTGGCTAAGTTTAAATGCTTGAGGAGAGGGAAAAACTCAAAATATCTTTCTTTTTCTTCTATTTTGCTTTATTTCTACATCTCTAGTGCCACGTGATAAAGGAGATGACTTTTTGTTCTTCCTATTTGATACTTCTGTCCCTGAATTCTTTCTACATCTCTAGTTCAGCATGATTGCTTTAATAGAGCTTGGTTTCCTCGCAATGCTCATATAGATACTTGCCTATTGACAACTTCAATTAGAAATGCTTGTCTGGTAGGCTGTACCTAAATGCTTCGAATTTTTTATTGTACTAACCTTGTTTGTGCTGAAATTTAGATGGATGAATTTATTGACTTTCTAAACAGTAATAAAAACACAGATATACCTGGAGAAAATATATATATATATATATATATTCAAGTGCTTAATGATCCAGTTTAACTGACCTTTTACTTTTAAACATGTCAGGGTATCCTCGATATCGAAGTAAAGATCATGCAGGATTAGGATCCTAAAAGAAAGCAGGGCACCATGACTCATTTGCCAGATCTTGTTACAATTCATTCCCCAAAGGAGGAAGAGGAGTTACATTCCAAAAGAATTTGAATGCTACAACATTTGTAAATGGAATTAGGGTTACATTTTTCTTCATAAGCTTCCGGCATGTAACAAGATAAAGTTTTTCTGATTTATGTGCTTGAACTAGTTCTAGATTAACACGAAGGAATATTGGGAGCCCTTAGGCCCATATCTTAGGTTGTTTCAATCTGAGATTCTCAGGAGTGTTATTTGTTCTTATCATTTGTTTTGAAAACCGACGTGGTTACTCTCACAAATTTTTACTTTTTTGTAGACTTGATGTTAGTTATTTGAATTCGTATGTAACACTTCCAAAGCTGGAATAGTAGACTCAGATTGGTTGTTTAAATTCATTCAAAATTCTGAATATGTAATTTAGATGTAATTTGACAATTTTTTCGAGTCGTAAGATGAATGGTACTTTCTTCTATCTAAATTGACTTGTATTTATTAACGGTGGCTTATCACTAGTTGTTGATACTATGGTATTCATGATATGTGTGTTCTGATCATATCATATCAATAAGATTTCTGGAGAGAATGCATTTCCTTCCGTGATATGTGTTTAATCTTTTGCACATCAGTTGAATTTTTTTGGCCATTATCAATTGCTTAAAACCATGGAATTTTTTTATCGATTCAGTGATTAAAGGTTTTTATCGATGGATTGACTTGCAGCTTTGTTATTTGTTTCTGTTGTTGTTGTGGACTTCACTCGGAAACAAAAAAGTTGGAACATGTTTCCAAAAGATGATTGGTCTGATACCAGTCGTCCAAACCAACAAAGTCTGAGGTTGAGAGAACCTGTTGATATCATATGATCACTCTTTCTCTTCGAACTTGACGAAACAACATTGATACCATTTCTTATAGATGCCATCATATTAAGGAAACAACAAACAAAACATGAGATGAAAATTGAACTTTGTTATGGCCAATATTTACAAGAACATAAAATTTTCTTTCCCTTCCATTGTTATGATATATATGAACAAACATCATTTTCCGTATAAGCTTTCATACAAGCAAGCTACAGATCCAACCACCAGGTCATAGTCGAATCAGTAGGGGTGTCATCGGACTTCACAAGGGCTTCAATCCATTGCATGAAGTCGTCATTATCATCTATGTTCTCCGTCTGCTCACACCCAACAATCTCGATCGATGATGACGACGAAGCCGCTGCGACCGTGGTTGAATCAGAGCTGGTGCCATACATCACCGAGGCTGGAATCGTGTCATCGGACATCAAGGAGGCATGGACCTGTTCCAGGCCTGCGAAGAAGTCATCGTCGGTGCTGTACATCTGCTCACACGCAACCAAGTCTATCGACGACGATGAGGAGGAAACCTCTGCGACCGTGGTCGAATCAAACCGAGTGCCATCGGGCATCGAGAGAAGATCGACAAGGCCCGGCGGTGAGGCCTTCGGGATGGTAGTCGTGGCTGTGTCGGTGTCATCCGACATCAGGAAGGCTTCAACCTCTCTGGCGAAGAACGCATCGTCGGTGCAGTTCTGCTCACCGCCAAGATCGACCGACGACGAAGACGAAGCCCAGAATGCTTCCAGTTCTTCCGTAGTTATCGGGAGCTCACCTCCACCAACGTCCGTTGATGATGGAGAGGCGGCTGCGACTCCGGCTTCGTTCGGTGCAACGGAGTCGACCGAGGAAAGATGAGTCTCCGGGGGTGTCACAGCAGGAGCCAACGAGGAATGTTGCACCGCCGCGGTTGGATGCGGTGAGACGTCGGACTGCAATGCTCTGCTGGGATGTGCAACCAACTCCCAGCATGGCTTCTTTGAGAGAGTCGATGCTTTTGCCGAGAGAGTAGAAGATTCGTCTCTATTTCTCTTCCGCCCAACGAAGCTGTCGCCGGTGACCGTGTCTGTCGCGGCCTCCGTTAAGGTGGTCTCAACCGGTTTGATGGTGGTGCCGCCGGAGTAGGCACAATGCGAGCTTCTCTTGACGTGACAGAGAACTCGTGTCTCGAAGCCGCCGGACGAACACATCTCGAACTCGTACATCGTCCACCCGGAGTTCTTCCGCCGGCCATCATTGAAAGAAAGGCAGCTCTTTCGCCCGAACACCATCTCGCGCCCGCCGACCATGGACTTAACGGTTTCTTGCTTTTTGTACAGAGTCCAAGAACCGCTGCCGGCCTTTCGATCGACGCGCGAGCCGCCCCTGTTCTTGGGCTTGCGCTCCGCAAAGAAATAGCCCTCCTGGCGATCGCTGCCTAGAAGATTCCACGGCTCGGTGCCGTAGACGTCCGCGAAGGCGACAGCGCGGCCAGGGAGGGGTGCGCCGGCGACCCAGTTGGCGAGATAGTCAACCAAGAGTTCCTCCGCCGTGGGAAGGAACCTGTAGCCGCTCGGTACGAGGTCGATGGGCTCCATTGATGGACGACTAAAGACGGTTTCTTGACTAGGAGAGGAGAGGAAATCAACGAGGAGGAGAATGGAGCAGAGGAGAGGCGAGAGGCGCAGGGGCGAGAAGACGGAGTGAGAGTGGGAGAGGCGTGCGATATATATATGTAGGCAATGGGCGCGCAGAGTGATTCTTGAAGCGTGTTTCCTGTTCTGGATTCCGAATCCCCAAATTAATTATATTTATAAGATTTTAGCGTCGTATTATATATTTAATTTGAAATTAACTTTCGCACGTGCTCATCTTCTTTGTGTCTCCAAATCCACCGAGCCCTTCGCCCCGTTCGATCTGTCTCTGCTCGGGAACGGAGGTGAGCATTTTGTCCGAAACACCTCATTTTTCAGCGTAATGCATGGATTTTAGGGCTGATTTTGAGTTTTCTTCGATCGATTTCAGGTTGGTTCGATGATCGCGAAAACGGAGGAGGTATGTGCGCTGCTTCCTCCAGTATTGCCTTGTGGTTTGAGGGTGGGAGCTGACGGAACCAATCAGAGGGACGAGGAGGGTGATCATTTGCCCCTGTATGCCAACGAGGTCCGTCGCATGTTGATTTCCTTTCCATTCTTGCCACATTGTCGCTTTGGGCTTTACTCATAGTTTGTCATTTAGGTTCGTATTTGGTGTAGCAACATATGAGTAGCAAAAATGATAAGTAGAAGTAATCAGATCCTATGAACTAGCAGACTGGATTGAAGCAGAATGATCTTTGACAATGGTTACTTGACATCCATGAAACATCTTATCAATGTTCTCGGTTGGGACTCCCACCGCCGAGTGTCAACCACAGCGAAACAAAATTTTGGACAAGTTTCTCTACAATAAAGATTATATGCTGAAACACAGTGACAAGCTTGAAATTTTGATTACAGCCTTTTAGCATACACCTCAAGGGTTTTTAAAAGCAGCAAATACTTCAAGACTGAGTAGAGTTATCAGCAGAAAACATAGGATGGATGGACCACAGCAACACTCACCAATAAGATAGCAGCAGCATAGGACAACAATCTAGTGAGAGGATAAAGTAGCACAAGACAATAGCAAGTGATCTCCATTTCACAAATCAAATAAATGTAGCTGATTCATTTTGTGATCTCATCTTTTTCATGCGGATCTATTGATGAAACTTATCTTCTTTCATTTTAATTTGCCTTGTTGAAGAACCTATTCTGGGAAATGATTGTCCTTTTCAAGACCAGTGGGTGTATTTTCCCTTTCCTCCTTGATAACAAAAAAAAAAAAAAAGCGGGAAATTTTTTTACTTTTAATTTCTGGAGAGGATTGAGTTTTTCTTCCAAAGTATACTCCTTAGGTGAATCGGTATTTTTTTTTATTTCCTGTTAAACAAGTATGAGAATTTAATTACCTCCCCGCTATATTAAACTTTTTGATTGAGGATAATAATTTTCACTGAAATGTTTAACAAATTCTTGCTGAAGGGTTTTGGCAATAAAAACTTTTGTTGGTAAGATCAATTTTGGTGATGGCAAGATCGGTGATGGAAAAAATATATATATTTTTTGCTATATCTTAACAAATAATCAGAAAATAATATTTATTTTTTTCTCCAAATCTCTGAAGTCATCTGGTAATATTTTGCAAGCATATGAACACCATATACCATGACATAAACATCAAGGAGTCCACTATTCTGAGCATGTGAAAAATAACAGCAATTGGTGTTTAGCTAATATTCATAGTAATGAAAACTTGCAAAGAATGCAAGAAGCTCTAGAAATGAGTCTATCTTAGCAGCAACAACATTAAAATAATTTCTCACAATTTTCAAAACTTATTGTTGAAGAAAAATGAAGGTGATTTGAAGTTTGTTTTACAACTTCATTTCATGGAAACTCTCCAAATACGTTTCACAAATCCAAGTTCCTCTTCCACATAAAAGCTCAATATAAGAAAAGAACAAATATGATACATGCTAAGATATAGAACAACATGTAGAATGGATGATCCAATCATGGATCACAGTATCATGTTGATCGGTGGTATTGGCCCATGAACAGTCCGGTATAGTCGGTATCGATGTACCATATGTCTGAATATTAGTACATCCCAATTTTTTTTTTAAAGCCAATGATGATTGAAATTCACAAAAGATAATTTTTACGTATTTAATCCTAATTAATGATAACTTGTTATATTTAAATAAGAATATAGTGTATATGAGGCATGAAAGAATAGGAATAACAGGTTATAAGGATGAGAAAGTGAATTTATCTTTTTATTACCACCAATTTGACCCTAAGTATCCCTAATTTAGGTCTAAATGTAAGAGAAAGAACCTAGTTGAGACTAAACATAAGAGAATGACCTTAATCACGTTTAATCTTTGTACAAAATGATGATAAAACATAGATAAAAGCTAAATGCTCTCTCAAATTAGAGTGAAATTCCATCATATGTTGAGTTCGAATCCCTCCTTTATTTAAATCAATATCTTGATTACCACTAATCACCGATCATGAACTTTCACAAAGAAAAGTGTGAGAAAGAGTGAGAAAGCGGATGAGAATGAGAGTAATACAGAGTGAAAAGGGGGACACATGAAGATTTAAAGTTCCAAAAGAGGCCTTAATGGTTAATTTCAGTATTCGGGTTTCGCTTGAGCCGATTTGGATTGGTATCAATCAAATTTTGACCGATACAACATGAGTTTTGAAGATACCGAGCGACATATCATCTATGCTTGGCTGATACCTCACCTGATTCTTGCATACCATCTGAAACAGACTTATCACTTTCCAATCAGTGGGCAGACCAGTACGTACAGCTCGTTTCATATTATTTTGAATGGTACACTGTACAATGCATCAAATCATGATTGCATATGCTATTTAATTTCCACATTTCTATTTAATCTTTGTTCATCAGTGAAATATCATATTCCTCTACTGCTGTATACTTTAATCACACAAAAAACAGAGAAAGACTCCAATTTTTCATTTTGTTCTGACAAACACAGAAACAGAAGGAAAGGGTGATTCAGAAGTTTTTTTAGGAACAGAGTATTAGAACAAAACTTTAAGAGCATAAAAAAATAGAAGCCATGAACACTCTAAGCATCCTTCCAAAAAGCCACTACTCCTGGGTGGTGGAGCAGCATATTGAGGTGGTGCCATTATAGGAAGCCCATGGTAGTATCCTACATCAACAAAAACATGATTTCCACAAATTACATTGATTTGTGCTGAACTATATGTGTTGGAGTTACAAATTTGATAAAACTCCATGATTTGCAGTTACAAAATACAGCATTTAAATTTGAAAAAACTTATTCCTGCAACTGCACAACCACGGTTTGATATCGATCCGACATCGAACTATATAAATTAGTACCAATTAGTATATATTTAATTTTCATTACATTTTCTGTGGTATTAGATGGTATAGACCAGTGTGCCATCCAATATATTGGTGTCGTAGTGGTTCGATTGATTGCTAAAATCGGAACTGTGTTGACTTTTAAAATCTTAAAGTGCCAAATTGTGCAAATTTGTGTCCTTAATCATTCATTCAGGTGGAGAGCATACATGCATGAGTCCCGTTTTTCTATTAAGATCAGAGGCTTCCTTGATCATTTGGTGAATGGTTGATTTAGTGGTTATTGTCTGATCGATTTGTACACTGATTAGCTTCTTGAGACTCGAAAGAATCTTTATGTGTCACCCCTATTATTTTCTTTGTCGATATTGTTGGTTGAGTCCTTTTGAACTCTTCCATGACCTAAGCCTCCTCATAACGAAGGCAAGAACATAGTGATGGAAGGATAGGTAAGAAGCATGGATCATATTACATGATTCAGAACTGCATAAGAAATGATCCGCTTGACTTTTGATGGGCCAAGAGACGTCTGATATTGAGTATTTTGTTGACCATAACTATAGATCTCACTCTTAAATTCTATCACATTTTGGAATGTGTAGCTAAAATTTTAGCTATGTGAAATTTGAAGCATCGGGGACTTTTGTTTTTAATTTTGGGTGATTAGTAGTCTTTGATTTGTATTTGTGAATGGAAATGATTTGTATTTTATAATTAGATCGGGGTTGCTTTGACATTTTCTTATAAGTAGAGTTGATCTTTTTAGATGGTAAATTATATATATATCCTTGCAAAAGCTTGAAGAAGCCATATCGTGAAGGATGGAGTTTTAGTGTTCAGTCTGGTGAACGAGATTGATTTCACAAAGACTAGAGGAAGCATGCGTCTGTTTAAAATCGTGCAATACACTAGAGATGCATGTTTTGAAAATCTATACATATGATGGATCAAAGACATGGTTAAAAATCTAGCGAGCTTCAGAGACAATCTTCCAACACTCTAGATGCTTGGAAAACAAACTTGTATGGATCTGTATAACTCTTTGCCTCACCCTTAAGGATATACATTCAATGTCTATTATCAGTTCTTCTACTTTTGCACCTATCGGTAGATCTCATGCGCTCCTAATCTAGTTTTGGTTCTTGTAAGTAATACAATTTCTAATGTACTTTACGAGAACTCTACTAACATTTATTGGTCCAATTCGAAGTTGCATAACTGTATGCATAAGAGAAACTCGAATTTAGATTCTTTTAATCAATGTATATTTCATTGGGATCATAATTATAGTTGGAGCATCTTTGCAAGAGCATCCATCATCATTCAATTTTAAACTTTGGTATCCAATGAAAAATAGAGATATAATTTCATTCTTGTTATATTTATTGGTATCTTAATTTTATCTGATACAGCGAGGCTTAAACTCTTCAAATGTTTGTGAATAATTGCTACAATGAGGAAGAAAAACCATAATGCCTGAAATTAGTGGCCCTAAAGTAATAAATAGAATTGCTAGAATCTGCTATCAATTTCCCTCAGTTGATGTTCATGTTACGTGTGCATGCGTGCACACATGAGAAGAAACAACTTTTCCTAAATGATACTCTTTTGCACACATATGTTAGGATGGGAAAGAAAACACATGTCTCAGAAGAGGAAAAGAAAAAACATAAAAGAAGTCTTGGTCTTCTGCTCCCCATTTCTTCCAAATAGTTGAATTGAAAAGATGGGCTTATTTTTTATGTTTTGTTATTAATTATCGTTACTTCTTATTTATATCATTGAAACTGTTCCATCAATCATTTTTTTCAGTTTTACTTAGCATATGGCCTTTGTTATAAGTAGTCTATAAGTATTAAGATTGTATCTTTATCTGCTTCCTAGTTTTTTGTTTATGTTTATAAGTGTTTGCTTCTAAGAATCTGTCTCGATGATATTGGTTATTGTGCCTCATAGTACATTCCGAGTCAATATATTTATTTGCTTGTGGTCTCTTAGAAATCTGTGTCAAGCATAGTATTGGTTTTAATCACGTTGGCCTCAGAACTTTGATAGTTTTCTCTAATAGACTCGATTGATCCAAAGGAACTTTTATTTATGGAGTTAATTAGGCAAGACATTATTTTTTAGAAGAAGAAAATGATCATTCTGATTCCAACAAACAAGATTTTCTTTTTCCTTTTTCCATTAGATTCTCGTTTGCTACCTCCAAATAATGTAGCTTACAATTATGTTTTCCTATTTGCAACTCAAGTCTTTTGCCTTCCTTTTCTTCCATATCAACTACAGGAACGTAATGAATTTTGGGTTCTCAAATTTGTAATTTCATCAACTCTCTATTGAACTCAAGTTTGAATTTGTGGCATACTCTCTGAATGAGGTGGATTATTGTGTGTGTAACATGCATAGAGATTCCTGTAAATGCTAGTTCTTAGATCGTGGCATGATTTCTGTTCAGCTCAAGCTTGAAATGACAAGCATAACTGATCTGGGAAGAACAGCAAACAAAGATCATTTCTGATGGTAACGGGGATAAGTAGTAGATAGTAGAAAATTTTGCAATGAAAAATATTCTGATGACTGCAAGAAAAATGATTGTTACGGCCAAAGATTCGATGAGGTCATAAGTCATTTGAATTGGATTCTTGGTTTTGTCTTCATTTATATCCTCTGCCAATGCCTCTCTATTTTTGCTGCAACTTCAAGTATTTTGGTTTTGTGGCTGCTGCATGGCTGACTGCAGTAGGAATTTGTCTCGTACACTTGTTTAAATCATCGAGAACAAATTTAGTCAAACTGTGTTCTTACCTTCTTTTTGTTTGAATCCAAACTCTTTTTTTAAGTTTCTTGGTTTCTTTATCACTCCTCTGGATGCCGATTAACTTAAACTCTGCAATAAAAATAATTTGGCTTGGCTAAGTTCAAAAGCTTGAGGAGAGGGAAAAACTCAAAATATCTTTCTTTTTTGTCTATTTTGTTTTATTTCTGCATCTCTAGTGTCACATGATGAAGGAGATGACTCTTTGTTCTTCCTATTTGATACTTCTGTCTCTGAATTCTTTGAAGACAGAGAAGAGAAGAGATTGTTGATTAACGTGTTTTTCTACACAAATGTGAATCGAAGTTGATTTAATTATTAATTATCATGGATTTAGTTGGTTTTATTTATGTCGGATTAAATTTTGGATAAATTTTTATCATGATATTGAATGAAATTATTAAGGGCTTATATATATTATTAAAAAATGAGAAAAAAAATAATTTTTAAAGGTTAAAATCAAATGCCTTATCATATTCAAATATTTTTTTTAGTTTTAAAAAAATATTTTTTACGAAGTTAAATTAATAAGATTTGTGAGCCCCTTTTTCTCTAAAGATGTTTATTTTATTGTAAGATTTCCCTAGAATAATCCTCAATGTTATATATTTTTGCATTGAGCATCTCATTTTTTTTTTTTTTTGCAGTTCAGTTTATTTTTCAGAAATGATAAAACTATCATTAAATGATTAATTGATGGAAATTGAATTCTTTTTTATTTGGTTTTTATTTAGTTGAAACCCTTAAATTGTTCATTATTTTAATTTTATACATTACAAAAAGATTAGCATTATTAATATATAATTAAAATTATACATTTTCAAAATAACTAGTTAAAAATTGATTTAAACATTATAAAATAATAAACTAAGATCCATTTATATGATTATTTTTTTATTTTTAAATAATATCTTTTATTTAATATGTCAAAGTTTGATGTGTCTTTTTTTAATGTCGTCATCCGATGCTCGACCATTGAGATGGCAATCGAAGCGATCTCCAATCTTCACTCACACAAAGTTTCACGAACCCTAACGTTAAGTATCTCCCTAGATTGTTTCTTATTGTAACACTTTGTGGATTTTATTTTCCTATGTTCTAGTTTGTTGGTGATGGTGTGTTCTTTGCGGAGCTTAGTGACGTCCTCACAAGAACCACTGAGCTGTGGACGGGTACTCTAGTGTTGAGGTCAGCATCGGTGATCATTATTAGAGCCGCCAGGACCCTGAACGTACTTGATATCGATCTCCAATCTATGTTAAGCCTTGGTGGTACATCCGATTTGGACTTCGTATCATAATTGTGTATGGTGAGAAGGGGAGAAGGATATTGGAGTTGACTTCTGTGGTCCAGTAAAGATTCAACTTTTTGGAAAATGGTGTGGAGCTCTACACCGAAGGTCAACAACAGAGGGCTTTGTGCAATTGCTTGGGCTATCTTTCTGGTACAAGCTTCTCGGAGGTGAGCTCATCGTTAGACATTTTGTCTGTGGCAATTTAATTTAGATTTTGTCTATCTTGCTTGAAAAAATTAAGGTTTTTCATTGGAATTGTTTGTCTAAGATGCTTGAAAGAACTTACAAGTGAGTGTGCCACATTCATGCAGTTTTTCATTGGAATCAGTTTAACAATTATGAGGACATTCTGGTTCTTCCTTGCATGGCCTTTGTTTAAATATGGGTTTGAGACTAGATGATTTGTGTGCAATTGGTTGTAAAGTGATTCCTTGCATTAAGTAAGCTTTCCATTCTTATTATGCATTTGTTGGTTGTAATCTTTTGGCCTCTGCTCTTCTAATTTTGGGGTCTTTAGCAACAATGCATAAAATGAAAACTATTCAATCGATGATAGTGGTCAGACAACCATGGATGGATCCACAAATGACTTGACTACAGTTTCAGTTTGTTCATTAATACCATCTCATATACAGTTGTACACCTTACAATGCTTTAATAGAACTTGGTTTTCTAGCATTGCTCATATAACGACTTGCCTATTGATAACTTCAAACTAGAAATACTTGTCTGCTGTGTCTAAATGCTTCAAATTTTTTACTACAGTAACATTGCTTGTGCTGAAATTTAGATGGATGAATTTATTTACTTCCTAAATAGCAATGAAAACATAGATATCCCTGGAGAAATATATATTCAAGTTCTTAATGATCCCATTTTAACTGACCTATTACTTTTAGAGATTTGAATGCTATAACCTTTGTAAAAAAAAAAAAGAATTGGGATTACATTTCTTCTTGATAAGCTAAAGTGTGTCTAATTTATATGTTTCTACTCGTGTAGATTAACACGAAGGAAGATGGGGAGTCCAATCTTTTCAGAAGTATTATTATTTGTTTCTTATCATTTGTTATTTGTTCTCAGGAGTGTCATTCCTTCTTAACATGGAGGAGAAGGGAGCATAGGAGAGGAGAGCAGAGTGAGAGTGAAGTGCTTATATGTAGGTAATGATAGATACGGCTGTTGGATCGTTTCTTGAACAGAATCCAATTCTAAATCCTGTGTTTCCTAAAGCCCCAAGATTAATTAATTAATTAATTAATTAGGTTTATATGTTTAATTATATATATATATATATATTTCGAAATCAAGTTTTCCTATTTCTCTCTTCTGTCTTATTTTTCTCTATCCTTCCATCCATAGTGTCTCCGAGATTCTCTATTCCTAACGGGTAATGATGTGCACCTGTGTACCTGTATTTTTCGCCTCATATGGACACGTGCCAAAAGACGCTTGATCCAATTTGCTGTTCCGCGTGTGCACGCAAACCAAACAAGAGCAGCAGGGCGGTCCTTCGCAATTTTCTATGCGACAACATCCTGATCGACCACTGTTCCGATCGCCGAATCACGTCCGTTAACATCGATCGGCGATTGTTAAGTGACCCGTTTCGGTCAATTGTTGGTACGATTTGCTGTTTCGTGTCTTGAATTGGCCGTCCGTTGGATTCCTCACAACGTTCTATGCGACGGCATCGTGATCGACCACTAGTCCCGATCATTGAATCACGTCCGTTAATTTCTATCTGTGACGCTTTGATCCATCGCAAATCCTACTGTACAGGCATTGCTGTAATTGTTTTGAAATCCGAGGCCTATAATGACGCGCGCGTTCACAATAATATCTCCGTCCTTTGCGATCCGGCGACGCAACCGGGAATCCAAAGACGCGGAGAAAGAGGAAGAATACAGAGCGCTATGGGTTTGCAGGTGATGAGAACAACATCGCCCCTTGATTTCTGACCGTCTTTTCCTGTTGTTGTGTTCGATTTTGCTGATTTTTCGGAATTTTTTTTTGGGGATATGGTGACCGAATCTTAGAGCTCCGACTGTGGGTGTATGTTAGTCGTAAAGATCTGATTTTGCTTTGAACATCTGCAGTTCTTTGGCTGGTTATTCTTGGATTTGAACCTTTCATGCTGTTGTTTGGAGCCTATGCTGACATTCATGTAGTTTCATGGATCTGGAGAGCATCCATGCTTGAGGTCCCTTTCTCTGTTAAGATCAGAGGCTTCCTTGATTATTTGGTGAAGGGCTGATTTAGTGGTTAGTGTCTGATCGATTTGTACAGTGATTAGCTTCATGAGACAAGAACGAATCTTTATGTGTCACCCCCTTCATTTTCTTGGTTGATCTTGTTGGTTGAGTCCTTTTGAACTCTTCCATGGCCTAAGCCTCATAATGAAGGCAAGAACATGGTGGTACAAGGATAGGTAAGAAGCATTGGTCATATGACATGATGCAGAACTGCATCAGAAATGATCCACTTGACTTTTGATGGGCCAAGATACGTCTGATGTTGAGTATTTTGTTGATCATAACTATAGATCTCACTCTTAAATTCTATCACAATTTGGAAAGTGTAGCTAAAATTGTACCTATGTGAAATTCGAAGCATCAGGGACTTTTGTTTTTTAATTTTGGGTGAATAGTAGTCTTTGATTTGTATTTGTGAATGGAAATTATTTGTATTTTAAAATTAGATCAGGGTTGCTTTGACAATTTCTTATAAGTAGAGTTATCTTTTTAGATGGTAAATTATATATCCTTGCAAAAGCTTGAAGAAGCCGCCGTAAATTATATATCTTTTTAGATGGTAAATTATAAGTAGCTTGCAAAAGCTACTTATAAGTAGCGTATTATAAGTAGAGTTATCCATCGTAAAGGATGGAGTTTAGTTGTTCAGTCTGGTGAACGAGATTGATTTCACAAAGACCATAAGAAGCATGCATCTGTTTAAACTCGTGCAATACGCTAGAGATGCATGTTTTGAAAATCTATACATATGATGGATCAAAGACATGGTAAAAAATCTAGTGAGCTTCAGAGACAATCTTCCAACACTCTAGATGCCTGGAAAACAAACTTGTATGGATCTATATAACTCTTTGCCTCACCCTCAAAGATATACATTACCTTTAACATGGAGAGCTTATTGTGAACCTGCTTCAAAAATCCATTCGATAATGTTTCATTGTCTATTATCAGTTCTTCTACTTGTGTACCTGTTGGTAGATCTCATGCAATCCTAATCTAGTTTTGGTTCTTGTAAGTAATACAATTTCTGATGTACTCTAAAAGAACTCTAATAACATTCAATGGTCCAATTCCAAGTTGCATATCTATATGCATATGAGAAACTGGAATGTAGATCCTTTTCATCAATTTATATTTCATTGGGATCATAATTATAGATAGTTGGAGCATCTTTACAAGAGCATCCTCCATCATCATTCAATTTTAAATTTTGGTATCCAATGAAAAATAGAGACATAATTTCATTTATGTTATATCTATGAAAGAAATATATAAAATTTGGTATCTTAATTTTTTCAGATACAGCAAGGTGTAAACTTTTCAAATGTTTGTGAATAATTGGTACAATGAGCAAGAAAAACCATAATGCCTGGAATTAGTGGCCCAAAAGTGATAAATATAATTGCTAGAATCTGCCATCTATTTCCCTCAGTTGATGTTCATGTTATGTGTGCGTGTGTGCACACATGAGAAGAAACAACTTTTCCTAAACGATGCTCTATTTGCACACTTATGTTTGGAAAAAAACTGTCTCAAAAGAGGAAAAGACAAAAAAAAGACTTGGTCTTATGCTCCCCATTTCTTCCAAATAGTTGAATTTAAAAGATGGGCTTGTTTTGTGTTCTTGTTATTAATTATCATTTTTTCTTATTTATATCATTGAGACTGTTCCGTCAATCTTTTTTTTTCAGTTTTACTTAGCATATGGTCTTTGTTATAAGTGGTCTATAAGTATTAAGATTGTATCTTTATCTGCTTCCTAGTTTCTGATTTATGTTTATAAGAGTTTGCTTCTAAGAATCTGTCTTGATGGTATTGGTTATTGTGCCTCATAGTACATTCTGATTTAATATATTTCTTTATCTGCGAAAACTTAACTAGATGATGATATCTAATCTTTTGCAGGAAGATTTTGAAGAATATGCTGCAAAAGCTAAAACTTTACCTGAAAATACTACTAACGAGAACAAATTGATCCTCTATGGGCTTTACAAGCAAGCAACTGTTGGACCAGTGAATACTAGTATGTGCTCCTTAATATCTTCTTATTCGTGATTTTCATTTTTTGTCAAACAAATTTATGACACTTTTTTCTTTTGTTTCTTTGCAGGCCGACCTGGTATATTCAATATGAGGGACAGAGCCAAGTGGGATGCTTGGAAGGCTGTTGAAGGTTCACAAAATCAACTTGACAAATCTTATATATATATATATATATATATATAACTTGTTGGACAAAATTCATTTCTTATTTGATATTGATAAAATTGACAGGGAAGTCAAAGGAGGAGGCCATGAGTGACTACATCACCAAGGTTAAACAGCTTCTCGAAGAGGCCGCAGCTGCTGCTGCCTAAGCCACTTCGCCTGATGCATCAATGAATTGAAACATCTTGCTCTATGTAGTACCATTTAAGCTGCTGCCTTCTATTTTGAACTTGAATCGTCCACTGGATGTGTTTGTTATTGATTTCTTCTCCTTTGTGTCTTAACAATTGACACTATCTAATATCTAATGCAGTATCTTATCATTTCATTAGTGTTTTATTTAAGTTAAGATGCATACGGAAGTCAAGTTTTTAGGTCATGAAAGCTAAGCGTGGGCATGTTGAATGTGCATTACCTGCAGCCCTTATATTTAGTGAAGCTTCATTGATTCCCAGTAAGACCGTAAATGTTAGGTTTTGTTCATTTTTCTCTTCAGTACTACATGCTAGAGATCTTTTATCTTTGTGAAGTTTCTTCCTCATAAAACCTAGCAGATCTATGATAAAATTTTATAAGAAATTTAATAGTAATGAGTGTAACCTAGAAACTTAGCTGATCTTTAAAAAGGAGGCTTTTTATAGTTGTCTTCCTATAGTCTGATTTTTCAGTCTTAACAGTCCTGGTAGAAAAATCCTGTATATTTTATCTGATTTTCTGCCATGACTTTTGGGCTTCTTTCTACATCCAAATTTGTAATTACCAACATTGCTTTTGTTTTTTATCTTTCACTATGCCATCTGATATTTATTTGTTATATTCTCTTAAAAATCTGTGTCAAGTATAGTATTGGTTTTTTAACACGGTGGCCTCAGAACTTTGATAGTTTTATCTAATAGACTCGATTGATCCAAAGGAACTTTGTTTTATGTATTTAATTAGGCAAGGCATTCTTTTTTAGAAGAAGAAAGTGATCATTCTGATTTCAACAAACTTGAATTTCTTTTTCCTTCTTTCATTAGATTCTCATTTGCTACCTCCAAATAAAATTCTGTTTCCTTATTTGCAACAAAGTCTTTTGCCTTCCTTTTCTGCCATATCAACTGCGGGAATGTAACGATTTTTTGGTTCTCAAATTTATAATATCATCAACTCTCTGTTGAACTCAAGTTTGAATTCATGGTGTACCCTCTGAATGTGGTGGATTATTGTGTCCATGACTTGCATAGAGATTCCTGTAAATGCTAGTTCTGAGATTATGAAGTGGTCTCTGTTGAACTCAAGCTTGAAATGACATGCATTAACTGATCTGGGAAGAAGAGCAAAGAAAGATCTTTTCCGATGGTAATTGGGATAAGTAGTAGATGATAGAAAATTTTGCCATGAAAATATTTTGATGATAGCAGCAAAATTTTGATGAAGTCATTAAGTCATTGGAATTGGATTCTTGGTTTTGTCTTCATTTATAACCTCTGCCTGCAGTAGGAATTTGTCTCATACACATGTTGAAAGCATCAAGAACAATTTTAGTCAAACTGTGTTCTTACCTTTTTTTTTTGTTTGTTTGAATCCAAACTCGCATTTTCAAGTATCTTGCTTGAATCCAAACTCGTACACATGATGAGCTTAAACTGGCTTGGCTAAGTTCAAATGCCAAATACTTGAGAGAGAAAAAACTCAAATATCTTTCTTTTTTTTGTTGCTTTATTTTCACACCTGTGACAACTCTTTTGTTGTTCCTTTTTTTTTATATACTTATGTCTCTTAATTATTTCTAGAAGTAGAGATTGTTGATAAATATGTGTTTTTCAACCCAAATATGAATCATGGTTAAATTAATTATTTGAGTAGATGAATTTTTTGATAATTTTTTATGATAAATAATAAAATGAAATTATTGAGGGCTTATGTATATATTATCAAAAAAGATGAGAAAAAAATAATTTTTAAAGGTTAAAATCAATTGCCTTATCATATGCAAATCAAAGAATCCTAGTTTTTCAAAAAATATTTTTTACAAAGTCAAATTAATCAATTTATGTATTCTTTATGTAGAGCAGTTAATTTTTTATAAATGATAAGAAGGATCATTAAAAGGTTGATTGACACATATTTTATTCTTTTTTGTTTGGTTTTTATTTAGTAGAGACCCTTAAATCGATTATTATTTTAATTTTAAACATTACAAAAAAAATAATACTATTAATATATAATTAAACTTATACATCTTCAAAATAATTAGTTAAAAATTGATTTAAATATTATAAAAATAGTAAACTAAGATTCATTTATATGATAATATTTTTATTTTTAAAATAATATCTTTTATTTAATATGTCAAAGTTGGATGCGTCGTTCTTTAACGTCGTCATCCGATGCTCGACTGCTGAGACTGCCACCGGAGCGAACACCAGTCTTCACTCCCGCAAAGTTCCTCGGAGCGAGGAAGGGAGGAGTTCGCCGGCGATGGAGAAGAATGTGGTGATGATTTGTGCAGCCGTGAGCTTCCTTGGCCTTCTCTCTGCTACGCTCGGCTTCGCTGCTGAGGCGACAAGGATCAGGGTTTGCTATCTCGAATCACTCCCTTCTTTGGCATTCTTCTTTTCTGAGCTCGTTGATATTCTTATCCTTCGTTCCTCGAACTCATGCTAGCTAGTCCTCGACATTTCTTGGTGTATTTGCAGACCGATGAAGGTTTTGGGTTTTCTTCACCTGACCTACCATGTGGAATCGGTTGCTCTGCCGCTCCACTGGAAAGCCATCATCTATCGCGTTAGGGTTTTATAGGGTTTTAAAGACGGGATCTCGTTGATTACGAGGCATCTTTACTGTTTTCCGTGGTAAAGGTCTGATCTTTGAATTCCTGGTTGTCTTTCTTTCTTCGGTAAGGGTGGACTAGAATTACTATTGATTGCTATCAGTTGTCAGGTTTTGTCAGTAAGGCCCGTTGATTTCTCTTGATTCACCTACCATTCGTCCTATAATGAAGTCATCATCTTGGAACCGGCTTCAGGGATATATATATTTTTTTTTCTATCGCATTAGGGTTTGTAGTATTTAAAGATTGGATCTTTTTAATTGGCCTTGAGGAAGTCGTGTCAGGTCAAGCTTGCACTTGGTCTAGAACACCTTCATCAAGCCATGGGACTGTTGCAATCTTGGTTAGAGGTTGATGTCTTTACCTTCAATCTCTATTTGCAGGTTTCTGATGTACAAACATCAACACTAGGTCAATGCACATATCCAAGGAGCCCATCAGTAGCTCTGGGTCTTATAGCTGCAGTGGCTCTTATGATAGCTCAGGCCATCATAAGCACCCTAGCTGGGTGTATATGTTGCAAGAAATATCCAAATCCATCCGACACCAACTGGACAATTGGGATGATCGCCTTTGTTGCTTCTTGGTAACTCACGTACTTTATGTTACATGGGTGTATTTACCTATATGACAATCTTATTGAGCCACCCTTTATTATTGGCAATAGAATTTGGACATGGAACTATAAGCAAGCTACTTGTTTCTGTCAATTGATAATCCAGTATTGATTCTTTCTAATGGTTGTATTTGTTATGCACTTTTTGTTTTGGTCCATCTTTTGCCGTTTTACAAGATGAAACATTGTCGTGCTTTTGGAGAAACTTGGGGCCTGATGAGATATTAAGGATCCCTGCTTCAAGTTCTACATGTGTACGAGAAAATATACTAACACCCATATTTCTGAAGGGTATTGTATACAACTTATGCTCCCTTTTCCAAAGATTCTGTAGTTCAGATTTGCTTCTTGTAAGCAACTGCAAGGATTACCACCTCATCCTTATGGTTATTCATGAATATGACCTTTTTCTCTATATTTCTTGCAGGCACATGAAATATCTCTATTGTGAACCATAATTGTGCCCCGTGATAAACTTTGGTGAGGAAACATGAAGGCAGGTCATAGTTCATCAATTCACATGGTGAGGAAACATTGGCTTATGGTGATCAGATGTGATGCCAACAACTAAGATTAGACGTTCAAGAGGTTGTGGGAGATGATTATCAAGCATTGGAAGTTGGAACAAGACTGATTGTTTGTTCGTGAAAGGAAGATGCAGAAAAAAAGAGCTATGGTTGGCAGCAATGTTGTAAAGATTATATTGGTATCCCTTATTAAATCCTTAGATAAGCATAAAAGTATTCTAATTGGTTTGTTCTTGAAGAAGGAATTGAAAGATTGCTGGTCGCTTCAAAGGTTTTGAACAATCATGTACAGTCCATCCCGTGAGATTAACTAATCCATATTTTTTCTAGTTGGGTCAGATTAATGAGGAGAAATCACATATGTCGAACTCGAAATGCAACAAAATTCTTCAGATCCACAAAACTGTTCTTAACTTCATATGTTGGCCGTCTTCTTGGGAGCAGACATATTAATTTGTCAAACGTAATTATTCATATGCTATCAATTGACTTCAGAATTGCCTTTTTTCAGTACTAAAGTTTAACTATTTAGCTGATGTCTGAGTTGATTTCATTCCAGAAACTCATCATTGCTTATATCTTGAATCATGCAGGGTGACTTTTATTATAGCCCTTGTTCTGTTGTTGAGTGGTGCTGCCCTAAACGATAAATGGGGGCAGGAAAGGGTGTACTTTGGCAAATACTGCTACGTCATCGAGTCTGGGGTATTTACAGGAGGTGCAGTGTTATCCCTTGCAAGTGTTGCCCTTGGGATTTTTTATTATGTTTCATCAACATTACCAAAGAATATACAAGTTTCAAATCCACAACAAAATCAAGGCATCTCATTGGGTCATTCTAATATTCCTCCGGGGACTCAGACCACCCTGGTATTTGTGCATGAGGATACATATATCAGGCAGCAATTTCCCTGAAGGTGACAGTGGTTTTTGCTAGATCAAATTCTAGATCATTTTGATCTTGAGCTCTGTCCTTCTTGTGTGACAGTAGGCACACAAATTGTTGTCCTCTCCTGCGGCAGCTCTATATCGGCGATGCATGAGGCTCGGACAAACACATCGATGTGTGTAGTTGAGAATTAGTGGTGTTGTATATTACTTCCATCTCCAATGTGAAGTTTGACAGCATTTGATCGCAACATCTACAACAGTTTGGTAGCTTGTGGTGGATGAACAGCATTAGTGATGAGAAGATGACATTTTGCAGGGTTGAGAGGGTTTGTATCAACTGTAATTTGTGTTGCAATATGAACATCACATTTTGTGTTGATAATTATGTACTGTACTGTCAAATCTGTCCAACTTGCATGGCGAAGAACAATGCAGATGTGTGGTGCAAATTGCGCGGTTTCGGTATCTTGCATGACAGTGTAGGATTTGCAGGGAGAGCATCAAGTTGGCATGTGTGGATGTTGTGGCATTCTCAGTTCTTCCTGTAGGACAGGGCATTGTAGGATTTGCAGGGAGAGGATTAAATTGTCATATGTGGATGCTGTGGATTTCTCGGGTCTTCCTGTAGGAGAGGGCATTGTAGGATTAAATTGCCATATGTGGATGCTGTGGATTTCTCGGGTCTTCCTGTAGGGCAGGGCATTGTAGGATTTGCAGGGAGAGCATTAAATGTGCCATGTGTGGATGTTGTGGAATGCTCTGTAATATTCCTCTATGGTTGCAGGTGCTTGGTTTGTTCCTTCCCCTGACTGACCACAGTTCAGTTTTAATGCTTGGAGACATCCACTTTGCCTGCCTCAGTGATCTCAGCTTGCTTGCTTATATAAACCTTCACAGAAATGTTGAGGTAGTTGATGAAGTTTGGATTTACACCATTGTATTGTAATGCGATGAGAGACATTATCACATAGCACCAGTCTTACAGTCAACCTTGACAATGTTATCGGGTCGGAACTCGTAGATCATTTTATCATCGCAACCAAACCTCCACATGAGTTAGAGCTTATTGATGTTCACCTCTAACCACCTATTCATTTTGAGATGGAGATCGGGTCTACAAATATATTACTATCAACTTCAACTTCAGTCTTATCCATCGTGAAGAAAGGAAAGGATGAAGTTAAGATTTGATTTAGAATATGTTGAGCTGAACGTCAAATCCAGAAATTGTAATACCTTGATTAGTCTAATGAATATATTATTATCAATTTTAATTTAAATATTTTGATTAGTAATTTAGATCAAACAAAATTGATATACTAATTAACCCATCAATCAGACTTGCATCATAACATTTATTGTAACACTCTAATTAGTTTTATATCGAAAATTGGCAAACCAGATATAATTCTTTACTAAAGTGAGATATAAGATATAAATAATTTTTATCTTTAAAAAATTTATGCCTGAATCCGAATACTGAATGATCTCTCCTGTTCAAGACACGATAATATTAAAATTAAATAATAAATCAGGTCAATTTAATGCTTAAATTCATTTCCAACAAAACTAACCATATATATTGATTTTTTTTCATATAAAAAAAATTCTTCGAATAATATTTGTATTATCAGTCACATTCCTAGACTGTCCTCTTCGTGTTATATATATATATATATATATTATAATAATAATAATAATATTGGGTGAGCTTTCGTTGCAGCTTCCCAGAATGGACACCAGCGAGATGGCAGAAACCGAAGCCACCACCACTATCGGGAACCTCTCCCGATTCCAAGGTTTGTTCTTCCCCCCTCCCTCGCTCCAATCTTCTTCTTCTCTGGATTTACCCTTCCGGTTCCTGATGAATTGAGCAAACCCTGCTCTCCGACCCAACCCCCCGCCGCCCTTTTGGTGCCCAAAGCTACTGCCGCCTGGGTTGATCGAGAGTTGGATTGCGTCTGGTGGTGGTGGTGGTGGTATATAGATCTAGGATCCATAGGACTGCAATCTTCTGTGATGAGCAGGCTTGGGGATTTTGGGCGAGGCGGTAAGGGGCCGATAGTGGAAAGGATTACTTGGTCGATCGACACTATCTCGCTCATCTCTTTGGAAGATTTCAAGCATCGAGACTTAATCTTCTTAAGGTTCTTTCTTGTTTTTCCAGGACGGATTGGTCTTCGTGAGGAGCTCAAAGCGGGATCTTTCTCCAGATAGGTTGGTCGTCGTCGTGATTTGTTGCAGGCGGTCCAGGTAAAGAATTCGGCCCTTTGAGCTTCACTACAATTTACAGCTTGCAGCAAAAAAGACTTGATCTCGAAACGAGTTTCTGTGACTCCTCGGAGCAGTATCCCTCCATGGATGTCCCTGAATCCTATCCGACAGAGACCGAATTCTCCACCGTGGGTATGGAAACGGATCGTGTCCCGTCCTACAAATCTTCTGCTGCTTCTGGTGCTAAGGCAGGCATTTCTTCCACCGGTAGTGTGCATGAGCTTCTTGAATGCCCAGTTTGCACCAATTCTATGTACCCTCCCATACACCAGGTACCATCTGTTTCTGTGTTGTCTCGTCAACCGTATCAGGACATGTAGTGTAATGTCTGTGGGCAATTTGTTTCTCTCTGATATGAACTTGCTAGCAATGCATCATCTGTTCATTGCATCAAATATTTCTTTTATGTTTTAACACTTCGATAGATAGATAGATAGATCGATAGATAGGAATTTAAGTTTCTTGTCATGGATTGCTACTTGCCGGATGGCTCATCTTTCCTTCTTGACCTTTTAATCTGATAACTACATGTCATCAAGATATAGGTAGGGCAATTTGTTTCTCTCTGATATCACTTGCCTAGTTTCTTGAACTTGCTAGCAATGCATCATCTGTTCATTGCATCAAATATTTCTTATGTTTTAACACTACAATAGATAGATAGATAGATAGATAGATAGATAGATAGATAGGAATTTAAGTTTCTTGTCATGGATTGCTACTTGCCGGATGGCTCATCTTTCCTTCTTGACCTTTTAAACTGATAACTACATGTCATCTAGAGTGTAGTTAATATCATCGATCACTGAGGCGAATATTTCTAGATAATTTATGCCTTCTAGAGTGTAGTTTATTCATCACTCAAGTACAACTGGACATGTTTTCTCCTCATTCCCTCTCCCAGTGTTCTTTTCTGTATGGAGGCTGTAGATTGTCATTGACCACAATGCACAACAATTTATGAATTCACTTCCAACAATTTATGAATTCACAACGCTGAACTATGTTTTGCCTCTTCATTTGTACTTTTTCTTTGCAGGACTAATCTACATCAGCACTTTTTTATGCTTCTACATGTTGTTATCATGCACTTGTTCTGCCTTTTCTTTGACACTCGTTCATGTTTCTCATTCTCCTTATCGACTTACTAATTTTCTCGCTTGCTTTATGTCCAGTCTTTTCAGCAGAATGACAAAATCATTGGTAAATAACCTTTATAAATCCTGAAGAGCTTAAGATAGAGACTCAAAAGTGGATGTCCATGTGCACCACCTGATCTGATCCATAGCATAATATCTCGGATCCTAGTCTTATCCCATAAAGCCATATATGATGTGGAACTCAAGTCTTGTGTCATCCACCCTTGCAGTGTCCAAATGGTCACACTCTTTGTTCGAGCTGCAAACTCAGAGTGCACAACCACTGCCCTACTTGTCGCCAAGAGCTGGGGAACATCAGATGCCTGGCTCTCGAGAAGGTTGCAGAGTCACTGGAGCTACCATGCAGATACCAGAACTTGGGCTGCTTAGAGATACATCCATATTACAGCAAGTTGAAGCATGAGCAACTGTGCAGGTTCAGACCCTACAATTGCCCCTATGCAGGCTCAGAATGCCTGGTCACAGGTGACGTTCCAATGCTTGTTGCCCATCTAAAAACTGATCATAAGGTGGACATGCATGATGGGTGCACATTTAACCACCGGTATGTCAAACCCAATCCAAATGAGGTTGAGAACGCGACGTGGATGCTCACCGTAAGTTTTCCCCTCTTTCTCGGTAATTCTATCCCCAATTTTGTTGCTTCTATGGTAATGAGCAATGAGCTATTTTTGTTTCTAGGGTTAAATAGTATGCCTCAAGTATTCTGTATGCCATTTTTCCCCCCTCCCATAACAGAATTCTATGAAGACTTATAGGTTCTACAGACTGACCTATTATGTTTCATTCCACAAAATGTCAAAAGGAGATGATATGTTTTCCTTCCAAGACTTGAGGTTCTACAGACTGACCTATTATGTTTCATTCCACAAAATGTCAGAGGAGATGGTATGTTTTCCTTCCAAAGAAACAGCAGTATTGCCTAAACTCCACTCCCTTGCCTTGTAGTCCATTTGGCTTCTTGATTACATTCTCTGAAACAGTAGGACATAGGAGAGAACTAAGAAGTATGTTATATTGTTTACTCTTTCCAAGTTCTGTGAGGCTTAAAGATTAACAGAAAATTGCTGATAGATGTAGAAGCTCCTCTGACATAATTGATCTCTAAAGCTGATGAACCAGATAGTATGTAAACATCATTCTATTGTAGCTTACGTGAAATGCTATGAGATTAAGTTTAAGTCTGTGTAAGATTTTGAATTGTAGCTTACGTGAAGTGCTATGAGATTAAGTTGTAGTCATTGTGCATCGAGTCTTATGCTCCGTAGTTGTTTATTTCTTGTCATTCAAATATATCATGCAGGTTTTCAGTTGTTATGGGCATTACTTCTGCCTTCACTTTGAGGCCTTCCTCCTGGGAATGGCTCCAGTTTATATGGCATTCTTAAGGTTTCTCGGTGAGGACAGTGAAGCAAGGCACTTCAGCTACAGCTTGGAAGTGGGCGGCAATGGCCGAAAACTCACATGGCAAGGAGTGCCGAGGAGCATAAGAGACAGCCACAGGAAAGTCCGCGACAGCTATGATGGGTTGATCATCCATCGTAACATGGCACTCTTCTTCTCCGGTGGCGACCGACACGAGCTGAAGCTACGCATCACTGGTCGGATATGGAAAGAACAATGAACAATGAACTCAGTGATTTAGAATGCATCTTGCAAATGTATACGCCAAAGGCTCATCAATTCTTGCAACCTTGTAGTGTAACCTAAAACTCTTTATTCAAAGCAATGGAAGAAGCATGCGTGAGATCCACAACCATGACCGACCTGGAGTGCCAATCTTGGTCAGAGTCGATCTCTCCATGCTTCTTTCTATTTGAGATCTATAGCAGTCATGTCAACAGAAAGGAGTGTGAGAAGCTTTACAAAGAGATCCATGGCAGTCATCTAAAAATTTCCAAGTACCAAGAAAGAGTGACTGAGAAGCTTTACAAAGAAGAGATGATCCATAGCAGTCATCTAAAAATTTCCAAGTACCAAGAAAGAGTGTGAGTGAGAAGCGTTACAAAGAAGAGATCCATAGTAGTCATCTAAATATTTCCAAGTACCAAGAAAGAGTGTGAGTGAGAAGCTTTACAAAGAGACAGTAGTAGGTTAGCAGAAACAGAATGGAGAGATAAGCTGCTTCTAAAGGCTGGTTGGTATGGAATGTAATGTTCCATTTTCCTTATAAGCCCTTTGGGCACATACAAATATGATACTAAGCCAAAGGTTGAGTCACCTAGAAGGGGGTTCTGATACCTGATTACTGTTTAAAGCAGGATTGGGGGAGATGGTTGGCAGAGCTCCATTGTTGTCCTGGGGAGGTGCTGACCCCCAGTTCGGATCGGCATCAGGTGGCTCCACCACATGGACGGCACCGTCACTCATCCCCAGCGCGATCTGATTGGGCTCCGATGGGTGAGCAGCAATCGCCATAGGATAGGCAGCACCAGGGGGGCTGGACAAGGAAGCAGAAAGAGATGAAGCATCCATCAGATTGAACATAGTCATTTTGAGCTTTCTTTTGGGAAAGGAATTTAAGGAATTTGCAGAATAAAATGTCAGCAACTATAATGATTTTGAGCTTTTACAGCATGAAACTGACGCTATATGTTTACTGGTATAAAGTTAACTGCCATAGATTCCTCATAACTCTATACTATGAGCAAGAATAAAAGAAAAAAAAACAGATGCATATAAAGATGTTCTTTAGGGTTGAGTAATAAGTTACTACTTGAAACCCCTTCCAATACAATACAATTCAGCAATTGGAGACAAATATTAAACAACTGGCCCCATCATTAGTCGCTCCTTATTGTATAGGCATTGATAGACCAATTTACAAACAGTGTTTAGACTGGATACTGTTAGGATTAGGGAGATCTTAACCTGAGATTAAGTTTATTAGGCATTCAACCTGACCCAAAAGATCAGAGTTGGAGCCATAGACTTGACCCATTTGTTATTTGATCATATCCAAGTGTGACAATCTTGATCAAATGATAAATACAGGCCAATTGACAGCACCCAAATTCGACTAACCACGCCCCACTGATTTTTCCACCAGAAAAAATAAACATGGATTAAGTGCAAGGGAGCCTGAAAACATGTAGCGATCACCTGACCTAATCATTTGTTCTGTGCTTCCAATGGCAATGGCAATCAAATATAAGAATCAAGCAAGTAAAATGTCTTCCCACCATTTATTAACTGTTTTTTTTGTTCGCTTACCAGGTAAGGAGAGAAAATTTAATCAAAATAAGAATACCTAGAAACGGGTGGAGATATGTAGGCAGAGGGTGCAATCCGGCAACGGAGCCTCAGGCTATCCGCTTCAAAAACCCCAATAGCACCATCACAAAATGCAGAATATACCAGCACACCATCGCAAGAGTATATTGCACTTGAAATTGGTGCTGGGAGAGCATCTCTAGGAGACCACTGCATCAGTCGATAAGAACATTAGATGAACTAAAAGAGAAATTCAAAAGAAAGTACAATAATTTCATGACAAGATAGATCATCATTCAGCCTCTAAAGGAAACATGTCAAATGAGTAACATGACCTGAAATATCAAGAAAACAAAGTAAACTATGCCTGATATAAGCAGTCACATGACTAATTTCCTCCAACACAGGGATACAAAACTTTGGATACACAATAAACTGAGAATGCTTTTGTTCAAACTTTGCATGATTGCTTTTGTTCTTATTTAGGCAAGATAAATCATCAACTAACACACAAACATAAACCACAAACAAGCCTAGAAACTGAATTATGAGAATGCTTTTCAACTTGATACATCCTTTCGAATATGTATAATTGCAATTATCAGAGAGGAGGAACTAACCGAACACAAACACTCAAGTTTACTATCATAGATCGTTATTTGGCTTTGATGGACAACCAAGAGATGTGCCTGATCATTGTGAAACTGGACTTTGGTATCCCCAACTAATGGGGATGCATGGCCAGCAGGCACTTGGATAAATCGTGACTTCTTCTTCTCCCATCCATCTATGCTCCAAACACAAAGCTGCAATTTCATCTCATTAGAAGATAACCTTGATAAGATACTGGAGCTGAACAATTAGCATTTCATCAAAGATCGAAGACATCTAATTGGAACTAAAACAACATTGGAACATTATAATTCTCAATATTATGATAGTCTGGTTTTGATAATTGGGCTAGGCCCACCATATGCTTGATTCAGAATACGCTAATCAATCAGTAATACTTTTTATCTGCACACCTGAGCATCAGCTCCAGAAGATACAAGAACATTTAGTGACTGGGAAAATGCAAGACCAGTAATCTTTTTCTGGTGACCCTTCAGCTTCGTTTTGACCTGCAAGCAGGGAAGACATAAAATAAGGACAAACAGCCTGGAGACATTTCAAAAAATATGATAAATAATTGAAACACATCAACGATTATGATTAAGAAGCCTTTGAATTAGTTTTTCCAATAAATCCATTACCAAAAAAGTAATTACTCTGCACATAAAATAGCCCTTACCACTAAAGTCGCATATATCCATCATCCAAAAGTGATCAAATCCAATCATATAATGCCAAACCCTTTTATAGCCTTCGTATTGCAAGTATTCTAGGGACTAGGGGATACTAGAGGAAAACAAAGCGAAGTACCAGCTACAAAGAGAAAAGACTAAAATGGAAGGATTTGAAATATCAAATCAAACTGGATTTTCGACAAGCGATAGAGACACAAAATGCACTAGCAAAATGAAGAATTTCATTGCCATGAAGCACAAAGGGAAGAATTTCACTTGCGTGTGTGTACTGCAAGAGATTGCTAACCTCATCAACCCGGACATTATATATCTGAATAGTGGAATCTTCCATCCCAATTGCAATTATGTTATTATCTTGAGGATGGAATGCCAAAAAGGTGGCTGCAGGTGGGGGTGGCATGAAGGTCGTCATAACCTGCAAGACTTGTTGCAGTTTAGCTTACCAGGACAATGGAAAATTGATATTTAAGCATTTTTCTTGGAACAAAAGTATGGCTGAAATAAGTCAGAATAGGGATGTACCTTAAAAGTCATCATATTGAATAACGAAACCTTTCCACCAGATGCAGACATCACATAAGAGTCATTCTTTGACAAAGCAATACATGCACTTGCTTCTTCTGGATTGTTGTCACTGGTTTCATTAGTCATAAAAATACTGTTTGATGGTTGCCACAACTGAGGTGCGACAGAAGCAGTTGACTGAACTAACAAAAGAGAGTCAGAAATTAGCTATCTGTAAAAACATAATGCCTCACCAATGTTACTTGCTAACCTTGCCAGAAGGATTTCGATCATTACGAGTCCATTTCCATAGCTTATGTACGGCATTGGAACCAAGAGCTAATACCGATAGCCCAGAGTTTGTGTATAACAACCGCATCACCTGCAAGCCAAAGTATGTGTGTATACACAATTTGGTAGGTGAATTAGGCAATTCTTTTTTGTTTCGTTATAGCATTAAAGATTGATGAGCACATATACTAGTCAAAATTACAAAAATGAAAAAAAAAAGAAAGAAACATCAACTTCTTTTGAATTAGTATATCCTAGGACATACAACCAAGATATGCAATTTTGAATGGTACCGCCCAGTACGAGCGGTACGTACCGATCCGACGGCATACCGATACGTAGACCGCAAGCAACCGGGCGGAACGTTTAAAAGCGCCCCATATCGGACGATACGGGGTAATATCGAGCGGTAACGATCGAAATTTCGACCGTTACCACCCGGCACAACTCGGTAACGGTCGATTTCGACCGTTACCACATTGTAACAGTGCTACAGTGCTCCAACGGTCAAATTGACTGTTGGAGCCCATTCTTATAGTATTTAAACCCTTCTTCTCCCCTATTTCACTCCATTACATTCTCATACTCTCTTAAACTATTTTAAACTCTTTTTTTCTCATATTTGTGCTCTCCTAAACTCTACAAAAGGACACTTCATTACATTCTCATACTCTCCTAAACTCTACAAACTATTTTTTTTCTCACATTTGTGCTCCCCTATTCAAATGATTTTTCTGTAGATATTTCAATATTTACATAAGGACAATCCGTAATGGACCGAAATACGAACCTTGCACAAGATATTCTTCAAAGCCCGAAAAAGATATGTGATACTATTCTTACCTAATTTATATTGATTTTGCTTAACTTATGCTATTATTATATTTATTTCTAACTTAAAAACCATATCCCAATTTTTTTTCAGGTATTTTCAGAGGATTTTACACCTAAATTAGGTGTACTGCTCGGTACGCCCTGACGTACCGCTCAGTACATGGTACCGTACCATACCGAGCCAACCTCGAAACACCGGTACGGTACGGTATTGCATACCTTGCATACAACAATATGGGCATATGTACAGGATACAGAGACATTATGTTTATGTATATGCATAAATATTTCCTCAGTTGTATGTCATACCCTAAAAAAGGCCCTTCCAGTAATTAAATTAGTATTATTTATAGCCATGTGATAATTTAATACAAAAACTGGAACACTTGGACTACCTTACTAGCAACTACAAACGGTGAAAGGTGTTAAACATATGGCTAACAAACAAAAAGTTAAGCTGACACAATGGAGAATTCTTTACACCAAGTTTTATCCTTGATATCATGCAATAACAAAGCTTATATCAAGTTTCCCTCCTTTTTTATCGTAAACACTGAAGACAGAATTCATGGAATTTATTTATTTACATTGCACGACTAGTGTGAAAACATTTTATATTCCTTACAAGTTTGAAGTGATTGAGGACTGTGTTCTCAACCTAATCTCCATCCTCTAGTTCTTAATTATTACAAGAATCATACATAATAACAACTATCACAAAGGATAAAAAAAAATTATATATCATTGGAAGCACCTAAAGAAAATGCCTCGTGTAGCCAAATAAGGAATTGTTGAGTTAAATTCTTTGCTAGAACGCGAAATAGGAATTGTTGAGTTAAATTCTTTGCTAGAACGCGAAATACCTTGCTCTTTGTTGAGGTGGAATCAGGCAAATGCAAGGCTTTGATATGAGCAGAGTCAACAACGTCGGCTAACTTCCAGCTCTTAATCTTCTCAGTGTCTTCTGAAATCCTTGGCTTAACATCTGCAGCCCTATTACTATCCATAACAGCCTGAAATATTTGCCTAATATGTCAAGCTTCTATGTTTAAATAAATGCTACCTGTAAAAAGTTAGCTCACCAAGCTCGTCATTGACACTGCAGGTAAGACTCGGTCTGGACGCTCAGGAGTGGCCGCAACGGGGCTAGAAACATTAGAAACTGCTCCTAGCGAACTGACAACTGGGGCCTGCATGAAGAATGCAGAGAATGTTAAATAGATTCATTGTCATTGATTTCAGAACTTATCTTGGGTTTGTATGACGTAGTAACATTTTTTATTACATGAAAATGTATAAAAAGATTCCATGCTTTTAATTTGTCAAACAACTATCTTATATTCAATCTGGATACAAATCACATGTTAAACACCATAATTATCTCTCTTCAAACATATTGATGATTTTTATTCAAAACCATGTGAAGAGAGTGGCACATAAGTGACTCTTCAAACATATTGATGCTATTCTTTTTTAATGGATTTGTGGAGTGGGTATCGCGTACACAACAGGCACCTAGTGTATATCTATGTATCATGTAGATAACACACCAGAGATATAGAGGAGGGCCAGGACAAACAGGCCCACTTCATGTTTAAAAGGAGCTTGTTGTCTTTCTTTTCCCCCTTTGTTGGGTTTCTGCACCACAGAGGCTATAGAGAAGGCTAGGGCGAAGAGGCCCGCTTCATGTTTAAAAGGAGCTTGTTGTTTTTCTTTTCATGACAAGGGTTCACCAAACCCTAGTGACCCTTCAAGCAAGATTTGAACACCATGTCCTGTTCTCTTCAGATTGGAACCATCCAAGCCACAATTTCATGCAGCAATACTACCTTATGTAAGTAGTTAGACAAAATAATACCTTTACATTTGCATTAGTTAGTTGAAAAGGGCCACGTGAACCCTCAAATGCCCTGCTCTCAAGCATTCTTACAAGCCGCTGTCCATCAGCATTTGCCAAGATTTTGATTCCATTGTCGCTTGTCGTAACTGCAAGTAATGAGCCCTCACGATTAAATCTCAGTCGAGGACTTGCCTGCCATGAAGAAATGAGTATAGTAAGCCAAAAATTAAAATTTGCAACAAATTCAAGGCAAGTGTAACAGAGAATAGGATACTCACAGGAAGTCCACCATCTGCATCAGAAGTAGTCAGTATATTAGTATTATCCATATCCCAAAACTTAATCATGAATTCATCTCCGGCAGCCAGCAAGCGGTTCCTAGTGGTGTCAAACTGGACAACTCCTAATGAATGTTTTCTAAAGCCAGAATATGTTCTTTTAATTGCTCCTTCAGTCTCATTCCACTCAACTAAATGTGAATCACCATCTTTACTTGTTCCACAGGAAAAAAGCCTACAAGCACATCAGAAGATGAAACATGGGAATTGTTAACAATGAGCTAAGGTGGAGAATAAAGTTCAACACTTAACTCAGAGAAAGTAAAATCAGAATTATGGCATCCATACTAGAATATTAATTACCGCTGGACAGATGCAAAAAGGTGTAACAAACTAACAATGACTAACATGCACTAGTTGGGTCTTATTATTGCATACGGTATCCCACTATCTGATGGGCTAGTAAACATATGGCTGAGATACACTGTTTACCTTGTTCCATCTGCACTATATGCCATTGTCGTGCACCAACGTCCGGGAGCATCATAGTCAACTCTAGATCCCAAACAGTCATAAAGCCATGCTTTGATTTTCCCATCAATCGCAGTTGAGAAGATGAACTTCACAGATAGAAACAACAAAAAAGAAAGTCAGGAGATGCTTATAGATAAATAAACCTTTGAAGAATTTTCAACTTAACAGAAGCATTAACAACAGCGGTGAATACAAACCTGGATAGACTCTTTGTAGTGAGGACAAACAGAATATACAGGGGTTTCATGGCCCTCAAACGTATACTGCCTCTGTCGTGTTGCAACATCCCATACCTGTCCGTCATGCAATAAATGTTGTAAGAACATATGTTTCTTCTTCGACAATCTTATGATAAGTCAAATCCTATCCCTTACGACTCACTTTAATTGTCTTGTCATCACCACAAGTAATGATTGACAGACTCTTGTAGGGATGGGAAAAGGCAATGTCATTAACCCCTCCTACATGAGCATCAATCTGCAACAATGACCAGTCAGAAACCATGATATGGCTGTAAAGAAGTTACAATTTATAACTCACCTCCGACTGTTGCCGCAACTCTCCATTTAAACTAAAAGTGTATGTCTGAACAAGATGTTTTGAAAATGCAACACCTAAAGGCATCACCAAGTTAACAAGAGATTTTTTTTAGTTAGGACAATAAAATTAAGTGGGAAACTCATATGCGGCTACACCAGATCATAATTTAATAGAAATATGATACGAAAGAGTTTTTTTTTTGCTTTCATCTACCAAGAATAGAACCATCAGGACTCCATAAGCAGCGATTGACGGATATGATAGCATCTTTCATAAGTGCCGCCTGAAATTTGATTTAATGAAGTTATTTAAGTGTGAAATTATTCCATGAGAACCACGCAAGAAATTCCATGTTGTTATAGTCCGACTCAAAGCAACTAGGTCTAATTTTCAGTTTAGAGAAATACCTGCAAAGACAAAGAACAAGTTCCAATATCCCACACCTTGAACGTCTTGTGTGCGACCCTTTCTCGAGATCCAACTTCCCATATGCCAGTATCACCGACATTTGTCCCGACTGGAAGGCAAAACAAAGAGCATATAGGCAAATGAATTTAAACACAAATTATAAACAAAATACAAAGGTTCCACTCATGAATATTTCAAGCAGCTACCTAGAAGAATGGTATGGTGCATCGGGTGAAAATCCAAGCTCATTACATTAGAACCTTGATTAAGAGTCCGTACCACAGTCTTGGGTATGTCATCTTGCGAATAAACATTGCGTGAATAAGTTGCACCAGAGAATGACACCTAGAAAAATAATTTCATTCACTTTTGACAAATAGTGCATTCTGCTTTGTTAGTTCAATAATATTTGAGATTGTCTCCTTTGTACCTCATCTGCTTGGCCTATACGGATTCTCTTCATCAGGTGTTCAGATTCTGCAGTGTGATAATCAATACCAGGAGAACTTGTAGGAAGCCGTGGGTGATTTAGAAAAGCAACTGCGGAAGTATAACCATGGGTTAATAAGAAGAGAAGTCATGAACATTATCCAAGCTCATAGGAGACTAAATTAAAAGAGATATACCTGCATTTGGAGGCTGCACCAGACCTGGGGGGCCATGTGCCACAGCAGCATGTGGTAGTGACGGGCTAGCATTGGTCATCCACCCTGCAATGGCACTTGGAGGTGGAGAAACAATTGGCTGGAAAGGCTGAACCAAAGCATACAACAATAATAGTCAACAATCAGCCAAAAGAAGAGAGCAGTCAATGAAAAGTGAATCTAGTCCACTTACACCATGAGAGCCCATTGGAGGGAATGCCCCAGTCTTAGGGATATGCCCAACGAGCGGACCATTAGTTGGTGGAGGTGCTCGTGCTCCATTAGCAGAAGCAGCACAAGCGTGATCAATAAAGAGTGTTTTAATGTCAGGGTTGGAGCGTGGGTTCTTGCAAAGCTGATGCTGCCAATTAAGACTAAACAAAGACCATAAATCAGTAAGATATTTGACTCTTGAATGCTGAGCACAGACTACATACAAAATATAGTAAACACAAAGTACTGCATAAAACAATTGTTCGCTTTCAAAAGAGAAAAAAAAAAGATTAAAGCCTTCTACTTAACAATGTGGCGGCTGTCATCAAGTGTGTTTTCATGTACATTGTTAATGGCCTTCAAAATTATAGCAATTCAAGAACAAGTCATGTATCTCAATAATAGAGGAGTACTACAAATTCGAGTCACTTCTCTTGGCCAACTGATAGAATACTAGCCACACAAGCTACATATGTAAACCAACTATGAAACGGTAACTTAGTTCACCCAGCTACTAGGTATTATTGGAATTATTCTCATCCACTAAAAAAAATAGAGCAATCATTTAATTCAGAAAAAAGGGACTCTGTACCTTTGGTTGATTAGTGTTCGTAAGCGAGAAGCTTTAAATGGTGGAAATGTTAACTTATCACGAAACAAAGGATTAGCTTCAATAAGTTTCTTAAGCTCCATAAGCATTATACTCCGTGCCGATTTTGTATCCCCGTACTTGGAAAGCTGCTCATTCTGCCTGTATTAATTTGAAAGTGAAGAAAGATAGTTCACTACTCCAGCCGATAGGAGGCATTATTCCTCAAAAAAGTGATAGGAGGCATAACCAGTAGCTCTTTAGATTTAAAACTAATTACCTAAAATTCTCCAGAGTGAGCAAAACAGTGATCTCCTTGAAGAGCTCCTCATTGAAAGAAGCAAAAACTTTTAGATCCTTTACAAGTACCTCAACAGCTTTCGCCCTATCATGTCTGAAAATACATGAAACACCATTCAAAAAGGGACCAGTTAAATTGGAAAATCCACGTCCAAGACAAAAGAATGAAATAATTCTACCTGTCAAGTGCTTCGAGGTACTTCTGTTTTCTAATCTCAAAGAAGATTTTCATGGAGTAGCGATTGTCTTCCACTTTGGTGAAACCACCAAGATATCTCTCAACTTCATCCCATTCCCCTGCCTGAATCAGATCCTCAAAATGTTTCATGTTGAAGTAAAAACCCGACTCCTGTTCCAACCTACAATTCAACCAGTTGCTTAATTAAAAGGCCAAGGAAGTTTAAGAGCTTTAAATGATGTAGCCTACAAGAAGAAGCCTTACTTATGAACAGCATCCTTGAATTTCTCCTCATCTAGGAATTGCAGTATCAGGAAAACCAGTTCCCTGCTTAATGAAGACATTGACCCAGGAATCGTCGAGCACTCCAGCGCAAAGATTTCGAATCGAAAAGGAGGAGAGAAAGCAGAACCAACTAAGGATCTTCCAAACAACAGACTCACAAAACTTGAGGCGTACAAAGATCCTTCCCCTAAGCTTCTACCTCCTCTGTTCCCACCTCCTTTGCTATAGAAAGTGATCAAAGACTCTGCCGCATGTTCTCCGAAGTACAAACAGAGGCCAAACACTTTTAAATATCAGTCAAAATACTCTGAAGAGGATAAAAACCACAGCTTTCCACCTTAAAAACGAACTCAGAATCGGAAAACCCTTCTACAAAACAAACACCAACCACAGAGCCTCCGCCACGTGCTTCGTAAGTCCAGGAGCACAAAAATCACGACCTTCCCGCAAAAGAACCCTAAAGGCCTGCTGAAGCATGAACCGGAAAGCCCCAACTTAGAAAACAAGCACTAACAACAGCGACTGCGCCACGTGGTTCCCTAGTCTCGGAGTACAAAAACCGCGACCTTCTCGCCAAAACGACCATAAATAAGCACCGTCTCCCAAAACACAAGCCAAGAATCCGCCGGGAAAAGGCACCAGATCGCCGTCAAAAAGGAGGAAAAGCTCGCGTCAGCGATCCGGAGCCGATCTGAACCAAGAAAGACGCTCCCTTCACGAAACCAAACGAAAGCACCCTCGATCGGGAGCTCGATTCCTCCAGAACAGAGGAAGAAGCACCGATCGGACCCGAGAGGATCGACGCCTCCGCATAAACTTCTAGGGTTTTGAAGGGTGCGCTTTCTCTTCCCCACTCCCGCTTCTTTCTCTCTCGACTCTTCTCCTCTCCTTACCACCCGCGGCCTTCGCTTCTCTCTCCTCCTCTCACGCCTTTTATAGCCCTACTCGAACTCCGCTTGAAATTACCTCTCTACCAGCCTAAAGCCACGTCGGCTCGTCGGCAATAGTACGGCCGAGTCAGGGGCTTTTGCGGGATTTCAACTCCGGGTCGCTCTCGCTTGACCGCAGGGGTAAAACCGTCAGCCTGAACTTAAGGACGAAGCATCTTCCCTTTACGGCCCCACATTTTTAAGGATATTTCGGTCAATTCACGCTTCCAGAAGAGAGAGGACCCACCGCGTCAACCATCCTCGTACCCGATTAAATCGCCCCGCTTTTGGATTTCTTTTCGAGCTTCGCGGGTTTTGACAGAACGATAAGAACACTTGTGTTTTCCATAAATGTACCCCATCTCGCTGGTCTTGGACCCGTAACAGAGACAAAAAGAGGGTGAGTTTAGCAGAGATGTTATGCCCGTTCGCACCGACGGCATCGGGCAATCGGCTTATCACCATCTCATCGTGTGTTGCGCGAAACACTTACGGATAAGCAGAACGAGTTATCACTCCCCGATGATGACTCCGGCCGTCTCTAATCTTCTAAGTAAGCTAGATACGTGCGTATGCTCGGTACAGGCAACACCTAGTTCAACCACTGAGATCCGTACACGTTTTCACCGATGGCCTCACGCTTTAATGCCACATGACGCATGCACCAATCAACAGCTGCCCCGTGCTGTCCTGGAGACAGCAGAACCTGAGTCCACTGCAAATGGAGATCTAATCGAATCTGCTGTGTGGGAGTTTACAGCATTAAAGTATGAGTGCTTCATTAAGTAAGGGTCACGTCATTGGACTACAGTTCTTCATTAAGCCTGGAGGAAGTAAGTACGTACGTTTCGGAACGGGGAATTCCAAGGGCAGGACACGATGGTCATTTAGCTAGGGGAAGGGGGGCATTGTGGGAATAAAGTACTCATAGGGGACCGACGGAATGACGAATCTGACCCTGGAATCGAAGTCTTCTTGACACCGCGACTCGCGCGAGACGAGATTTGGCTCCATCTCGCGTGGCTTTCAGTGATGGATGCGTCGCGCTGTTGACCGCGAGACCGGTAGCTGGGAGGAGATGTGGACGGCAGCGATCTCACGATGCCCGCGGGGCCCTCCTCCTGCGGTGGAATTTCTATTCCTACTTTTGGTCTGCTGCGATGTGCCCCCATGATGTGTTGACTACAGGAAACATACTGTGGTACATCAACATGATTACAGAGAACTCAGTTGATGGTGCCTAAAGCTCTTTTATCAGGTAATAATCTTCCTCTGTACATACACATTGATCAGCACACGAAGATGGCATGGGATCTGTTTTATGAGATGGGTACCTCACGTCTGTGCGTTGTTTTCTGGGTCATGTCACTTTCAGTTGGAAGGTGGCCAAAGCCTGAGAGCATGGCCCCTTACGATGCACAGGGGAAGGAAGAAATGTGTGGATGAGCAGGGCAGGGTTGTACCGGCGCCGAGCAGGAACAAGTCTGGCCATGGCACACTCGACGTCCCTGAGATGACAGCCGATCACACATCAGAACAAGGGAGCAGTGCATGGACCTGCATGCCTCGCTGCTTGTTTCCACTCGTGGTTACATGAGCTGCATGCATGGCCTACAATAACAGTGTAAGAGAAAAGTGAAGGTGACGGATAAAGAGGAGGAGAAAGAGGGTGGTTGGAGTGAAGAGTACGTAACCTGTGATCTCATCTATTCCTTGAGATTGGCGTTCGAGATGCATCCAAGGATTAATTCTGAGAACGTACGTCTTCTCCTGTCGCAACGGGAACCGAGGATCGATGGGGGAGGGAAGAGCTAGGGAGGAGGACGGCCATGGTGCATGCATGCACCCACTCGCGAGCTCGATACAGCAGGGCGATGAACGGCGAGAGCTCCATCTGCAGCTCGTCGGTGCATGATATCTCGTCTCTGAGCATGGAGTCGGGCCTTTGAGGTCCTGATCATGGCTGTTTCCAAACGAGACCACCTTTTCTCGTTGTGGTCTCAGAGGGGGCCGTCCTCTTGCTCTTGGTGTTTATCGGAATGGGAACACTCAGGGATGGAGAAGACGTGGTCTCTCGTGATCGGATGGTGGTAAGCTTCGCTGGGGACGGCGTGTTGTGTCCCCACAGGGAACGGCTTCTGTGCTCCGTGGTTGGACCTCGTCGTGAGAGGACCGGAAGAGAACAAAAGGAAAAGGTGTGTCAATCATACGATTTTATCATTTCGGAACATGTAAATTCTAAAAGGAATCATACGAAAAATATGAATTCTTGGTTTTCATATTTTTATTTAGAGTACATCTAAAGATTATACGAAGAAGAATAAGAGATTCTTTTGAGAAAGCTTGATGAGTTTTCTCCAACATTCATCCCATAAATGCACGCATGCAATTACAAGGAGAAGAACATTTATATTACCATGTCCATTTTGGTGCAAACCGAGATGTCATGTTTTCCTCAAGTTCGGTCAACAGAGGATGATGATGACATGACAAGTTTCTAAAACAGGCTTCCGAAATGATGCTACTGTGACTCCGAACCCCCTCTCGTTTCTCATCCTCCTTCGCCCTTTCGGCATGCAGGTTGGTGTGTTGGGCTCAAAAGGATGCAATGGCCAGCAGGCCAGCAAACTGATGCTGACAGCACTTTGTCCCATCTGATTCACACAGTACTAACACAGAGATGTCACTGTTTTGAGACCAAGTCCCCCAGCTCAGTACATGGCAGGAGTAGACACAGGCTCGCTCATAGTGACAGGGATGGGATCTTCTCCTTCGCGTCACTGTCATGATCAGTAGGTTGAGCAGGATAAGGGAAATAATGTAGTCTGCCTGCGATTTATCTGACATGTGGTCCGTCAATGGTTTAGAGAGAGAGAGAGAGACAGAGTCTCCCCTTTTGCAGTGTAGAAACCATTAATAATTTGATTGTTGGAAAATGTTTTGGATATTTGGACCATCACAGAGAATGTTGATTGTTCCGAATTGATGCCAGCCGAGTTGGTGGAGTTATAACCAAATCAGACTCGATTCCAACTCCAAAGCAGAGTGAGATTGATCAGCTAAAGGCAATTCAGACTGATGAACTGAGCCAGTCTGATCTAAAATTATCTGAAGAAATGATCAGCAAACTCATCTTCCTTCTGATTTCCAAATGTGGAGTTGGTACAATCTCCAACCACTCCATTTATTGAACACTCAACTACTCCACCATATTGTTTCCAAGAACACAAACAGACAACTTGCCATCATCTCAGAAGGAGCCCAAAGTGGAACTCTCATCTTCCTTTTAAATTCTACCTTCCCATCTCAAGCTTTCTTGTGCTTTTTATTACCTACTATCACTAATCTTCTCTTTGCAACTCACAACCAAAGAATGCAGGATCCCAAGTATGCATATCCTTATCCTGCTCAAGGTAATTCCAACTTCACATTTGCTCATTGTTTTCTTTTCCTAATTGATGGAATGGTTTCTATGATGATATTAATTTGAAACAATGGACATGGGTTCTTGCTTCAACAAAAAGATGTCTTCATAACATTAATTATGAAAAGTATATATTTGGTTCAGCACAAATCAACACAATTTTGTGGAAATTATGTGCTTGTTGATGTAGGATACTACCATGGGCCTCCTGTGATGGCACCACCTCAATATGCTGCTGCACCACCCAGGAGGAGCAGTGGCTTCTTGGAAGGATGGTTAGTGATCAAGTGCTCATGGCTTCTTCTTTTCTGCACCCAAAGATTTATTCTCTACTCTGTAACTCAAAAAAGCTTCTCAAGTCACCCATTAATTTGTTGTGATTTAGTGTTAACAGCCATTCTGTTTCTGTGTTTATTTTTCTGTGTGATTCAAGTATTCAACATTGAAGGAGTATCATCTTTAACTGATGATCAAAGATGAAATGTCAGTGTTATTAGTCAGTAACCTATTTGGTCAGTTGTTATTATTGAGGTTTTAGGTAGAAGAGTAACTTTGATTTGTCAAACATATATTTTGGAGAGTTCACTTGAGATGAAGTTGCTAATGTTGTTTTCTAAAACAATTTTTTTATTTAACTATAAGAAATTGATCTAATGTTGTTGTTGCTGAAAATTCTTACTTTGTTGCATTGATATAATTGTTAGCTAAGCACCAATTCCTGTTATTTTTCACATGCTCATAATAGCAGTTATGTTGCTCTTATGATTGCATAATATTAACAGATGACTTCAGAATAATTTTTGCTGGTTATTTTTCAAGATATAACTACAAAATATATTTATTTTCATCACTAATTTTGCCTTTGGCAACAAAATATATATCACTTCCAATATTGATTGTAACAACAACAGCATCTATTGCTAAAACTCTTGAGCAAGAATTTTTATTTTAAAGTAAAAATGACCTTTTTATCTTAAGATTAATTTTATATAATTTGGAGGTATTTTAATCACCAACATCTTATACTTGTTTGACAGGAATGTAAAATGCTGATTCACTTATAGAGTATGCTTTTAGAGCAAAAAGTCAAACTTTTCTTATTTTAAAATTAGGTTAAGAGTGGAAATATATGCCCACAGGTTTTGCTAAGGATAATTTTTTCCCTATCTGGCTTCTTAAACAAGGCAAATCAAATTAGAAGATAATAATTTTGATCGATAGATCTGCATGAAAAAAATGAGATCACAAAATAAACTGGCTACAGTAATTTCTTTTGTGAAATGTACATCACTTCCTATGGTTTTTGTGATGATTTCTCCACTCACTTGATTGTTTTATTTTGTAGCCTTGCTGCTCTTTGCTGCTGCTTTCTTATTGATGAGTGTTGCTGTGATCCATCTATCCTATTTATCTGCTGATATCACTGCTCAATCTTGAAGTATTTGCTGCCTTTAAACCCACTTGAAGTTTCTGCTGTGAAGCTGTAATCAAGCTTGAAAGTGTTTCAGCATCTTTATTTAGAGAAACTTCCATAAAATTATGTTCTATTGTGGTTAGTAGTGATAGTCCCAACAACATTAATAAGTAGTTTCATGGAAGAATCTGATTACTATAGTTGACACTTTTGCTATTCATATCTTATCTTTTAGAACCATTAGGATCTTCAAAACTGAAATTAACATTAACCAACATTTTTTTGGATGGATAATTTTAGCATCATTTATCACAAACTAGCTCGATAAATTAACCCTCGCATTAACTCGATAGATCAACGAATGCCTGCCTAGCTATAGTAGACTCATCTAGTCCTTATAAACCGAGATTATGCGATGAGAGTATTTGTTCTTTGGTAAGGTACTCCCAAAATGATAAATCTTAAAATATATTAAATGCATATGATCACCACACCTTAAGATCTTAATTAATGCTTTAAATTATTATTATTATTCTAAAAATTTTCATGATTTTGACATGGTCGAACAGTTTCTTGAAATCAAATTAATCAAGTAATAGTCGAAGGGTTCTCATTTCTTTGTAGTTGACTACTGACTCCTTGGAGAGGCTACATGAAGTGGTCATTTACTGTCTTCAAAAGATCTGATTATGTGAACATGCAGTGACAAATACCAGTACAAGACCTCCCAAGTGCAGAACATTACCATTTAGGAATAGAGAATCTCTGATACAGAGTAAAATTCAAATTGATTGATGGCTACAGACAATTTTAATTGTCCATCATCAGTTGACTAAGTTAATGCTTCAAGCTTGATGTGTGAAAATGATTGCGCTCATCCAGGTTGCGCTAATGAGTCTTCACAATCACGCAACAAGCGGAAAGCAGATGGCACGATATGGTCGCTGTCGCTGCAATATGATCCCTTGTGAAATTTTGTCAGCAGAAAGCATAATTTTTTACTCACATTTGATGGAACGATATATGTGTCGCACGAACAGCAAAGAAGCACGAAAACCGACAGTCCCGAGCATAAGGAAGAATCCATAACAAATGCAAGTCATGTAACCAAAAAAGAATGATGTTTGCATGAAGCCCGACATGTCTGATCTCGCGTGATAGTAGTATATGCAGTAGAAGAAGATGAATACGCCGGTAGAGCCTCCACAAAGAACAGACCTGCAGAAGATAATGTGATGTTTTAAGACTGAAGAATCAACATCAGATGGTCTTTACATTATGCATGTAAAGGAAGATAAGGGATAAATGACTGTAGAACTTTTTTCATTAGCAAATAACAAATAAAATTATACAGAGCGGCAACCTTTATTTTGAGATGTTGTATAAAAACTGATCCAGCTATTTGCACTCAGCAGTCAGATAATACAAGATTTCAGCAGCATATAGGACACCTTTCTATTACGGTTTTGGTCAGAAACAGCAAGGTTTATTTTCATATATACACCCTCGAGCCCCCCCAGATTACATGACATAGATTAGTAAGACCGAGAGATCTAAAAGCTTTTAGTTCTTTGTCATGCATAGTTGTGACCTCCACTTATGATTACTGTTATTCAGAAAATATGATGAATAAGTATTACATTTATGTTCAAACAATTGTAATCACATCTTCATGATTGGAGAAAATGTTGACATGCTGGAAGTTACCTGAAAAAAGTTGATTTTGTATGGCACTATAACCTTAACAATTACAAGTCTTTCGCAGCACAAGTTTTCTTCCATCTAATGCATTTTTCCTAAGATTCCAATAGAAATTGATCAATGTACAATTGTTGGATTGCCACAGTGTCCTCCACTCAAGTAACTAATATCCTCATCAGAAATTTGATCTGTCTATTAGGTTTTAATATTGCATTAGATATACAGCTTCAGATAAGGTTAAATCATGTAAGCTGCTCCTAATATGCAAATGTTTATAACTCTTTGGTGCATATCTATGAAATCCTCTCATCATGTCCGTTGCCAGCTTTGACAACCAATCAATCATCGAAAATCAGTATGATATTGGCATCTAATTAGTCATTCACTTAGGATGAGGAAACAAAGCATTCAATCAGGTAAAACTCTGACCATCAAACATATGATCAGCTGCAGCGCACTTTTAATTCTTTTTCCATTTAATCTAGCAAATTTAAAAGATAGCAGAACGGCAATGTCTTCCGAATTAGTGGACTTGGTTTTCGTAGAGGTGGATAGAAATCTAATTTTAATTTAAGACAGGCGTTCATTCATTTCCATAGGGTTTTTCTGTTTAGAAGAAAATATCAATAATAATAAGAGGGGTCATTGTTCAACAAAAAGGAATCTCCGTGTGGTTGCAATATTGAAAAGTTAGTTCTTCACCAGAGACTTCTGTTAGGTTGACATGATTAAATTCTTAAGGGATATGAATTAAAAATGAACCCACAAGGTATGGAGGAGGAAACAAAGGAAAGGAATAAGGTATATTTAGTTATCTACTACCCACATGATAGACGAAAACTTGAAGCCCATGAAAACTCTTGTAAACTGTGTCAATTAAAATGAATGAAATAACATTAGAAGTTCTTGAAAGATGAACTGAAATAAAACCTTAATGTATGCCATGATTCAAAAAACTCTCGACTCAAGACAACTAAATGACAAAAGAGGTACAACATTTACAAATATGTTCAAGCACGATAGTTTCAAGATGGCAAAACAGACTGCAGTGTCTATGCTAGACCAACTAAATGGTAGAATTATCTAGTAGAATGAAGAAGGCCAGATGCTTACCTCCACCACCACCCGTGATCCTCTGCGGCAAGTTGGAAATATGTCAATGCAACAGTGATGAACGCTGTGACAATTATAAGAATGATGAAAACAATAAATAGGATACTATATATTGTATATATTTTGTGACCCCACACGCTAGCAAATATATAGTAGAGTTCTACATAGATGGCACTAAAAGGAAGGAATCCTGCCATTGCCATCTGAGGTATGGTGCCTCGATACCATGCCAATTCAGGAATTTCTCTTGGGTACTTGTTGGTACGGCATGGAGCTTGGAATTCAGTTTTGCTGTTTTTACCAGTAACCCCACCCAATATGAGCAAAGGGGAAGTAACCAATGCCCATATAAGTAGAATCACAAGGATGGTTCCAAATGGCAGAGCTGCAGTTGCGCTATATGTAATAGCAACAGTGTTCAGGAAGAAGAATGTCAAGAACAAGGGACCACAAAATAAGCAGCCAGTCAACAACAAATTCCTCACCTGCAGTCAAATAGAGGCAAAGATAATTAACCCATGCAGACTACAAGTGGTATGACTAGAAATTAATGCTGAAGCAACTTCTTACCCAATTAGTCCCTTCGAGCTGCATATAGAAGGAGCTCGCAGTGTAACCAGCGATACCAGAAGTCAGAGCATAGATGACAACAAGAGCTGTGTAAAGGGCTCCCCGATTGTATGGGTAGAACACACCAACAAGTGCAAGAAGGAAGATGAACATTGTACTAGTCATGAGACAAAAGTATCAGATGATATTAACAGAAATCAGCATTAGAAGAGGTTAGTGAGAGCTCTTACAGCACTAGGAGCTGAGTTCCAGAACCAATAATAGCTGAAAACAAAGACTTGTTCTTTGGAAATCGGAAGACGTCTCCATGGATATATTTCCATCCAGAATCCTCTTGATCTTCAAGAGACTCCTCAATGAGAGAATATCTTCATGATGATAGTATTTTAGTGGCAGATGAAATAGTGAACATAAGGAAATATGCTTCAAAATGAAAACCATGGAGTCTATATATCTTACTTTACAAAATCGTTTTTGAGCACACGCATGAGAATCGTAGCAAGAAACCCAGTCAGAAGAAGGACAGTCACACATGAATTAACAATTGAGAACCAATGAATCTCTAAATGTTGAGGCATAGAGGATGTTCTTGAGTACTTTGCCATCCTTTCTTCAAAAGATATGTCAGTATTTTTCCATGTCACAGAATATAAAAACTCGACATCCAATTTCCTATCCTCCGAGATATCCACATTAATATTGGGGTCTGTTTGTACATTGATCTCTATGACCCGATCATCATTGTAAAGGATATTGAAGTGGATGTGTTTAAAGAGAAAGTACTTGTCTTTGCCCGAATCAGTCTTGACCTCCTCAATCTTGCCCAGAAAACCCCATAAAGGCAGATCATCATAATACATTTCAAAGTAATAGTCCTTTGATACAGCATGTCTGAACTTTGCAACATCTTCTTTTGACAAGTTTTTTTTACAAAGAGACTTTGACCGCTGCTCCTCCAGAAAATTTAATTCGTACGGTGCATCGACCAAACGATCACCATTTAGAACTTCCCCAAGGGCTTCCGTCTTTTCGGTAACATGCTCTAAATCAACAAAGTTTTGTAAAGAGTTGTACACACTAACAAACATAAATAGTGTTGCTAACAGACTCAAGCAGCTCAGAAGTCGATGGAACAGTAAGGATAAGTGAATAACCTGGTGAGCAGAATGGCAAGTCATAGTAACGATATGTCTCGCTGCAGATGCAAAAGGGAAATGACTGTCACATTCAAGAAACACTGAAATGGTAAAAGTAAAAGATAAATATCCTAAAACAAGAGCATCATTAAAAAATGCCAAAGACAGGGTCAAAGGCAGCAGAATTAACAGGGCCTGGTAATCTATAAGGCTATTAACAAGCGACAGAACGAAACAGATCCTCACAATCCAACAAGCAGAACTGACACCACTACAATATGAAGCACACCAAAGTATAAAATCCCTGAGATTTAATTGAGTTTGGTTTTTCATAAAAGAAACTATTGAGAAACCAAAATAACAAGATGGTAAAGGATTGGAAACACTGCTAAAACATGAAGCACTCAAAAATTAGCTTTGCTTGATCGGTCTCAGAAATCAAGAAGCATGCCAAAGCGGGAAATCTTTTAAGCTTTGACATGATCCAAGATCACAAATCCCTAATCTTGAATGCGGAATTTGACTTATTTAATGAAAAAGCAACTATCCACGCGAATCAAAATAAGCTTACAAAACAGTAAACGATCGGAGCGACGAAAACACGAAGCATGCGAAATCAAAGACGATTTTTATCTTTGACGCTTAATGGAGACTTGGGTATTTCTATCGATAAAACAAAAACCACCGACTAAGAGAAATAAAATGAAACTACAAAAGCGAATCATGATCCTGCGTTCATTCTAAATCACAAAACAAGCAAACGGATGATCGCATTCTTGAAGAAAAGCAAGGGACGCAGACAAAGATCTATTCGCTTCAAATGATGCGCAAAATAAAAAAGCAAATTCAGCGACGAAGGAGGAAATCGAAACCGATAATGACGCAAGAATCGAAAGGAAATCACCTGGGGTTGTGGAAAGGTCCGACCTTATTGGCAAATAGGGGGACATGATCACCCTCTTTGTACCTATGATTGGTTCCATCAGCTCCCACCCTCAAACCACAAGCCATTACGAGAAGAACCAACGTAGATAACTCCATCTTCAAGATCCTCGAACCTGAAATCGATCAAATAAAACTCCAAATCAGCCCTCAAATCCATACATTTCGCTGAGGCTTTCTAACCGATGCTCACCTTCGTTCCCGAGCCGAGGAAGACCGAAGGGGGCGATCGGCTCGCTGGTGGATAGGCACGTGCGAGAGTCCATTTCTAATTATACATAAATATATAATGCAACGATAAATTCTAATTAGTCTAATTAATTTGGGGGCTTACAGAACAGGAAACACGCTTCTTGGATTCGATTCAAGAATCGAATCTGTCCAATCCCGCGCGGCCATTGCCTATATAGTCGTATCCCTCTCCTCTCCCACTCTCGCTCTGTCTTCTCGCCTGCCTCTCGCCTCTCCTCTGTTCCATTCTCCTTCTCCTCCTCCTAGTTGATTTCCTCACCTCTCTTCATCAAGAAACCGTTTTTAGTCGTCCATGGATCCCGTCGACGTCGTTCCGAGTGGTTACAGGTTCCTTCCCACGGCGGAGGAACTCGTGGTCGACTACCTCGCCAACTGCGTTGCCGGCACACGGCTCCCTAGCCGCGCTGTCGCCTTCGCCGATGTCTACGGCACCGAGCCGTGGAATCTTCTCTGCAACGGTCGACAGGAGGGCTATTTCTTTGCGGAGCGCAAGCCCAAGAACAGCGGCGGCCCGCGCGTCGATCGAAGGGCCGGCACCGGTTCTTGGACTCTGAACAAAAAGCAAGAACCCGTCAAGTCCATCGTCGACGGGCGCGAGATGGTGGTGGGACGAAAGAGCTTCCTCTCCTTCAACGATGGCCGGCGGAAAAACTCCGGGTGGGTAATGTATGAGTATGAGATGTGTTCCCCGGGCTTCGAGAGACGAGTTCTCTGTCACGTTAAGAAGAGTTCGCATCATGCCATCTCCGGCGGCAATTTCATCAAAAAGGTTGAGTCGACGTTCACGGAGGCCGCGACAGAGACGATCTCCGGCGGCAGCCTCGTTGGGCAGAAGAGAAATAGAGAGGAATCTTCTACTCTCTCAGCAAAAGCATTGACTCCCTCAAAGAAGCCAGCACATTCATTGCAGTCCGACGTCTCACCACCTCCAACCGCGGTGGTGCAACATCCCATATCGGCTCGTCCTGTGACACCCCCGGAGAGTCGTCTTTCCTCGGTCGACTCAGTTGCACCGAACGAAGCCGGAGTCCCATCCGCCGCTCTATCGTCAACGGATGTCGGCGGAGGTGAGCCCTTGATAACTGTGGAAGAACTCGAAGCATTCTTGGCTTCGCCTTCGCCGTCGGTCGATCTTGGCGATGAACAGAACTGCATCGACGATGCTTTCTTCACCCGAGAGGTTGAAGCCTCCTTGATGTCGGATGACACCGACACAGCCTCGAATACCATCCCGAAGGCCTCGCCGTCAGGCCTTGTCGATCCTCGCTTGATGCCCGATGACACTCGAATTGATTCGACCACGGTCGTAGAGGTTTCCACGTCATCGTCGTCGATCGACTTGGTCGCGTGTGAGAAGATGTACTTCACCGACGATCCCTTCTTTTGGAGCCTGGAAGAGGTCCATGCCTTCCTGATGTCCGATGACACCTTCGCTGCATCGACTACGGAACAAATGGCGTGCGTGGACGATGCTCGCTCGACAACCCCGAAAGCGTTGCAAGCCTCGTTGATTTCTGATGGCACCGGCACTGATTCGACCACGGCCGAAGTGGTTTCGTCGTCATCGTCGTACGACTTTGTTGGGTATGAGCAGACGGAGAACGTAGTTGATGTCGACGACTTCATGCAAGAGATCGATGCCCTCATGAAGTCCGATGACACACCTGTGGATTCGGCAATGATCTCGTGGCTGGAGCAGTAGCTTGGAAAGCTTGTATGGAAAATGTTGTTTGTTCATGTATATCATAATACTGGAAGGAAAAGAAAATTCATGTTCATGCAAATATTGGCGACAATAAAGTTCAATTTTCATCCCATGTATTGTTGTTTCCTTCGTACGTTGGTATTTATATGATATTGTGTAGCTAATGAACTCATAATTTGAGATATCACTGTCTCGTCCTCATGCATCAACATATCATAGTTGGTCACCATCCTCAGGGAGAAACAGTCATGGGTGGGTTGACCATATATCAAAGTCAGACATTTGGATGATTGCTGTCACCAAATATTGACTTCTTCTAACCATCATCCAGTAAATCATTTTTATGTGATTCATGATGTTATTGTGGAGATTTAAAGGAAAACAGTCATGGGTGGGTTGACCATATATCAAAGTCAGACATTTGGATGATTGCTGTCACCAAATATTGACTTCTTCTAACCATCATCCAGTAAATCATTTTTATGTGATTCATGATGTTATTGTGGAGATTTAAAGGATACTGATGAAGCCCTCCCGTAGCTGAACAGTATATTTGATTGTTCATTGACATCGCTTTAAAACCATGAATGATCAAGAAAAAGAGAACAATAGAGCTGCCGCAACTGTATTAAATAGATTTTGTGCACACCATTTCCTCTCATAATCTTGCATATATTTAACAACATAAGCACACCAACGCCAAATTGGCAATGACTACATAATACCAACAAATTGATATTTCAACAGCATAGAGATCATCAGTGAAGTTCAGTTAAAAAAAACTGGTATCTATTCTCTTAATTCGCACACGAACGATAGTCCGATTGCCTTCGTTAATGTTTCGATACAATAGATAGGTTTAGAAGTTTGAGCAAATCTGTACAGTGGATGCCACCATCAATGCCAATGTCCACAACACCAGTTGCACAGGTATGCAGATCCCTTGGAGCATCGCACCATCAGACATCCTCTCTGTGGGCAGCTCCAGCAATTGGGTTTCCTACATCTAATTTGGCAGCAACAGTTGGTCGTGAAGGTGGTGGTGCTGGTGGTTGCGGCAGCTTTGGCAGGGAGTTTGAGAGTTTGTCGGATCTTCTTGAGCCGGGTTGCAGTCGTGAGGTTCTCCATTTCCCGAATAAACTTGCATAGGTGACGGATGTAGTCTGGATATAACTCTAGGTTGCAATGACCTCCTCCTTTGATCCATAAGGGATCGTACGGTTCTTCCGCTAGTTTCCATAAACCATGCCCATGAAGCCAATTCACTACATCATCTTCGGTACCCTACAAGAAGACATCCAACTGTTAAAACAAAACAAAATCTACTGGGAATATTTATAATGATCATTCTGACACACACATTTAACTTGTAAATAAGAGGTATCAGTTCACACTAAATACAAGGAATTATTAACAATCTACAACACAAATTAACAACTGGTACATATTCACTAATAATAACAAGCTTAAATAGAATGGAGAAGACACAGTTACAAGCTCGATGATTACTAATTAACATTGATCGAGAGATGTATCAGGATGTCCTAATGTGTCACTGCAGTTATCTTTGAAAATATCGACCTTGGTTCCAAAATGAATGTCTTAATTACCGTCATTGAATGGCTACTTCAGTCTATGTAAATCCTGACGATTGGATATCTGATTTGTGCAAATCAATCAAGAACACAGTTCATGGTGCAAACATATTGATTTGGCCCCAAAAACACCACAATCCATAAACACTAACTTCTCTCTAAGATTAACTCTGTAAAGTGACAATCCCACTACTGAGGTAGCCTCCCTGTGTACTATGTGTTCTCTAAAGTCACAACTTAAGTCTCTAAGCAGCAGCACCATACGTTTTGAATAAATAATATTGAAGGAGTTCCAATAAAAAGTTTCTTTCCATCAAAATCTACAGTGTATGTTTTGGTGAGTGCAATGCAGAAGTTAAGTAGCACTTTAAATTCATCAAAGTACGTGAAGAAATTGACGATATATTCCAAACTAAACACTGAATACAAAAAATTTTGCATAGCAGCTGACAAGTATCAATAAATTTAAGAAACTGATGGACTGTTCAATGTTTAGTTTATAGAAAACATTTTTTTTTTATAACTTATAGTATAGAAAATAAGGCCAATTTTCAAGTTCGAAAGTTCTTATACAATGGAAAAACATCAACCAAAGTCAATCTACATCAGCATTGTTAAGGATTTAAATGCTACTATTTCACAAAGAAAGCTTTTAAATTCTTCTCAACAGAAAGAATCAAGCCACCGGTTGTTTGCAGGACAAAAGGTGATGAATTTAAGACAAAGCACTTACATGAATTACAAAAACTGGGCACTTGACCTTTTTAATTTTGTCAATGTTCTGCATCAAAAGGCAGACCAATTAGTAGCTAAAATCACTGACCAATCTAAGAGTACGAGTAAAAAGATTGTGGTCAAAGCAAGAGGCACACTTTATAAATGTCAAAGCAGAACGAGAATTTGACATGGCAAACCACACGAAGTCCTGACAGTATAGCACTGTGAAGTACTACGCCTCGCAGTCTCGGCAAGTGAGCTGCCAAATGCAATGTGGGACCGCTACCGACAGATTGGCCATAAAGGATCAAATCTTCCTGACCGACTCCATATTCTGTCTGCAGACACTGGTACACTGCCTCGATGTCTGCATATGTGTTGTATTCGCTTGGCTAAACACCATAAAGAAATGCATGGTAGATTAATTCAACTGCTGTGGAAACCTATAAAGTTAAGACAGTGAAAGGAAACACAAGATCACAAAAATTGAAATGAGTCCTTGGAAATCCAATGAACAACAAAATACTAAAAATACTAACAAAACATAGCAGAAATGTCTCGATGGCTCTCCCAAATCTAGATCACATAGAAACAAAAACACTTGCAACAATGTCTAACAGTAGACTGGTTTTGATTAAGAGTCCAACTGGCACCCCAAACCCCAACCTACCACCCCACACAAAAAATTTAGATCACCCTCAGCAAACCGTTTATCTCAAGAAAATAGCCTACGTTACCAATAGATGCTCCATATCCTAAATAGTCATATCTGCATGTTACAAGAAAGCAAACACCATTATATAAGACTTCTAAAGCAACGAAAACACCAAGAATAAGTCAATAAACAAGTGAAAAACATGTTAAACGAGGATGGATAAATGAATCAGAGAAAAGTTCAACTTCCTATGCTTTGAAAGAAAATTTTGGAAGACTCAAAACAAGCATAATATCAAACACATTCCATAAAAAATCTTCAAATTCCCTATCCTCTGAGATATCCGCATTAATATTGGGGTCTGTTTGTACATTGATCTCTATGACGCAATCATCATTGTAAAGGATATTGAAGTGGATGTGTTTACAGAATTACATTTATGCTCAAACAATTGAAATCACATCTTCATGAGATGTTTACAAGTCGGAAGTTACCTGATAAAAGTTGATTTTGTATGGCACTATAACCATAACAATTACAAGTCTTTCGCAGCTCAAGTTTCCTTCAATCTAATGCATTTTTCCTAAGATTCCAATAGAAATTGATCAATGGACAATTGTTGGATTGCGATAGTGTCCTCCACTCAAGTAACTAATATCCACATCAGAAATTTGATGTGTCTCTTAAGGTTTTTAATATTGCATTAGATATACAGCTTTAGATAAGGCTAAATCATGTAAGCTTCTCCTAATATACAAGCGTTTATAACTCTTTGGATCATATATATGAAATCCTCTCATCAAATCCATTTCCAGCTTTGACAACCAATCAATCATCGAAAATCAGTAATATATTGGCATTTAATTAGCCATTCACTTAGGATGATGAAAAAAAGCATTCAATCGGGGAAAACTCTGAGCATCAAACATATGATCAGCTGCAGCGCACTTTTCATTCTTTTTCCATTTAATCTAGCAAATAAAAAAGATAGCAGAGCAGTAATGTCTTCCGAATTTGCGGACTTGGTTTTCGTAGAGGTGGATAGAAATCTAATTTTAATTTAAGACAAGCGTTCATTTATTTCCAAAGGGTTTTTCTGTTTAGAAGACAATATCAATAATAATAAGAGGGGTCGTTGTTCAACACAAAGGAATCTCCATGTGGTTGCGATATTGAAAAGTTAGTTCTTCACCAAACACACTTCCGTTAGGTTGACTCGATTAAATTCTTATGGGATATGAATTAAAGATGAACACACAATGTATGGAGGAAACTAATGAACGGAATAAGGTATATCTAGTTATCGACTACCCACAAGATAGATGAAAACTTGAAGCCCATGGAAACTCTTGTAAACCGTGTCAATTAAAATGAATGAAATAGCACTAGAAGTTCTTGAAAGATGAACTGAAATAAAACCTTAATGTATGCCATGATTTAAAGAACTCTCGACTCAAGACAACTAAATGACAAAAGAGGAACCGCATTTACAAATATGTTCAAGCAACAATTGTCATGGGACAAAAGTATAAGATGATATTAACAGAAATCAGCATTAGAAGAGGTTAGTGAGAGCTCTTACAGCACTAGGAGCTGAGTTCCAGAACCAATAATAACTGAAAACTAGGAGAGGAGTCTATATATCTTACTTTACAAAATCATTTTCGAGCACACGCATGAGAATCGTAGTAAGAAACCCAGTCAGAAGAAGGACAGTCACACATGAATTAACAATTGAGAACCAATGAATCTCTAAATATTGAGGCATAGAGGATGTCCTTGAGTACTTTGCCATCCTTTCTTCAAAAGATATGTCAATATTTTTCCATGTCACAGAATATAAAAACTCGACATCCAATTTCCTATCCTCCGAGATATCCACATTAATATCGGGGTCCGTTTGTACATTGATCTCTATGACCCGATCATCATTGTAAAGGATATTGAAGTGAATGTGTTTAAAGAGAAAGTACTTGTCTTTGCCCGAATCAGTCTTGACCCCCTCGATCTTGCCCAGGAAACCCCATAAAGGCAGATCATCATAATACATTTCAAAGTAATAGTCCTTTGATACAGCATATCTGAACTTTGCAACATCTACTTTTGACAGGTTTTTTTACAAAGAGACTTTGACTGCTGATCCTCCAGAAAATTTAATTCGTACGGTGCATCGACCAAACGATCCTCCAGAAAATTTAATTCGTACGGTAAATCAACAAAGTTTTGTAAAGAGTTGTACACACTAACAAACGTATAAATAGTGTTGCTAACAGACTCATGCAGCTCAGAAGTCGATGGAACAGTAAGGATAAGCGAATAACCTGGTGAGCAGAATGGCAAGTCATAGTAACGATATGTCTCGCTGCAGATGCAAAAGGGAAATGACTGTCACATTCAAGAAACACTGAAATGTTAAAAGTAAATGATAAATATCCTAAAACAAGAGCATCATTAAAAAAATGCCAAAGACAGGGTCAAAGGCAGCAGAATTAACAGGGCCTGGTAATCTATAAGGCTATTAACAAGCGACCTCCCAATCCAACCAGCCGAACTGATACCACTACAATATGAAGCACACCAAAGTATAAAATCCCTGAGATTTAATAGAGTTTGGTTTTTCATAAAAGAAACTATTGAGAAACCAAAATAACAATCGATGGTAAAGGATTGGAAACACTGCTAAAACATGAAGCACTCAAAAATTAGCTTTGACTGATCGGACACAGAAATCAAGAAGCATGCCAAAGCGGGAAATCTTTTAAGCTTTGACATGATCCAAGATCACAAATCCCTAATCTTGAATTCGGAATTTGACTTATTTAATGAAAAAGCAACTATCCACGCGAATCAAAATAAGCTTACAAAACAGTAAACGATCGGATCGACGAAAACACGAAGCATGCGAAATCAAAGACGATTTTTAGCTTTGACGCTTAATGGAGACTTGGGTATTTCTATCCATAAAACAAAAACCACCGACTAAGAGAAATAAAATGAAACTACAAAAGCGAATCATGATCCTGCGTTCATTCTAAATCACAAAACAAGCAAACGGATGATCGCATTCTTGAAGAAAAGCAAGGGACGCAGACAAAGATCTATTCGCTTCAAATGATGCGCAAAATAAAAAAGCAAATTCAGCGACGAAGGAGGAATTCGAAACCGATAATGACGCAAGAATCGAAAGGAAATCACCTGGGGTTGTGGAAAGGTCCGGCCTTATTGGCAAATAGGGGGACATGATCACCCTCTTTGTACCTATGATTGGTTCCATCAGCTCCCACCCTCAAACCACAAGCCATTACGAGAAGAACGAACGTAGATAACTCCATCTTCAAGATCCTCGAACCTGAAATCGATCAAATAAAACTCCAAATCAGCCCTCAAATCCATACATTTCGCTGAGGCTTTCTAACCGATGCTCACCTTCGTTCCCGAGCCGAGGAAGACCGAAGGGGGCGATCGGCTCGCTGGTGGATAGGCACGTGCGAGAGTCCATTTCTAATTATACATAAATATATAATGCAACGATAAATTCTAATTAGTCTAATTAATTTGGGGGCTTACAGAACAGGAAACACGCTTCTTGGATTCGATTCAAGAATCGAATCTGTCCAATCCCGCGCGGCCATTGCCTATATAGTCGTATCCCTCTCCTCTCCCACTCTCGCTCTGTCTTCTCGCCTGCCTCTCGCCTCTCCTCTGTTCCATTCTCCTTCTCCTCCTCCTAGTTGATTTCCTCACCTCTCTTCATCAAGAAACCGTTTTTAGTCGTCCATGGATCCCGTCGACGTCGTTCCGAGTGGTTACAGGTTCCTTCCCACGGCGGAGGAACTCGTGGTCGACTACCTCGCCAACTGCGTTGCCGGCACACGGCTCCCTAGCCGCGCTGTCGCCTTCGCCGATGTCTACGGCACCGAGCCGTGGAATCTTCTCTGCAACGGTCGACAGGAGGGCTATTTCTTTGCGGAGCGCAAGCCCAAGAACAGCGGCGGCCCGCGCGTCGATCGAAGGGCCGGCACCGGTTCTTGGACTCTGAACAAAAAGCAAGAACCCGTCAAGTCCATCGTCGACGGGCGCGAGATGGTGGTGGGACGAAAGAGCTTCCTCTCCTTCAACGATGGCCGGCGGAAAAACTCCGGGTGGGTAATGTATGAGTATGAGATGTGTTCCCCGGGCTTCGAGAGACGAGTTCTCTGTCACGTTAAGAAGAGTTCGCATCATGCCATCTCCGGCGGCAATTTCATCAAAAAGGTTGAGTCGACGTTCACGGAGGCCGCGACAGAGACGATCTCCGGCGGCAGCCTCGTTGGGCAGAAGAGAAATAGAGAGGAATCTTCTACTCTCTCAGCAAAAGCATTGACTCCCTCAAAGAAGCCAGCACATTCATTGCAGTCCGACGTCTCACCACCTCCAACCGCGGTGGTGCAACATCCCATATCGGCTCGTCCTGTGACACCCCCGGAGAGTCGTCTTTCCTCGGTCGACTCAGTTGCACCGAACGAAGCCGGAGTCCCATCCGCCGCTCTATCGTCAACGGATGTCGGCGGAGGTGAGCCCTTGATAACTGTGGAAGAACTCGAAGCATTCTTGGCTTCGCCTTCGCCGTCGGTCGATCTTGGCGATGAACAGAACTGCATCGACGATGCTTTCTTCACCCGAGAGGTTGAAGCCTCCTTGATGTCGGATGACACCGACACAGCCTCGAATACCATCCCGAAGGCCTCGCCGTCAGGCCTTGTCGATCCTCGCTTGATGCCCGATGACACTCGAATTGATTCGACCACGGTCGTAGAGGTTTCCACGTCATCGTCGTCGATCGACTTGGTCGCGTGTGAGAAGATGTACTTCACCGACGATCCCTTCTTTTGGAGCCTGGAAGAGGTCCATGCCTTCCTGATGTCCGATGACACCTTCGCTGCATCGACTACGGAACAAATGGCGTGCGTGGACGATGCTCGCTCGACAACCCCGAAAGCGTTGCAAGCCTCGTTGATTTCTGATGGCACCGGCACTGATTCGACCACGGCCGAAGTGGTTTCGTCGTCATCGTCGTACGACTTTGTTGGGTATGAGCAGACGGAGAACGTAGTTGATGTCGACGACTTCATGCAAGAGATCGATGCCCTCATGAAGTCCGATGACACACCTGTGGATTCGGCAATGATCTCGTGGCTGGAGCAGTAGCTTGGAAAGCTTGTATGGAAAATGTTGTTTGTTCATGTATATCATAATACTGGAAGGAAAAGAAAATTCATGTTCATGCAAATATTGGCGACAATAAAGTTCAATTTTCATCCCATGTATTGTTGTTTCCTTCATACGTTGGTATTTATATGATATTGTGTAGCTAATGAACTCATAATTTGAGATATCACTGTCTCGTCCTCATGCATCAACATATCATAGTTGGTCACCATCCTCAGGGAGAAACAGTCATGGGTGGGTTGACCATATATCAAAGTCAGACATTTGGATGATTGCTGTCACCAAATATTGACTTCTTCTAACCATCATCCAGTAAATCATTTTTATGTGATTCATGATGTTATTGTGGAGATTTAAAGGATACTGATGAAGCCCTCCCGTAGCTGAACAGTATATTTGATTGTTCATTGACATCGCTTTAAAACCATGAATGATCAAGAAAAAGAGAACAATAGAGCTGCCGCAACTGTATTAAATAGATTTTGTGCACACCATTTCCTCTCATAATCTTGCATATATTTAACAACATAAGCACACCAACGCCAAATTGGCAATGACTACATAATACCAACAAATTGATATTTCAACAGCATAGAGATCATCAGTGACGATTCAGTTCAAAAAAACCGGTATCTATTCTCTTAATTCGCACACAAACGATAGCCCGATTGCCTTCGTTAATGTTTCGATACAATAGATAGGTTTAGAAGTTTGAGCAAATCTGTACAACGGATGCCACCATCAATGCCAATCTCCACAACACCAGTTGCACAGGTATGCAGATCCCTTGGAGCATCGCACCATCAGACATCCTCTCCGTGGGCAGCTCCAGCAATCGGGTTTCCTGCATCTAATTTGGCAGCAACAGTTGGTCGTGAAGGTGGTGGTGCTGGTGGTTGCAGCAGCTTTGGCAGGGAGTTTGAGAGTTTGCCGGATCTTCTTGAGCCGGGTTGCAGTCGTGAGGTTCTCCATTTCCCGAATAAACTTGCATAGGTGACGGATGTAGTCTGGATATAACTCTAGGTTGCAATGACCTCCTCCTTTGATCCATAAGGGATCGTATGGTTCTTCCGCTAGTTTCCATAAACCATGTCCATGAAGCCAATTCACTACATCATCTTCGGTACCCTACAAGAAGACATCCAACTGTTAAAACAAAACAGAATCTACTGGGAATATTTATAATGATCATTCTGACACACATTTTAACTTGTAAATAAGAGGTATCGGTTCACACTAAATACAAGGAATTATTGACAATCTACAACACAAATTGTCAACTGGTACATATTAGAACATAAAACAAAATCACTACTAATAACAGGCTTAAATAGAATCAATGGAGAAGACACAGTTACAAGCTCGATGATTACTAACTAACATTGATCGAGAGATGTATCATGATATCTTAATGTGTCACTGCAGTTATCTTTGAAAATATCGACCTTGGTTCCAAAATGAATGTCTTAATTACCGCCATTGAATGGCTACTCTAGTCTATGTAAATCAATAATAATAAGAGGGGTCGTTGTTCCACACAAAGGAATCTCCATGTGGTTGCAATATTGAAAAGTTAGTTCTTCACCAGAGACACTTCTGTTAGGTTGACTCGATTAAATTCTTATGGAATATGAATTAAAGATGAACACACAATGTATGGAGGAAACAAAGAAAAGGAATAAGGTATATCTAGTTATCTACCACCCACATGATAGACGAAAACTTGAAGCCCATGGAAACTCTTGTAAACTGTGTCAATTAAAATGAATGAAATAGCACTAGAAGTTCTTGAAAGACGAACTGAAATAAAACCTTAATGTATGCCATGATTCAAAGAATTCTCGACTCAAGACAACTAAATGACAAAGAGGTACCGCATTTACAAATATGTTCAAGCACAACAGTATCAAGATGCAAAAACAGACTGCAGTGTCTATGCTAGACCAACTGAATGGTAGAATTATCTAGTACAAAAGAGAAGGCCAGATACTTACCTCCACCACCACCCATGATCCTCTGCTGCAAGTTGGAAATATGTCAATGCAACAGTGATGAACGCTGTGCCAATTATAAGAATGATGAAAACAATAAAAAGCATACTATATATTGTATATATGTTGTGACCCCACACTCTAGCAAATATATAGTACAGTTCTACTTGTACATAGATGGCACTAAAAGGAAGGAATCCTGCCATTGCCATCTGAGGTTGGTTCCTCGACACCATGCCAAATCAGGAATTTCTCTTGGGTGCTTGTTGGTATGGCATGGAGCTTGGAATTCAGTTATGCTGCTTTTACCGGCAACCCTACCCAATATGAGCAAAGGGGAAGTAACCAATGCCCATATAAGTAGAATCACAAGGATGGTTCCAAATGGCAGAGCTGCAGTTGCGCTATATGTAATAGAAACAGTGTTCCGGAAGAAGAAAGTCAAGAACAAGGGACCACAAAATAAGCAGCCAGTCAACAACAAATTCCTCACCTGCAGTCAAATAGAGGCAAAGATAATTAACCCATGCAGACTACCAGTGGTATGACTAGAAAATAATGCTGAAGCAACTTCTTACCCAATTAGTCCCTTCGAGCTGCATATAGAAGGAGCTCGCTGTGTAACCAGCGATACCAGAAGTCAGAGCATAGATGACAACAAGAGCTGTGTAAAGGGCTCCCCGATTGTATGGGTAGAACACAACAACAAGTGCAAGAAGGAAGATGAACATTGTACTAGTCATGAGACAAAAGTAGCAGATGATATTAACAGAAATCAGCATTAGAAGAGTTTAGTGAGAGCTCTTACAGCACAAGGAGCTGAGTTCCAGAACCAATAATAGCTGAAAACAATGACTTGTTCTTTGGAAATCGGAAGACGTCACCAAGGATATGTTTCCATCCAGAATCCTCTTGATCTTCAAGAGACTCCTCAATGAGAGAATATCTTCATGATGATACTATTTTAGTGAAAGATGAAAAAATAAACATCAGGAAATATGTTTCAAAAGGAAAACCGTGGAGTTTATATATCTTACTTAAAATATCATTTTTGAGCACACGCATGAGAATCGTAGAGGTTTGACTGCTGCTCCTCCAGAAAATTTAATAAGTACGGTGCATCGACCATACGATCACCACTTAGAACTTCCCCAAGGGCTTCCGTCTTTTCGGTAACATGCTCTAAATCAACAAAGTTTCGTAAAGAGTTGTACACACTAACAAACGTATAAATAGTGTTGCTAACAGATTCAAGCAGCTCAGAAGTCGATGGAACAGTAAGGATAAGTGAATAACCTGGTGAGCAGAATGGCAAGTCATAGTAACGATATGTCTCGCTGCAGATGCAAAAGGGAAATGACTGTCACATTCAAGAAACACTGAAATGTTAGAAGTAAAAGATAAATATCCTAAAACAAGAGCATCATTAAAAAATGCCAAAGACAGGGTCAAAGGCAGCAGAATTAACAGGGCCTGGTAATCTATAAGGCTATTAACAAGCGACAGAACGAAACAGATCCTCACAATCCAACAAGCAGAACTGACACCACTACAATATGAAGCACACCAAAGTATAAAATCCCTGAGATTTAATTGAGTTTGGTTTTTCATAAAAGAAACTATTGAGAAACCAAAATAACAAGATGGTAAAGGATTGGAAACACTGCTAAAACATGAAGCACTCAAAAATTAGCTTTGCTTGATCGGTCTCAGAAATCAAGAAGCATGCCAAAGCGGGAAATCTTTTAAGCTTTGACATGATCCAAGATCACAAATCCCTAATCTTGAATGCGGAATTTGACTTATTTAATGAAAAAGCAACTATCCACGCGAATCAAAATAAGCTTACAAAACAGTAAACGATCGGATCGACGAAAACACGAAGCATGCGAAATCAAAGACGATTTTTATCTTTGACGCTTAATGGAGACTTGGGTATTTCTATCGATAAAACAAAAACCACCGACTAAGAGAAATAAAATGAAACTACAAAAGCGAATCATGATCCTGCGTTCATTCTAAATCACAAAACAAGCAAACGGATGATCGCATTCTTGAAGAAAAGCAAGGGACGCAGACAAAGATCTATTCGCTTCAAATGATGCGCAAAATAAAAAAGCAAATTCAGCGACGAAGGAGGAATTCGAAACCGATAATGACGCAAGAATCGAAAGGAAATCACCTGGGGTTGTGGAAAGGTCCGGCCTTATTGGCAAATAGGGGGACATGATCACCCTCTTTGTACCTATGATTGGTTCCATCAGCTCCCACCCTCAAACCACAAGCCATTACGAGAAGAACCAACGTAGATAACTCCATCTTCAAGATCCTCGAACCTGAAATCGATCAAATAAAACTCCAAATCAGCCCTCAAATCCATACATTTCGCTGAGGCTTTCTAACCGATGCTCACCTTCGTTCCCGAGCCGAGGAAGACCGAAGGGGGCGATCGGCTCGCTGGTGGATAGGCACGTGCGAGAGTCCATTTCTAATTATACATAAATATATAATGCAACGATAAATTCTAATTAGTCTAATTAATTTGGGGGCTTACAGAACAGGAAACACGCTTCTTGGATTCGATTCAAGAATCGAATCTGTCCAATCCCGCGCGGCCATTGCCTATATAGTCGTATCCCTCTCCTCTCCCACTCTCGCTCTGTCTTCTCGCCTGCCTCTCGCCTCTCCTCTGTTCCATTCTCCTTCTCCTCCTCCTAGTTGATTTCCTCACCTCTCTTCATCAAGAAACCGTTTTTAGTCGTCCATGGATCCCGTCGACGTCGTTCCGAGTGGTTACAGGTTCCTTCCCACGGCGGAGGAACTCGTGGTCGACTACCTCGCCAACTGCGTTGCCGGCACACGGCTCCCTAGCCGCGCTGTCGCCTTCGCCGATGTCTACGGCACCGAGCCGTGGAATCTTCTCTGCAACGGTCGACAGGAGGGCTATTTCTTTGCGGAGCGCAAGCCCAAGAACAGCGGCGGCCCGCGCGTCGATCGAAGGGCCGGCACCGGTTCTTGGACTCTGAACAAAAAGCAAGAACCCGTCAAGTCCATCGTCGACGGGCGCGAGATGGTGGTGGGACGAAAGAGCTTCCTCTCCTTCAACGATGGCCGGCGGAAAAACTCCGGGTGGGTAATGTATGAGTATGAGATGTGTTCCCCGGGCTTCGAGAGACGAGTTCTCTGTCACGTTAAGAAGAGTTCGCATCATGCCATCTCCGGCGGCAATTTCATCAAAAAGGTTGAGTCGACGTTCACGGAGGCCGCGACAGAGACGATCTCCGGCGGCAGCCTCGTTGGGCAGAAGAGAAATAGAGAGGAATCTTCTACTCTCTCAGCAAAAGCATTGACTCCCTCAAAGAAGCCAGCACATTCATTGCAGTCCGACGTCTCACCACCTCCAACCGCGGTGGTGCAACATCCCATATCGGCTCGTCCTGTGACACCCCCGGAGAGTCGTCTTTCCTCGGTCGACTCAGTTGCACCGAACGAAGCCGGAGTCCCATCCGCCGCTCTATCGTCAACGGATGTCGGCGGAGGTGAGCCCTTGATAACTGTGGAAGAACTCGAAGCATTCTTGGCTTCGCCTTCGCCGTCGGTCGATCTTGGCGATGAACAGAACTGCATCGACGATGCTTTCTTCACCCGAGAGGTTGAAGCCTCCTTGATGTCGGATGACACCGACACAGCCTCGAATACCATCCCGAAGGCCTCGCCGTCAGGCCTTGTCGATCCTCGCTTGATGCCCGATGACACTCGAATTGATTCGACCACGGTCGAAGAGGTTTCCACGTCATCGTCGTCGATCGACTTGGTCGCGTGTGAGAAGATGTACTTCACCGACGATCCCTTCTTTTGGAGCCTGGAAGAGGTCCATGCCTTCCTGATGTCCGATGACACCTTCGCTGCATCGACTACGGAACAAATGGCGTGCGTGGACGATGCTCGCTCGACAACCCCGAAAGCGTTGCAAGCCTCGTTGATTTCTGATGGCACCGGCACTGATTCGACCACGGCCGAAGTGGTTTCGTCGTCATCGTCGTACGACTTTGTTGGGTATGAGCAGACGGAGAACGTAGTTGATGTCGACGACTTCATGCAAGAGATCGATGCCCTCATGAAGTCCGATGACACACCTGTGGATTCGGCAATGATCTCGTGGCTGGAGCAGTAGCTTGGAAAGCTTGTATGGAAAATGTTGTTTGTTCATGTATATCATAATACTGGAAGGAAAAGAAAATTCATGTTCATGCAAATATTGGCGACAATAAAGTTCAATTTTCATCCCATGTATTGTTGTTTCCTTCGTACGTTGGTATTTATATGATATTGTGTAGCTAATGAACTCATAATTTGAGATATCACTGTCTCGTCCTCATGCATCAACATATCATAGTTGGTCACCATCCTCAGGGAGAAACAGTCATGGGTGGGTTGACCATATATCAAAGTCAGACATTTGGATGATTGCTGTCACCAAATATTGACTTCTTCTAACCATCATCCAGTAAATCATTTTTATGTGATTCATGATGTTATTGTGGAGATTTAAAGGAAAACAGTCATGGGTGGGTTGACCATATATCAAAGTCAGACATTTGGATGATTGCTGTCACCAAATATTGACTTCTTCTAACCATCATCCAGTAAATCATTTTTATGTGATTCATGATGTTATTGTGGAGATTTAAAGGATACTGATGAAGCCCTCCCGTAGCTGAACAGTATATTTGATTGTTCATTGACATCGCTTTAAAACCATGAATGATCAAGAAAAAGAGAACAATAGAGCTGCCGCAACTGTATTAAATAGATTTTGTGCACACCATTTCCTCTCATAATCTTGCATATATTTAACAACATAAGCACACCAACGCCAAATTGGCAATGACTACATAATACCAACAAATTGATATTTCAACAGCATAGAGATCATCAGTGAAGATTCAGTTCAAAAAAACCGGTATCTATTCTCTTAATTCGTACACAAACGATAGCCCGATTGCCTTCATTAATGTTTCGATACAATAGATAGGTTTAGAAGTTTGAGTAAATCTGTACAACGGATGCCACCATCAATGCCAATCTCCACAACACCAGTTGCACAGGTATGCAGATCCCTTGGAGCATCGCACCATCAGACATCCTCTCCGTGGGCAGCTCCAGCAATCGGGTTTCCTGCATCTAATTTGGCAGCAACAGTTGGTCGTGAAGATGGTGGTGCTGGTGGTTGCAGCAGCTTTGGCAGGGAGTTTGAGAGTTTGCCGAATCTTCTTGAGCTGGGTTGCAGTCGTGAGGTTCTCCATTTCCCGAATAAACTTGCATAGGTGACGGATGTAGTCTGGATATAACTCTAGGTTGCAATGACCTCCTCCTTTGATCCATAAGGGATCGTATGGTTCTTCCGCTAGTTTCCATAAACCATGTCCATGAAGCCAATTCACTACATCATCTTCGGTACCCTACAAGAAGACATCCAACTGTTAAAACAAAACAGAATCTACTGGGAATATTTATAATGATCATTCTGACACACATTTTAACTTGTAAATAAGAGGTATCGGTTCACACTAAATACAAGGAATTATTGACAATCTACAACACAAATTGTCAACTGGTACATATTAGAACATAAAACAAAATCACTACTAATAACAGGCTTAAATAGAATCAATGGAGAAGACACAGTTACAAGCTCGATGATTACTAACTAACATTGATCGAGAGATGTATCATGATATCTTAATGTGTCACTGCAGTTATCTTTGAAAATATCGACCTTGGTTCCAAAATGAATGTCTTAATTACCGCCATTGAATGGCTACTCTAGTCTATGTAAATCAATAATAATAAGAGGGGTCGTTGTTCCACACAAAGGAATCTCCATGTGGTTGCAATATTGAAAAGTTAGTTCTTCACCAGAGACACTTCTGTTAGGTTGACTCGATTAAATTCTTATGGAATATGAATTAAAGATGAACACACAATGTATGGAGGAAACAAAGAAAAGGAATAAGGTATATCTAGTTATCTACCACCCACATGATAGACGAAAACTTGAAGCCCATGGAAACTCTTGTAAACTGTGTCAATTAAAATGAATGAAATAGCACTAGAAGTTCTTGAAAGACGAACTGAAATAAAACCTTAATGTATGCCATGATTCAAAGAATTCTCGACTCAAGACAACTAAATGACAAAGAGGTACCGCATTTACAAATATGTTCAAGCACAACAGTATCAAGATGCAAAAACAGACTGCAGTGTCTATGCTAGACCAACTGAATGGTAGAATTATCTAGTACAAAAGAGAAGGCCAGATACTTACCTCCACCACCACCCATGATCCTCTGCTGCAAGTTGGAAATATGTCAATGCAACAGTGATGAACGCTGTGCCAATTATAAGAATGATGAAAACAATAAAAAGCATACTATATATTGTATATATGTTGTGACCCCACACTCTAGCAAATATATAGTACAGTTCTACTTGTACATAGATGGCACTAAAAGGAAGGAATCCTGCCATTGCCATCTGAGGTTGGTTCCTCGACACCATGCCAAATCAGGAATTTCTCTTGGGTGCTTGTTGGTATGGCATGGAGCTTGGAATTCAGTTATGCTGCTTTTACCGGCAACCCTACCCAATATGAGCAAAGGGGAAGTAACCAATGCCCATATAAGTAGAATCACAAGGATGGTTCCAAATGGCAGAGCTGCAGTTGCGCTATATGTAATAGAAACAGTGTTCCGGAAGAAGAAAGTCAAGAACAAGGGACCACAAAATAAGCAGCCAGTCAACAACAAATTCCTCACCTGCAGTCAAATAGAGGCAAAGATAATTAACCCATGCAGACTACCAGTGGTATGACTAGAAAATAATGCTGAAGCAACTTCTTACCCAATTAGTCCCTTCGAGCTGCATATAGAAGGAGCTCGCTGTGTAACCAGCGATACCAGAAGTCAGAGCATAGATGACAACAAGAGCTGTGTAAAGGGCTCCCCGATTGTATGGGTAGAACACAACAACAAGTGCAAGAAGGAAGATGAACATTGTACTAGTCATGAGACAAAAGTAGCAGATGATATTAACAGAAATCAGCATTAGAAGAGTTTAGTGAGAGCTCTTACAGCACAAGGAGCTGAGTTCCAGAACCAATAATAGCTGAAAACAATGACTTGTTCTTTGGAAATCGGAAGACGTCACCAAGGATATGTTTCCATCCAGAATCCTCTTGATCTTCAAGAGACTCCTCAATGAGAGAATATCTTCATGATGATACTATTTTAGTGAAAGATGAAAAAATAAACATCAGGAAATATGTTTCAAAAGGAAAACCGTGGAGTTTATATATCTTACTTAAAATATCATTTTTGAGCACACGCATGAGAATCGTAGAGGTTTGACTGCTGCTCCTCCAGAAAATTTAATAAGTACGGTGCATCGACCATACGATCACCACTTAGAACTTCCCCAAGGGCTTCCGTCTTTTCGGTAACATGCTCTAAATCAACAAAGTTTCGTAAAGAGTTGTACACACTAACAAACGTATAAATAGTGTTGCTAACAGATTCAAGCAGCTCAGAAGTCGATGGAACAGTAAGGATAAGTGAATAACCTGGTGAGCAGAATGGCAAGTCATAGTAACGATATGTCTCGCTGCAGATGCAAAAGGGAAATGACTGTCACATTCAAGAAACACTGAAATGTTAGAAGTAAAAGATAAATATCCTAAAACAAGAGCATCATTAAAAAATGCCAAAGACAGGGTCAAAGGCAGCAGAATTAACAGGGCCTGGTAATCTATAAGGCTATTAACAAGCGACAGAACGAAACAGATCCTCACAATCCAACAAGCAGAACTGACACCACTACAATATGAAGCACACCAAAGTATAAAATCCCTGAGATTTAATTGAGTTTGGTTTTTCATAAAAGAAACTATTGAGAAACCAAAATAACAAGATGGTAAAGGATTGGAAACACTGCTAAAACATGAAGCACTCAAAAATTAGCTTTGCTTGATCGGTCTCAGAAATCAAGAAGCATGCCAAAGCGGGAAATCTTTTAAGCTTTGACATGATCCAAGATCACAAATCCCTAATCTTGAATGCGGAATTTGACTTATTTAATGAAAAAGCAACTATCCACGCGAATCAAAATAAGCTTACAAAACAGTAAACGATCGGATCGACGAAAACACGAAGCATGCGAAATCAAAGACGATTTTTATCTTTGACGCTTAATGGAGACTTGGGTATTTCTATCGATAAAACAAAAACCACCGACTAAGAGAAATAAAATGAAACTACAAAAGCGAATCATGATCCTGCGTTCATTCTAAATCACAAAACAAGCAAACGGATGATCGCATTCTTGAAGAAAAGCAAGGGACGCAGACAAAGATCTATTCGCTTCAAATGATGCGCAAAATAAAAAAGCAAATTCAGCGACGAAGGAGGAATTCGAAACCGATAATGACGCAAGAATCGAAAGGAAATCACCTGGGGTTGTGGAAAGGTCCGGCCTTATTGGCAAATAGGGGGACATGATCACCCTCTTTGTACCTATGATTGGTTCCATCAGCTCCCACCCTCAAACCACAAGCCATTACGAGAAGAACCAACGTAGATAACTCCATCTTCAAGATCCTCGAACCTGAAATCGATCAAATAAAACTCCAAATCAGCCCTCAAATCCATACATTTCGCTGAGGCTTTCTAACCGATGCTCACCTTCGTTCCCGAGCCGAGGAAGACCGAAGGGGGCGATCGGCTCGCTGGTGGATAGGCACGTGCGAGAGTCCATTTCTAATTATACATAAATATATAATGCAACGATAAATTCTAATTAGTCTAATTAATTTGGGGGCTTACAGAACAGGAAACACGCTTCTTGGATTCGATTCAAGAATCGAATCTGTCCAATCCCGCGCGGCCATTGCCTATATAGTCGTATCCCTCTCCTCTCCCACTCTCGCTCTGTCTTCTCGCCTGCCTCTCGCCTCTCCTCTGTTCCATTCTCCTTCTCCTCCTCCTAGTTGATTTCCTCACCTCTCTTCATCAAGAAACCGTTTTTAGTCGTCCATGGATCCCGTCGACGTCGTTCCGAGTGGTTACAGGTTCCTTCCCACGGCGGAGGAACTCGTGGTCGACTACCTCGCCAACTGCGTTGCCGGCACACGGCTCCCTAGCCGCGCTGTCGCCTTCGCCGATGTCTACGGCACCGAGCCGTGGAATCTTCTCTGCAACGGTCGACAGGAGGGCTATTTCTTTGCGGAGCGCAAGCCCAAGAACAGCGGCGGCCCGCGCGTCGATCGAAGGGCCGGCACCGGTTCTTGGACTCTGAACAAAAAGCAAGAACCCGTCAAGTCCATCGTCGACGGGCGCGAGATGGTGGTGGGACGAAAGAGCTTCCTCTCCTTCAACGATGGCCGGCGGAAAAACTCCGGGTGGGTAATGTATGAGTATGAGATGTGTTCCCCGGGCTTCGAGAGACGAGTTCTCTGTCACGTTAAGAAGAGTTCGCATCATGCCATCTCCGGCGGCAATTTCATCAAAAAGGTTGAGTCGACGTTCACGGAGGCCGCGACAGAGACGATCTCCGGCGGCAGCCTCGTTGGGCAGAAGAGAAATAGAGAGGAATCTTCTACTCTCTCAGCAAAAGCATTGACTCCCTCAAAGAAGCCAGCACATTCATTGCAGTCCGACGTCTCACCACCTCCAACCGCGGTGGTGCAACATCCCATATCGGCTCGTCCTGTGACACCCCCGGAGAGTCGTCTTTCCTCGGTCGACTCAGTTGCACCGAACGAAGCCGGAGTCCCATCCGCCGCTCTATCGTCAACGGATGTCGGCGGAGGTGAGCCCTTGATAACTGTGGAAGAACTCGAAGCATTCTTGGCTTCGCCTTCGCCGTCGGTCGATCTTGGCGATGAACAGAACTGCATCGACGATGCTTTCTTCACCCGAGAGGTTGAAGCCTCCTTGATGTCGGATGACACCGACACAGCCTCGAATACCATCCCGAAGGCCTCGCCGTCAGGCCTTGTCGATCCTCGCTTGATGCCCGATGACACTCGAATTGATTCGACCACGGTCGTAGAGGTTTCCACGTCATCGTCGTCGATCGACTTGGTCGCGTGTGAGAAGATGTACTTCACCGACGATCCCTTCTTTTGGAGCCTGGAAGAGGTCCATGCCTTCCTGATGTCCGATGACACCTTCGCTGCATCGACTACGGAACAAATGGCGTGCGTGGACGATGCTCGCTCGACAACCCCGAAAGCGTTGCAAGCCTCGTTGATTTCTGATGGCACCGGCACTGATTCGACCACGGCCGAAGTGGTTTCGTCGTCATCGTCGTACGACTTTGTTGGGTATGAGCAGACGGAGAACGTAGTTGATGTCGACGACTTCATGCAAGAGATCGATGCCCTCATGAAGTCCGATGACACACCTGTGGATTCGGCAATGATCTCGTGGCTGGAGCAGTAGCTTGGAAAGCTTGTATGGAAAATGTTGTTTGTTCATGTATATCATAATACTGGAAGGAAAAGAAAATTCATGTTCATGCAAATATTGGCGACAATAAAGTTCAATTTTCATCCCATGTATTGTTGTTTCCTTCATACGTTGGTATTTATATGATATTGTGTAGCTAATGAACTCATAATTTGAGATATCACTGTCTCGTCCTCATGCATCAACATATCATAGTTGGTCACCATCCTCAGGGAGAAACAGTCATGGGTGGGTTGACCATATATCAAAGTCAGACATTTGGATGATTGCTGTCACCAAATATTGACTTCTTCTAACCATCATCCAGTAAATCATTTTTATGTGATTCATGATGTTATTGTGGAGATTTAAAGGATACTGATGAAGCCCTCCCGTAGCTGAACAGTATATTTGATTGTTCATTGACATCGCTTTAAAACCATGAATGATCAAGAAAAAGAGAACAATAGAGCTGCCGCAACTGTATTAAATAGATTTTGTGCACACCATTTCCTCTCATAATCTTGCATATATTTAACAACATAAGCACACCAACGCCAAATTGGCAATGACTACATAATACCAACAAATTGATATTTCAACAGCATAGAGATCATCAGTGACGATTCAGTTCAAAAAAACCGGTATCTATTCTCTTAATTCGCACACAAACGATAGCCCGATTGCCTTCGTTAATGTTTCGATACAATAGATAGGTTTAGAAGTTTGAGCAAATCTGTACAACGGATGCCACCATCAATGCCAATCTCCACAACACCAGTTGCACAGGTATGCAGATCCCTTGGAGCATCGCACCATCAGACATCCTCTCCGTGGGCAGCTCCAGCAATCGGGTTTCCTGCATCTAATTTGGCAGCAACAGTTGGTCGTGAAGGTGGTGGTGCTGGTGGTTGCAGCAGCTTTGGCAGGGAGTTTGAGAGTTTGCCGGATCTTCTTGAGCCGGGTTGCAGTCGTGAGGTTCTCCATTTCCCGAATAAACTTGCATAGGTGACGGATGTAGTCTGGATATAACTCTAGGTTGCAATGACCTCCTCCTTTGATCCATAAGGGATCGTATGGTTCTTCCGCTAGTTTCCATAAACCATGTCCATGAAGCCAATTCACTACATCATCTTCGGTACCCTACAAGAAGACATCCAACTGTTAAAACAAAACAGAATCTACTGGGAATATTTATAATGATCATTCTGACACACATTTTAACTTGTAAATAAGAGGTATCGGTTCACACTAAATACAAGGAATTATTGACAATCTACAACACAAATTGTCAACTGGTACATATTAGAACATAAAACAAAATCACTACTAATAACAGGCTTAAATAGAATCAATGGAGAAGACACAGTTACAAGCTCGATGATTACTAACTAACATTGATCGAGAGATGTATCATGATATCTTAATGTGTCACTGCAGTTATCTTTGAAAATATCGACCTTGGTTCCAAAATGAATGTCTTAATTACCGCCATTGAATGGCTACTCTAGTCTATGTAAATCAATAATAATAAGAGGGGTCGTTGTTCCACACAAAGGAATCTCCATGTGGTTGCAATATTGAAAAGTTAGTTCTTCACCAGAGACACTTCTGTTAGGTTGACTCGATTAAATTCTTATGGAATATGAATTAAAGATGAACACACAATGTATGGAGGAAACAAAGAAAAGGAATAAGGTATATCTAGTTATCTACCACCCACATGATAGACGAAAACTTGAAGCCCATGGAAACTCTTGTAAACTGTGTCAATTAAAATGAATGAAATAGCACTAGAAGTTCTTGAAAGACGAACTGAAATAAAACCTTAATGTATGCCATGATTCAAAGAACTCTCGACTCAAGACAACTAAATGACAAAGAGGTACCGCATTTACAAATATGTTCAAGCACAACAGTATCAAGATGCAAAAACAGACTGCAGTGTCTATGCTAGACCAACTGAATGGTAGAATTATCTAGTACAAAAGAGAAGGCCAGATACTTACCTCCACCACCACCCATGATCCTCTGCTGCAAGTTGGAAATATGTCAATGCAACAGTGATGAACGCTGTGCCAATTATAAGAATGATGAAAACAATAAAAAGCATACTATATATTGTATATATGTTGTGACCCCACACTCTAGCAAATATATAGTACAGTTCTACTTGTACATAGATGGCACTAAAAGGAAGGAATCCTGCCATTGCCATCTGAGGTTGGTTCCTCGACACCATGCCAAATCAGGAATTTCTCTTGGGTGCTTGTTGGTATGGCATGGAGCTTGGAATTCAGTTATGCTGCTTTTACCGGCAACCCTACCCAATATGAGCAAAGGGGAAGTAACCAATGCCCATATAAGTAGAATCACAAGGATGGTTCCAAATGGCAGAGCTGCAGTTGCGCTATATGTAATAGAAACAGTGTTCCGGAAGAAGAAAGTCAAGAACAAGGGACCACAAAATAAGCAGCCAGTCAACAACAAATTCCTCACCTGCAGTCAAATAGAGGCAAAGATAATTAACCCATGCAGACTACCAGTGGTATGACTAGAAAATAATGCTGAAGCAACTTCTTACCCAATTAGTCCCTTCGAGCTGCATATAGAAGGAGCTCGCTGTGTAACCAGCGATACCAGAAGTCAGAGCATAGATGACAACAAGAGCTGTGTAAAGGGCTCCCCGATTGTATGGGTAGAACACAACAACAAGTGCAAGAAGGAAGATGAACATTGTACTAGTCATGAGACAAAAGTAGCAGATGATATTAACAGAAATCAGCATTAGAAGAGTTTAGTGAGAGCTCTTACAGCACAAGGAGCTGAGTTCCAGAACCAATAATAGCTGAAAACAATGACTTGTTCTTTGGAAATCGGAAGACGTCACCAAGGATATGTTTCCATCCAGAATCCTCTTGATCTTCAAGAGACTCCTCAATGAGAGAATATCTTCATGATGATACTATTTTAGTGAAAGATGAAAAAATAAACATCAGGAAATATGTTTCAAAAGGAAAACCGTGGAGTTTATATATCTTACTTAAAATATCATTTTTGAGCACACGCATGAGAATCGTAGAGGTTTGACTGCTGCTCCTCCAGAAAATTTAATAAGTACGGTGCATCGACCATACGATCACCACTTAGAACTTCCCCAAGGGCTTCCGTCTTTTCGGTAACATGCTCTAAATCAACAAAGTTTCGTAAAGAGTTGTACACACTAACAAACGTATAAATAGTGTTGCTAACAGATTCAAGCAGCTCAGAAGTCGATGGAACAGTAAGGATAAGTGAATAACCTGGTGAGCAGAATGGCAAGTCATAGTAACGATATGTCTCGCTGCAGATGCAAAAGGGAAATGACTGTCACATTCAAGAAACACTGAAATGTTAGAAGTAAAAGATAAATATCCTAAAACAAGAGCATCATTAAAAAATGCCAAAGACAGGGTCAAAGGCAGCAGAATTAACAGGGCCTGGTAATCTATAAGGCTATTAACAAGCGACAGAACGAAACAGATCCTCACAATCCAACAAGCAGAACTGACACCACTACAATATGAAGCACACCAAAGTATAAAATCCCTGAGATTTAATTGAGTTTGGTTTTTCATAAAAGAAACTATTGAGAAACCAAAATAACAAGATGGTAAAGGATTGGAAACACTGCTAAAACATGAAGCACTCAAAAATTAGCTTTGCTTGATCGGTCTCAGAAATCAAGAAGCATGCCAAAGCGGGAAATCTTTTAAGCTTTGACATGATCCAAGATCACAAATCCCTAATCTTGAATGCGGAATTTGACTTATTTAATGAAAAAGCAACTATCCACGCGAATCAAAATAAGCTTACAAAACAGTAAACGATCGGATCGACGAAAACACGAAGCATGCGAAATCAAAGACGATTTTTATCTTTGACGCTTAATGGAGACTTGGGTATTTCTATCGATAAAACAAAAACCACCGACTAAGAGAAATAAAATGAAACTACAAAAGCGAATCATGATCCTGCGTTCATTCTAAATCACAAAACAAGCAAACGGATGATCGCATTCTTGAAGAAAAGCAAGGGACGCAGACAAAGATCTATTCGCTTCAAATGATGCGCAAAATAAAAAAGCAAATTCAGCGACGAAGGAGGAATTCGAAACCGATAATGACGCAAGAATCGAAAGGAAATCACCTGGGGTTGTGGAAAGGTCCGGCCTTATTGGCAAATAGGGGGACATGATCACCCTCTTTGTACCTATGATTGGTTCCATCAGCTCCCACCCTCAAACCACAAGCCATTACGAGAAGAACCAACGTAGATAACTCCATCTTCAAGATCCTCGAACCTGAAATCGATCAAATAAAACTCCAAATCAGCCCTCAAATCCATACATTTCGCTGAGGCTTTCTAACCGATGCTCACCTTCGTTCCCGAGCCGAGGAAGACCGAAGGGGGCGATCGGCTCGCTGGTGGATAGGCACGTGCGAGAGTCCATTTCTAATTATACATAAATATATAATGCAACGATAAATTCTAATTAGTCTAATTAATTTGGGGGCTTACAGAACAGGAAACACGCTTCTTGGATTCGATTCAAGAATCGAATCTGTCCAATCCCGCGCGGCCATTGCCTATATAGTCGTATCCCTCTCCTCTCCCACTCTCGCTCTGTCTTCTCGCCTGCCTCTCGCCTCTCCTCTGTTCCATTCTCCTTCTCCTCCTCCTAGTTGATTTCCTCACCTCTCTTCATCAAGAAACCGTTTTTAGTCGTCCATGGATCCCGTCGACGTCGTTCCGAGTGGTTACAGGTTCCTTCCCACGGCGGAGGAACTCGTGGTCGACTACCTCGCCAACTGCGTTGCCGGCACACGGCTCCCTAGCCGCGCTGTCGCCTTCGCCGATGTCTACGGCACCGAGCCGTGGAATCTTCTCTGCAACGGTCGACAGGAGGGCTATTTCTTTGCGGAGCGCAAGCCCAAGAACAGCGGCGGCCCGCGCGTCGATCGAAGGGCCGGCACCGGTTCTTGGACTCTGAACAAAAAGCAAGAACCCGTCAAGTCCATCGTCGACGGGCGCGAGATGGTGGTGGGACGAAAGAGCTTCCTCTCCTTCAACGATGGCCGGCGGAAAAACTCCGGGTGGGTAATGTATGAGTATGAGATGTGTTCCCCGGGCTTCGAGAGACGAGTTCTCTGTCACGTTAAGAAGAGTTCGCATCATGCCATCTCCGGCGGCAATTTCATCAAAAAGGTTGAGTCGACGTTCACGGAGGCCGCGACAGAGACGATCTCCGGCGGCAGCCTCGTTGGGCAGAAGAGAAATAGAGAGGAATCTTCTACTCTCTCAGCAAAAGCATTGACTCCCTCAAAGAAGCCAGCACATTCATTGCAGTCCGACGTCTCACCACCTCCAACCGCGGTGGTGCAACATCCCATATCGGCTCGTCCTGTGACACCCCCGGAGAGTCGTCTTTCCTCGGTCGACTCAGTTGCACCGAACGAAGCCGGAGTCCCATCCGCCGCTCTATCGTCAACGGATGTCGGCGGAGGTGAGCCCTTGATAACTGTGGAAGAACTCGAAGCATTCTTGGCTTCGCCTTCGCCGTCGGTCGATCTTGGCGATGAACAGAACTGCATCGACGATGCTTTCTTCACCCGAGAGGTTGAAGCCTCCTTGATGTCGGATGACACCGACACAGCCTCGAATACCATCCCGAAGGCCTCGCCGTCAGGCCTTGTCGATCCTCGCTTGATGCCCGATGACACTCGAATTGATTCGACCACGGTCGTAGAGGTTTCCACGTCATCGTCGTCGATCGACTTGGTCGCGTGTGAGAAGATGTACTTCACCGACGATCCCTTCTTTTGGAGCCTGGAAGAGGTCCATGCCTTCCTGATGTCCGATGACACCTTCGCTGCATCGACTACGGAACAAATGGCGTGCGTGGACGATGCTCGCTCGACAACCCCGAAAGCGTTGCAAGCCTCGTTGATTTCTGATGGCACCGGCACTGATTCGACCACGGCCGAAGTGGTTTCGTCGTCATCGTCGTACGACTTTGTTGGGTATGAGCAGACGGAGAACGTAGTTGATGTCGACGACTTCATGCAAGAGATCGATGCCCTCATGAAGTCCGATGACACACCTGTGGATTCGGCAATGATCTCGTGGCTGGAGCAGTAGCTTGGAAAGCTTGTATGGAAAATGTTGTTTGTTCATGTATATCATAATACTGGAAGGAAAAGAAAATTCATGTTCATGCAAATATTGGCGACAATAAAGTTCAATTTTCATCCCATGTATTGTTGTTTCCTTCATACGTTGGTATTTATATGATATTGTGTAGCTAATGAACTCATAATTTGAGATATCACTGTCTCGTCCTCATGCATCAACATATCATAGTTGGTCACCATCCTCAGGGAGAAACAGTCATGGGTGGGTTGACCATATATCAAAGTCAGACATTTGGATGATTGCTGTCACCAAATATTGACTTCTTCTAACCATCATCCAGTAAATCATTTTTATGTGATTCATGATGTTATTGTGGAGATTTAAAGGATACTGATGAAGCCCTCCCGTAGCTGAACAGTATATTTGATTGTTCATTGACATCGCTTTAAAACCATGAATGATCAAGAAAAAGAGAACAATAGAGCTGCCGCAACTGTATTAAATAGATTTTGTGCACACCATTTCCTCTCATAATCTTGCATATATTTAACAACATAAGCACACCAACGCCAAATTGGCAATGACTACATAATACCAACAAATTGATATTTCAACAGCATAGAGATCATCAGTGACGATTCAGTTCAAAAAAACCGGTATCTATTCTCTTAATTCGCACACAAACGATAGCCCGATTGCCTTCGTTAATGTTTCGATACAATAGATAGGTTTAGAAGTTTGAGCAAATCTGTACAACGGATGCCACCATCAATGCCAATCTCCACAACACCAGTTGCACAGGTATGCAGATCCCTTGGAGCATCGCACCATCAGACATCCTCTCCGTGGGCAGCTCCAGCAATCGGGTTTCCTGCATCTAATTTGGCAGCAACAGTTGGTCGTGAAGGTGGTGGTGCTGGTGGTTGCAGCAGCTTTGGCAGGGAGTTTGAGAGTTTGCCGGATCTTCTTGAGCCGGGTTGCAGTCGTGAGGTTCTCCATTTCCCGAATAAACTTGCATAGGTGACGGATGTAGTCTGGATATAACTCTAGGTTGCAATGACCTCCTCCTTTGATCCATAAGGGATCGTATGGTTCTTCCGCTAGTTTCCATAAACCATGTCCATGAAGCCAATTCACTACATCATCTTCGGTACCCTACAAGAAGACATCCAACTGTTAAAACAAAACAGAATCTACTGGGAATATTTATAATGATCATTCTGACACACATTTTAACTTGTAAATAAGAGGTATCGGTTCACACTAAATACAAGGAATTATTGACAATCTACAACACAAATTGTCAACTGGTACATATTAGAACATAAAACAAAATCACTACTAATAACAGGCTTAAATAGAATCAATGGAGAAGACACAGTTACAAGCTCGATGATTACTAACTAACATTGATCGAGAGATGTATCATGATATCTTAATGTGTCACTGCAGTTATCTTTGAAAATATCGACCTTGGTTCCAAAATGAATGTCTTAATTACCGCCATTGAATGGCTACTCTAGTCTATGTAAATCAATAATAATAAGAGGGGTCGTTGTTCCACACAAAGGAATCTCCATGTGGTTGCAATATTGAAAAGTTAGTTCTTCACCAGAGACACTTCTGTTAGGTTGACTCGATTAAATTCTTATGGAATATGAATTAAAGATGAACACACAATGTATGGAGGAAACAAAGAAAAGGAATAAGGTATATCTAGTTATCTACCACCCACATGATAGACGAAAACTTGAAGCCCATGGAAACTCTTGTAAACTGTGTCAATTAAAATGAATGAAATAGCACTAGAAGTTCTTGAAAGACGAACTGAAATAAAACCTTAATGTATGCCATGATTCAAAGAACTCTCGACTCAAGACAACTAAATGACAAAGAGGTACCGCATTTACAAATATGTTCAAGCACAACAGTATCAAGATGCAAAAACAGACTGCAGTGTCTATGCTAGACCAACTGAATGGTAGAATTATCTAGTACAAAAGAGAAGGCCAGATACTTACCTCCACCACCACCCATGATCCTCTGCTGCAAGTTGGAAATATGTCAATGCAACAGTGATGAACGCTGTGCCAATTATAAGAATGATGAAAACAATAAAAAGCATACTATATATTGTATATATGTTGTGACCCCACACTCTAGCAAATATATAGTACAGTTCTACTTGTACATAGATGGCACTAAAAGGAAGGAATCCTGCCATTGCCATCTGAGGTTGGTTCCTCGACACCATGCCAAATCAGGAATTTCTCTTGGGTGCTTGTTGGTATGGCATGGAGCTTGGAATTCAGTTATGCTGCTTTTACCGGCAACCCTACCCAATATGAGCAAAGGGGAAGTAACCAATGCCCATATAAGTAGAATCACAAGGATGGTTCCAAATGGCAGAGCTGCAGTTGCGCTATATGTAATAGAAACAGTGTTCCGGAAGAAGAAAGTCAAGAACAAGGGACCACAAAATAAGCAGCCAGTCAACAACAAATTCCTCACCTGCAGTCAAATAGAGGCAAAGATAATTAACCCATGCAGACTACCAGTGGTATGACTAGAAAATAATGCTGAAGCAACTTCTTACCCAATTAGTCCCTTCGAGCTGCATATAGAAGGAGCTCGCTGTGTAACCAGCGATACCAGAAGTCAGAGCATAGATGACAACAAGAGCTGTGTAAAGGGCTCCCCGATTGTATGGGTAGAACACAACAACAAGTGCAAGAAGGAAGATGAACATTGTACTAGTCATGAGACAAAAGTAGCAGATGATATTAACAGAAATCAGCATTAGAAGAGTTTAGTGAGAGCTCTTACAGCACAAGGAGCTGAGTTCCAGAACCAATAATAGCTGAAAACAATGACTTGTTCTTTGGAAATCGGAAGACGTCACCAAGGATATGTTTCCATCCAGAATCCTCTTGATCTTCAAGAGACTCCTCAATGAGAGAATATCTTCATGATGATACTATTTTAGTGAAAGATGAAAAAATAAACATCAGGAAATATGTTTCAAAAGGAAAACCGTGGAGTTTATATATCTTACTTAAAATATCATTTTTGAGCACACGCATGAGAATCGTAGAGGTTTGACTGCTGCTCCTCCAGAAAATTTAATAAGTACGGTGCATCGACCATACGATCACCACTTAGAACTTCCCCAAGGGCTTCCGTCTTTTCGGTAACATGCTCTAAATCAACAAAGTTTCGTAAAGAGTTGTACACACTAACAAACGTATAAATAGTGTTGCTAACAGATTCAAGCAGCTCAGAAGTCGATGGAACAGTAAGGATAAGTGAATAACCTGGTGAGCAGAATGGCAAGTCATAGTAACGATATGTCTCGCTGCAGATGCAAAAGGGAAATGACTGTCACATTCAAGAAACACTGAAATGTTAGAAGTAAAAGATAAATATCCTAAAACAAGAGCATCATTAAAAAATGCCAAAGACAGGGTCAAAGGCAGCAGAATTAACAGGGCCTGGTAATCTATAAGGCTATTAACAAGCGACAGAACGAAACAGATCCTCACAATCCAACAAGCAGAACTGACACCACTACAATATGAAGCACACCAAAGTATAAAATCCCTGAGATTTAATTGAGTTTGGTTTTTCATAAAAGAAACTATTGAGAAACCAAAATAACAAGATGGTAAAGGATTGGAAACACTGCTAAAACATGAAGCACTCAAAAATTAGCTTTGCTTGATCGGTCTCAGAAATCAAGAAGCATGCCAAAGCGGGAAATCTTTTAAGCTTTGACATGATCCAAGATCACAAATCCCTAATCTTGAATGCGGAATTTGACTTATTTAATGAAAAAGCAACTATCCACGCGAATCAAAATAAGCTTACAAAACAGTAAACGATCGGATCGACGAAAACACGAAGCATGCGAAATCAAAGACGATTTTTATCTTTGACGCTTAATGGAGACTTGGGTATTTCTATCGATAAAACAAAAACCACCGACTAAGAGAAATAAAATGAAACTACAAAAGCGAATCATGATCCTGCGTTCATTCTAAATCACAAAACAAGCAAACGGATGATCGCATTCTTGAAGAAAAGCAAGGGACGCAGACAAAGATCTATTCGCTTCAAATGATGCGCAAAATAAAAAAGCAAATTCAGCGACGAAGGAGGAATTCGAAACCGATAATGACGCAAGAATCGAAAGGAAATCACCTGGGGTTGTGGAAAGGTCCGGCCTTATTGGCAAATAGGGGGACATGATCACCCTCTTTGTACCTATGATTGGTTCCATCAGCTCCCACCCTCAAACCACAAGCCATTACGAGAAGAACCAACGTAGATAACTCCATCTTCAAGATCCTCGAACCTGAAATCGATCAAATAAAACTCCAAATCAGCCCTCAAATCCATACATTTCGCTGAGGCTTTCTAACCGATGCTCACCTTCGTTCCCGAGCCGAGGAAGACCGAAGGGGGCGATCGGCTCGCTGGTGGATAGGCACGTGCGAGAGTCCATTTCTAATTATACATAAATATATAATGCAACGATAAATTCTAATTAGTCTAATTAATTTGGGGGCTTACAGAACAGGAAACACGCTTCTTGGATTCGATTCAAGAATCGAATCTGTCCAATCCCGCGCGGCCATTGCCTATATAGTCGTATCCCTCTCCTCTCCCACTCTCGCTCTGTCTTCTCGCCTGCCTCTCGCCTCTCCTCTGTTCCATTCTCCTTCTCCTCCTCCTAGTTGATTTCCTCACCTCTCTTCATCAAGAAACCGTTTTTAGTCGTCCATGGATCCCGTCGACGTCGTTCCGAGTGGTTACAGGTTCCTTCCCACGGCGGAGGAACTCGTGGTCGACTACCTCGCCAACTGCGTTGCCGGCACACGGCTCCCTAGCCGCGCTGTCGCCTTCGCCGATGTCTACGGCACCGAGCCGTGGAATCTTCTCTGCAACGGTCGACAGGAGGGCTATTTCTTTGCGGAGCGCAAGCCCAAGAACAGCGGCGGCCCGCGCGTCGATCGAAGGGCCGGCACCGGTTCTTGGACTCTGAACAAAAAGCAAGAACCCGTCAAGTCCATCGTCGACGGGCGCGAGATGGTGGTGGGACGAAAGAGCTTCCTCTCCTTCAACGATGGCCGGCGGAAAAACTCCGGGTGGGTAATGTATGAGTATGAGATGTGTTCCCCGGGCTTCGAGAGACGAGTTCTCTGTCACGTTAAGAAGAGTTCGCATCATGCCATCTCCGGCGGCAATTTCATCAAAAAGGTTGAGTCGACGTTCACGGAGGCCGCGACAGAGACGATCTCCGGCGGCAGCCTCGTTGGGCAGAAGAGAAATAGAGAGGAATCTTCTACTCTCTCAGCAAAAGCATTGACTCCCTCAAAGAAGCCAGCACATTCATTGCAGTCCGACGTCTCACCACCTCCAACCGCGGTGGTGCAACATCCCATATCGGCTCGTCCTGTGACACCCCCGGAGAGTCGTCTTTCCTCGGTCGACTCAGTTGCACCGAACGAAGCCGGAGTCCCATCCGCCGCTCTATCGTCAACGGATGTCGGCGGAGGTGAGCCCTTGATAACTGTGGAAGAACTCGAAGCATTCTTGGCTTCGCCTTCGCCGTCGGTCGATCTTGGCGATGAACAGAACTGCATCGACGATGCTTTCTTCACCCGAGAGGTTGAAGCCTCCTTGATGTCGGATGACACCGACACAGCCTCGAATACCATCCCGAAGGCCTCGCCGTCAGGCCTTGTCGATCCTCGCTTGATGCCCGATGACACTCGAATTGATTCGACCACGGTCGTAGAGGTTTCCACGTCATCGTCGTCGATCGACTTGGTCGCGTGTGAGAAGATGTACTTCACCGACGATCCCTTCTTTTGGAGCCTGGAAGAGGTCCATGCCTTCCTGATGTCCGATGACACCTTCGCTGCATCGACTACGGAACAAATGGCGTGCGTGGACGATGCTCGCTCGACAACCCCGAAAGCGTTGCAAGCCTCGTTGATTTCTGATGGCACCGGCACTGATTCGACCACGGCCGAAGTGGTTTCGTCGTCATCGTCGTACGACTTTGTTGGGTATGAGCAGACGGAGAACGTAGTTGATGTCGACGACTTCATGCAAGAGATCGATGCCCTCATGAAGTCCGATGACACACCTGTGGATTCGGCAATGATCTCGTGGCTGGAGCAGTAGCTTGGAAAGCTTGTATGGAAAATGTTGTTTGTTCATGTATATCATAATACTGGAAGGAAAAGAAAATTCATGTTCATGCAAATATTGGCGACAATAAAGTTCAATTTTCATCCCATGTATTGTTGTTTCCTTCATACGTTGGTATTTATATGATATTGTGTAGCTAATGAACTCATAATTTGAGATATCACTGTCTCGTCCTCATGCATCAACATATCATAGTTGGTCACCATCCTCAGGGAGAAACAGTCATGGGTGGGTTGACCATATATCAAAGTCAGACATTTGGATGATTGCTGTCACCAAATATTGACTTCTTCTAACCATCATCCAGTAAATCATTTTTATGTGATTCATGATGTTATTGTGGAGATTTAAAGGATACTGATGAAGCCCTCCCGTAGCTGAACAGTATATTTGATTGTTCATTGACATCGCTTTAAAACCATGAATGATCAAGAAAAAGAGAACAATAGAGCTGCCGCAACTGTATTAAATAGATTTTGTGCACACCATTTCCTCTCATAATCTTGCATATATTTAACAACATAAGCACACCAACGCCAAATTGGCAATGACTACATAATACCAACAAATTGATATTTCAACAGCATAGAGATCATCAGTGACGATTCAGTTCAAAAAAACCGGTATCTATTCTCTTAATTCGCACACAAACGATAGCCCGATTGCCTTCGTTAATGTTTCGATACAATAGATAGGTTTAGAAGTTTGAGCAAATCTGTACAACGGATGCCACCATCAATGCCAATCTCCACAACACCAGTTGCACAGGTATGCAGATCCCTTGGAGCATCGCACCATCAGACATCCTCTCCGTGGGCAGCTCCAGCAATCGGGTTTCCTGCATCTAATTTGGCAGCAACAGTTGGTCGTGAAGGTGGTGGTGCTGGTGGTTGCAGCAGCTTTGGCAGGGAGTTTGAGAGTTTGCCGGATCTTCTTGAGCCGGGTTGCAGTCGTGAGGTTCTCCATTTCCCGAATAAACTTGCATAGGTGACGGATGTAGTCTGGATATAACTCTAGGTTGCAATGACCTCCTCCTTTGATCCATAAGGGATCGTATGGTTCTTCCGCTAGTTTCCATAAACCATGTCCATGAAGCCAATTCACTACATCATCTTCGGTACCCTACAAGAAGACATCCAACTGTTAAAACAAAACAGAATCTACTGGGAATATTTATAATGATCATTCTGACACACATTTTAACTTGTAAATAAGATGTATCGGTTCACACTAAATACAAGGAATTATTGACAATCTACAACACAAATTGTCAACTGGTACATATTAGAACATAAAACAAAATCACTACTAATAACAGGCTTAAATAGAATCAATGGAGAAGACACAGTTACAAGCTCGATGATTACTAACTAACATTGATCGAGAGATGTATCATGATATCTTAATGTGTCACTGCAGTTATCTTTGAAAATATCGACCTTGGTTCCAAAATGAATGTCTTAATTACCGCCATTGAATGGCTACTCTAGTCTATGTAAATCAATAATAATAAGAGGGGTCGTTGTTCCACACAAAGGAATCTCCATGTGGTTGCAATATTGAAAAGTTAGTTCTTCACCAGAGACACTTCTGTTAGGTTGACTCGATTAAATTCTTATGGAATATGAATTAAAGATGAACACACAATGTATGGAGGAAACAAAGAAAAGGAATAAGGTATATCTAGTTATCTACCACCCACATGATAGACGAAAACTTGAAGCCCATGGAAACTCTTGTAAACTGTGTCAATTAAAATGAATGAAATAGCACTAGAAGTTCTTGAAAGACGAACTGAAATAAAACCTTAATGTATGCCATGATTCAAAGAACTCTCGACTCAAGACAACTAAATGACAAAGAGGTACCGCATTTACAAATATGTTCAAGCACAACAGTATCAAGATGCAAAAACAGACTGCAGTGTCTATGCTAGACCAACTGAATGGTAGAATTATCTAGTACAAAAGAGAAGGCCAGATACTTACCTCCACCACCACCCATGATCCTCTGCTGCAAGTTGGAAATATGTCAATGCAACAGTGATGAACGCTGTGCCAATTATAAGAATGATGAAAACAATAAAAAGCATACTATATATTGTATATATGTTGTGACCCCACACTCTAGCAAATATATAGTACAGTTCTACTTGTACATAGATGGCACTAAAAGGAAGGAATCCTGCCATTGCCATCTGAGGTTGGTTCCTCGACACCATGCCAAATCAGGAATTTCTCTTGGGTGCTTGTTGGTATGGCATGGAGCTTGGAATTCAGTTATGCTGCTTTTACCGGCAACCCTACCCAATATGAGCAAAGGGGAAGTAACCAATGCCCATATAAGTAGAATCACAAGGATGGTTCCAAATGGCAGAGCTGCAGTTGCGCTATATGTAATAGAAACAGTGTTCCGGAAGAAGAAAGTCAAGAACAAGGGACCACAAAATAAGCAGCCAGTCAACAACAAATTCCTCACCTGCAGTCAAATAGAGGCAAAGATAATTAACCCATGCAGACTACCAGTGGTATGACTAGAAAATAATGCTGAAGCAACTTCTTACCCAATTAGTCCCTTCGAGCTGCATATAGAAGGAGCTCGCTGTGTAACCAGCGATACCAGAAGTCAGAGCATAGATGACAACAAGAGCTGTGTAAAGGGCTCCCCGATTGTATGGGTAGAACACAACAACAAGTGCAAGAAGGAAGATGAACATTGTACTAGTCATGAGACAAAAGTAGCAGATGATATTAACAGAAATCAGCATTAGAAGAGTTTAGTGAGAGCTCTTACAGCACAAGGAGCTGAGTTCCAGAACCAATAATAGCTGAAAACAATGACTTGTTCTTTGGAAATCGGAAGACGTCACCAAGGATATGTTTCCATCCAGAATCCTCTTGATCTTCAAGAGACTCCTCAATGAGAGAATATCTTCATGATGATACTATTTTAGTGAAAGATGAAAAAATAAACATCAGGAAATATGTTTCAAAAGGAAAACCGTGGAGTTTATATATCTTACTTAAAATATCATTTTTGAGCACACGCATGAGAATCGTAGAGGTTTGACTGCTGCTCCTCCAGAAAATTTAATAAGTACGGTGCATCGACCATACGATCACCACTTAGAACTTCCCCAAGGGCTTCCGTCTTTTCGGTAACATGCTCTAAATCAACAAAGTTTCGTAAAGAGTTGTACACACTAACAAACGTATAAATAGTGTTGCTAACAGATTCAAGCAGCTCAGAAGTCGATGGAACAGTAAGGATAAGTGAATAACCTGGTGAGCAGAATGGCAAGTCATAGTAACGATATGTCTCGCTGCAGATGCAAAAGGGAAATGACTGTCACATTCAAGAAACACTGAAATGTTAGAAGTAAAAGATAAATATCCTAAAACAAGAGCATCATTAAAAAATGCCAAAGACAGGGTCAAAGGCAGCAGAATTAACAGGGCCTGGTAATCTATAAGGCTATTAACAAGCGACAGAACGAAACAGATCCTCACAATCCAACAAGCAGAACTGACACCACTACAATATGAAGCACACCAAAGTATAAAATCCCTGAGATTTAATTGAGTTTGGTTTTTCATAAAAGAAACTATTGAGAAACCAAAATAACAAGATGGTAAAGGATTGGAAACACTGCTAAAACATGAAGCACTCAAAAATTAGCTTTGCTTGATCGGTCTCAGAAATCAAGAAGCATGCCAAAGCGGGAAATCTTTTAAGCTTTGACATGATCCAAGATCACAAATCCCTAATCTTGAATGCGGAATTTGACTTATTTAATGAAAAAGCAACTATCCACGCGAATCAAAATAAGCTTACAAAACAGTAAACGATCGGATCGACGAAAACACGAAGCATGCGAAATCAAAGACGATTTTTATCTTTGACGCTTAATGGAGACTTGGGTATTTCTATCGATAAAACAAAAACCACCGACTAAGAGAAATAAAATGAAACTACAAAAGCGAATCATGATCCTGCGTTCATTCTAAATCACAAAACAAGCAAACGGATGATCGCATTCTTGAAGAAAAGCAAGGGACGCAGACAAAGATCTATTCGCTTCAAATGATGCGCAAAATAAAAAAGCAAATTCAGCGACGAAGGAGGAATTCGAAACCGATAATGACGCAAGAATCGAAAGGAAATCACCTGGGGTTGTGGAAAGGTCCGGCCTTATTGGCAAATAGGGGGACATGATCACCCTCTTTGTACCTATGATTGGTTCCATCAGCTCCCACCCTCAAACCACAAGCCATTACGAGAAGAACCAACGTAGATAACTCCATCTTCAAGATCCTCGAACCTGAAATCGATCAAATAAAACTCCAAATCAGCCCTCAAATCCATACATTTCGCTGAGGCTTTCTAACCGATGCTCACCTTCGTTCCCGAGCCGAGGAAGACCGAAGGGGGCGATCGGCTCGCTGGTGGATAGGCACGTGCGAGAGTCCATTTCTAATTATACATAAATATATAATGCAACGATAAATTCTAATTAGTCTAATTAATTTGGGGGCTTACAGAACAGGAAACACGCTTCTTGGATTCGATTCAAGAATCGAATCTGTCCAATCCCGCGCGGCCATTGCCTATATAGTCGTATCCCTCTCCTCTCCCACTCTCGCTCTGTCTTCTCGCCTGCCTCTCGCCTCTCCTCTGTTCCATTCTCCTTCTCCTCCTCCTAGTTGATTTCCTCACCTCTCTTCATCAAGAAACCGTTTTTAGTCGTCCATGGATCCCGTCGACGTCGTTCCGAGTGGTTACAGGTTCCTTCCCACGGCGGAGGAACTCGTGGTCGACTACCTCGCCAACTGCGTTGCCGGCACACGGCTCCCTAGCCGCGCTGTCGCCTTCGCCGATGTCTACGGCACCGAGCCGTGGAATCTTCTCTGCAACGGTCGACAGGAGGGCTATTTCTTTGCGGAGCGCAAGCCCAAGAACAGCGGCGGCCCGCGCGTCGATCGAAGGGCCGGCACCGGTTCTTGGACTCTGAACAAAAAGCAAGAACCCGTCAAGTCCATCGTCGACGGGCGCGAGATGGTGGTGGGACGAAAGAGCTTCCTCTCCTTCAACGATGGCCGGCGGAAAAACTCCGGGTGGGTAATGTATGAGTATGAGATGTGTTCCCCGGGCTTCGAGAGACGAGTTCTCTGTCACGTTAAGAAGAGTTCGCATCATGCCATCTCCGGCGGCAATTTCATCAAAAAGGTTGAGTCGACGTTCACGGAGGCCGCGACAGAGACGATCTCCGGCGGCAGCCTCGTTGGGCAGAAGAGAAATAGAGAGGAATCTTCTACTCTCTCAGCAAAAGCATTGACTCCCTCAAAGAAGCCAGCACATTCATTGCAGTCCGACGTCTCACCACCTCCAACCGCGGTGGTGCAACATCCCATATCGGCTCGTCCTGTGACACCCCCGGAGAGTCGTCTTTCCTCGGTCGACTCAGTTGCACCGAACGAAGCCGGAGTCCCATCCGCCGCTCTATCGTCAACGGATGTCGGCGGAGGTGAGCCCTTGATAACTGTGGAAGAACTCGAAGCATTCTTGGCTTCGCCTTCGCCGTCGGTCGATCTTGGCGATGAACAGAACTGCATCGACGATGCTTTCTTCACCCGAGAGGTTGAAGCCTCCTTGATGTCGGATGACACCGACACAGCCTCGAATACCATCCCGAAGGCCTCGCCGTCAGGCCTTGTCGATCCTCGCTTGATGCCCGATGACACTCGAATTGATTCGACCACGGTCGTAGAGGTTTCCACGTCATCGTCGTCGATCGACTTGGTCGCGTGTGAGAAGATGTACTTCACCGACGATCCCTTCTTTTGGAGCCTGGAAGAGGTCCATGCCTTCCTGATGTCCGATGACACCTTCGCTGCATCGACTACGGAACAAATGGCGTGCGTGGACGATGCTCGCTCGACAACCCCGAAAGCGTTGCAAGCCTCGTTGATTTCTGATGGCACCGGCACTGATTCGACCACGGCCGAAGTGGTTTCGTCGTCATCGTCGTACGACTTTGTTGGGTATGAGCAGACGGAGAACGTAGTTGATGTCGACGACTTCATGCAAGAGATCGATGCCCTCATGAAGTCCGATGACACACCTGTGGATTCGGCAATGATCTCGTGGCTGGAGCAGTAGCTTGGAAAGCTTGTATGGAAAATGTTGTTTGTTCATGTATATCATAATACTGGAAGGAAAAGAAAATTCATGTTCATGCAAATATTGGCGACAATAAAGTTCAATTTTCATCCCATGTATTGTTGTTTCCTTCATACGTTGGTATTTATATGATATTGTGTAGCTAATGAACTCATAATTTGAGATATCACTGTCTCGTCCTCATGCATCAACATATCATAGTTGGTCACCATCCTCAGGGAGAAACAGTCATGGGTGGGTTGACCATATATCAAAGTCAGACATTTGGATGATTGCTGTCACCAAATATTGACTTCTTCTAACCATCATCCAGTAAATCATTTTTATGTGATTCATGATGTTATTGTGGAGATTTAAAGGATACTGATGAAGCCCTCCCGTAGCTGAACAGTATATTTGATTGTTCATTGACATCGCTTTAAAACCATGAATGATCAAGAAAAAGAGAACAATAGAGCTGCCGCAACTGTATTAAATAGATTTTGTGCACACCATTTCCTCTCATAATCTTGCATATATTTAACAACATAAGCACACCAACGCCAAATTGGCAATGACTACATAATACCAACAAATTGATATTTCAACAGCATAGAGATCATCAGTGACGATTCAGTTCAAAAAAACCGGTATCTATTCTCTTAATTCGCACACAAACGATAGCCCGATTGCCTTCGTTAATGTTTCGATACAATAGATAGGTTTAGAAGTTTGAGCAAATCTGTACAACGGATGCCACCATCAATGCCAATCTCCACAACACCAGTTGCACAGGTATGCAGATCCCTTGGAGCATCGCACCATCAGACATCCTCTCCGTGGGCAGCTCCAGCAATCGGGTTTCCTGCATCTAATTTGGCAGCAACAGTTGGTCGTGAAGGTGGTGGTGCTGGTGGTTGCAGCAGCTTTGGCAGGGAGTTTGAGAGTTTGCCGGATCTTCTTGAGCCGGGTTGCAGTCGTGAGGTTCTCCATTTCCCGAATAAACTTGCATAGGTGACGGATGTAGTCTGGATATAACTCTAGGTTGCAATGACCTCCTCCTTTGATCCATAAGGGATCGTATGGTTCTTCCGCTAGTTTCCATAAACCATGTCCATGAAGCCAATTCACTACATCATCTTCGGTACCCTACAAGAAGACATCCAACTGTTAAAACAAAACAGAATCTACTGGGAATATTTATAATGATCATTCTGACACACATTTTAACTTGTAAATAAGATGTATCGGTTCACACTAAATACAAGGAATTATTGACAATCTACAACACAAATTGTCAACTGGTACATATTAGAACATAAAACAAAATCACTACTAATAACAGGCTTAAATAGAATCAATGGAGAAGACACAGTTACAAGCTCGATGATTACTAACTAACATTGATCGAGAGATGTATCATGATATCTTAATGTGTCACTGCAGTTATCTTTGAAAATATCGACCTTGGTTCCAAAATGAATGTCTTAATTACCGCCATTGAATGGCTACTCTAGTCTATGTAAATCAATAATAATAAGAGGGGTCGTTGTTCCACACAAAGGAATCTCCATGTGGTTGCAATATTGAAAAGTTAGTTCTTCACCAGAGACACTTCTGTTAGGTTGACTCGATTAAATTCTTATGGAATATGAATTAAAGATGAACACACAATGTATGGAGGAAACAAAGAAAAGGAATAAGGTATATCTAGTTATCTACCACCCACATGATAGACGAAAACTTGAAGCCCATGGAAACTCTTGTAAACTGTGTCAATTAAAATGAATGAAATAGCACTAGAAGTTCTTGAAAGACGAACTGAAATAAAACCTTAATGTATGCCATGATTCAAAGAACTCTCGACTCAAGACAACTAAATGACAAAGAGGTACCGCATTTACAAATATGTTCAAGCACAACAGTATCAAGATGCAAAAACAGACTGCAGTGTCTATGCTAGACCAACTGAATGGTAGAATTATCTAGTACAAAAGAGAAGGCCAGATACTTACCTCCACCACCACCCATGATCCTCTGCTGCAAGTTGGAAATATGTCAATGCAACAGTGATGAACGCTGTGCCAATTATAAGAATGATGAAAACAATAAAAAGCATACTATATATTGTATATATGTTGTGACCCCACACTCTAGCAAATATATAGTACAGTTCTACTTGTACATAGATGGCACTAAAAGGAAGGAATCCTGCCATTGCCATCTGAGGTTGGTTCCTCGACACCATGCCAAATCAGGAATTTCTCTTGGGTGCTTGTTGGTATGGCATGGAGCTTGGAATTCAGTTATGCTGCTTTTACCGGCAACCCTACCCAATATGAGCAAAGGGGAAGTAACCAATGCCCATATAAGTAGAATCACAAGGATGGTTCCAAATGGCAGAGCTGCAGTTGCGCTATATGTAATAGAAACAGTGTTCCGGAAGAAGAAAGTCAAGAACAAGGGACCACAAAATAAGCAGCCAGTCAACAACAAATTCCTCACCTGCAGTCAAATAGAGGCAAAGATAATTAACCCATGCAGACTACCAGTGGTATGACTAGAAAATAATGCTGAAGCAACTTCTTACCCAATTAGTCCCTTCGAGCTGCATATAGAAGGAGCTCGCTGTGTAACCAGCGATACCAGAAGTCAGAGCATAGATGACAACAAGAGCTGTGTAAAGGGCTCCCCGATTGTATGGGTAGAACACAACAACAAGTGCAAGAAGGAAGATGAACATTGTACTAGTCATGAGACAAAAGTAGCAGATGATATTAACAGAAATCAGCATTAGAAGAGTTTAGTGAGAGCTCTTACAGCACAAGGAGCTGAGTTCCAGAACCAATAATAGCTGAAAACAATGACTTGTTCTTTGGAAATCGGAAGACGTCACCAAGGATATGTTTCCATCCAGAATCCTCTTGATCTTCAAGAGACTCCTCAATGAGAGAATATCTTCATGATGATACTATTTTAGTGAAAGATGAAAAAATAAACATCAGGAAATATGTTTCAAAAGGAAAACCGTGGAGTTTATATATCTTACTTAAAATATCATTTTTGAGCACACGCATGAGAATCGTAGAGGTTTGACTGCTGCTCCTCCAGAAAATTTAATAAGTACGGTGCATCGACCATACGATCACCACTTAGAACTTCCCCAAGGGCTTCCGTCTTTTCGGTAACATGCTCTAAATCAACAAAGTTTCGTAAAGAGTTGTACACACTAACAAACGTATAAATAGTGTTGCTAACAGATTCAAGCAGCTCAGAAGTCGATGGAACAGTAAGGATAAGTGAATAACCTGGTGAGCAGAATGGCAAGTCATAGTAACGATATGTCTCGCTGCAGATGCAAAAGGGAAATGACTGTCACATTCAAGAAACACTGAAATGTTAGAAGTAAAAGATAAATATCCTAAAACAAGAGCATCATTAAAAAATGCCAAAGACAGGGTCAAAGGCAGCAGAATTAACAGGGCCTGGTAATCTATAAGGCTATTAACAAGCGACAGAACGAAACAGATCCTCACAATCCAACAAGCAGAACTGACACCACTACAATATGAAGCACACCAAAGTATAAAATCCCTGAGATTTAATTGAGTTTGGTTTTTCATAAAAGAAACTATTGAGAAACCAAAATAACAAGATGGTAAAGGATTGGAAACACTGCTAAAACATGAAGCACTCAAAAATTAGCTTTGCTTGATCGGTCTCAGAAATCAAGAAGCATGCCAAAGCGGGAAATCTTTTAAGCTTTGACATGATCCAAGATCACAAATCCCTAATCTTGAATGCGGAATTTGACTTATTTAATGAAAAAGCAACTATCCACGCGAATCAAAATAAGCTTACAAAACAGTAAACGATCGGATCGACGAAAACACGAAGCATGCGAAATCAAAGACGATTTTTATCTTTGACGCTTAATGGAGACTTGGGTATTTCTATCGATAAAACAAAAACCACCGACTAAGAGAAATAAAATGAAACTACAAAAGCGAATCATGATCCTGCGTTCATTCTAAATCACAAAACAAGCAAACGGATGATCGCATTCTTGAAGAAAAGCAAGGGACGCAGACAAAGATCTATTCGCTTCAAATGATGCGCAAAATAAAAAAGCAAATTCAGCGACGAAGGAGGAATTCGAAACCGATAATGACGCAAGAATCGAAAGGAAATCACCTGGGGTTGTGGAAAGGTCCGGCCTTATTGGCAAATAGGGGGACATGATCACCCTCTTTGTACCTATGATTGGTTCCATCAGCTCCCACCCTCAAACCACAAGCCATTACGAGAAGAACCAACGTAGATAACTCCATCTTCAAGATCCTCGAACCTGAAATCGATCAAATAAAACTCCAAATCAGCCCTCAAATCCATACATTTCGCTGAGGCTTTCTAACCGATGCTCACCTTCGTTCCCGAGCCGAGGAAGACCGAAGGGGGCGATCGGCTCGCTGGTGGATAGGCACGTGCGAGAGTCCATTTCTAATTATACATAAATATATAATGCAACGATAAATTCTAATTAGTCTAATTAATTTGGGGGCTTACAGAACAGGAAACACGCTTCTTGGATTCGATTCAAGAATCGAATCTGTCCAATCCCGCGCGGCCATTGCCTATATAGTCGTATCCCTCTCCTCTCCCACTCTCGCTCTGTCTTCTCGCCTGCCTCTCGCCTCTCCTCTGTTCCATTCTCCTTCTCCTCCTCCTAGTTGATTTCCTCACCTCTCTTCATCAAGAAACCGTTTTTAGTCGTCCATGGATCCCGTCGACGTCGTTCCGAGTGGTTACAGGTTCCTTCCCACGGCGGAGGAACTCGTGGTCGACTACCTCGCCAACTGCGTTGCCGGCACACGGCTCCCTAGCCGCGCTGTCGCCTTCGCCGATGTCTACGGCACCGAGCCGTGGAATCTTCTCTGCAACGGTCGACAGGAGGGCTATTTCTTTGCGGAGCGCAAGCCCAAGAACAGCGGCGGCCCGCGCGTCGATCGAAGGGCCGGCACCGGTTCTTGGACTCTGAACAAAAAGCAAGAACCCGTCAAGTCCATCGTCGACGGGCGCGAGATGGTGGTGGGACGAAAGAGCTTCCTCTCCTTCAACGATGGCCGGCGGAAAAACTCCGGGTGGGTAATGTATGAGTATGAGATGTGTTCCCCGGGCTTCGAGAGACGAGTTCTCTGTCACGTTAAGAAGAGTTCGCATCATGCCATCTCCGGCGGCAATTTCATCAAAAAGGTTGAGTCGACGTTCACGGAGGCCGCGACAGAGACGATCTCCGGCGGCAGCCTCGTTGGGCAGAAGAGAAATAGAGAGGAATCTTCTACTCTCTCAGCAAAAGCATTGACTCCCTCAAAGAAGCCAGCACATTCATTGCAGTCCGACGTCTCACCACCTCCAACCGCGGTGGTGCAACATCCCATATCGGCTCGTCCTGTGACACCCCCGGAGAGTCGTCTTTCCTCGGTCGACTCAGTTGCACCGAACGAAGCCGGAGTCCCATCCGCCGCTCTATCGTCAACGGATGTCGGCGGAGGTGAGCCCTTGATAACTGTGGAAGAACTCGAAGCATTCTTGGCTTCGCCTTCGCCGTCGGTCGATCTTGGCGATGAACAGAACTGCATCGACGATGCTTTCTTCACCCGAGAGGTTGAAGCCTCCTTGATGTCGGATGACACCGACACAGCCTCGAATACCATCCCGAAGGCCTCGCCGTCAGGCCTTGTCGATCCTCGCTTGATGCCCGATGACACTCGAATTGATTCGACCACGGTCGTAGAGGTTTCCACGTCATCGTCGTCGATCGACTTGGTCGCGTGTGAGAAGATGTACTTCACCGACGATCCCTTCTTTTGGAGCCTGGAAGAGGTCCATGCCTTCCTGATGTCCGATGACACCTTCGCTGCATCGACTACGGAACAAATGGCGTGCGTGGACGATGCTCGCTCGACAACCCCGAAAGCGTTGCAAGCCTCGTTGATTTCTGATGGCACCGGCACTGATTCGACCACGGCCGAAGTGGTTTCGTCGTCATCGTCGTACGACTTTGTTGGGTATGAGCAGACGGAGAACGTAGTTGATGTCGACGACTTCATGCAAGAGATCGATGCCCTCATGAAGTCCGATGACACACCTGTGGATTCGGCAATGATCTCGTGGCTGGAGCAGTAGCTTGGAAAGCTTGTATGGAAAATGTTGTTTGTTCATGTATATCATAATACTGGAAGGAAAAGAAAATTCATGTTCATGCAAATATTGGCGACAATAAAGTTCAATTTTCATCCCATGTATTGTTGTTTCCTTCATACGTTGGTATTTATATGATATTGTGTAGCTAATGAACTCATAATTTGAGATATCACTGTCTCGTCCTCATGCATCAACATATCATAGTTGGTCACCATCCTCAGGGAGAAACAGTCATGGGTGGGTTGACCATATATCAAAGTCAGACATTTGGATGATTGCTGTCACCAAATATTGACTTCTTCTAACCATCATCCAGTAAATCATTTTTATGTGATTCATGATGTTATTGTGGAGATTTAAAGGATACTGATGAAGCCCTCCCGTAGCTGAACAGTATATTTGATTGTTCATTGACATCGCTTTAAAACCATGAATGATCAAGAAAAAGAGAACAATAGAGCTGCCGCAACTGTATTAAATAGATTTTGTGCACACCATTTCCTCTCATAATCTTGCATATATTTAACAACATAAGCACACCAACGCCAAATTGGCAATGACTACATAATACCAACAAATTGATATTTCAACAGCATAGAGATCATCAGTGACGATTCAGTTCAAAAAAACCGGTATCTATTCTCTTAATTCGCACACAAACGATAGCCCGATTGCCTTCGTTAATGTTTCGATACAATAGATAGGTTTAGAAGTTTGAGCAAATCTGTACAACGGATGCCACCATCAATGCCAATCTCCACAACACCAGTTGCACAGGTATGCAGATCCCTTGGAGCATCGCACCATCAGACATCCTCTCCGTGGGCAGCTCCAGCAATCGGGTTTCCTGCATCTAATTTGGCAGCAACAGTTGGTCGTGAAGGTGGTGGTGCTGGTGGTTGCAGCAGCTTTGGCAGGGAGTTTGAGAGTTTGCCGGATCTTCTTGAGCCGGGTTGCAGTCGTGAGGTTCTCCATTTCCCGAATAAACTTGCATAGGTGACGGATGTAGTCTGGATATAACTCTAGGTTGCAATGACCTCCTCCTTTGATCCATAAGGGATCGTATGGTTCTTCCGCTAGTTTCCATAAACCATGTCCATGAAGCCAATTCACTACATCATCTTCGGTACCCTACAAGAAGACATCCAACTGTTAAAACAAAACAGAATCTACTGGGAATATTTATAATGATCATTCTGACACACATTTTAACTTGTAAATAAGAGGTATCGGTTCACACTAAATACAAGGAATTATTGACAATCTACAACACAAATTGTCAACTGGTACATATTAGAACATAAAACAAAATCACTACTAATAACAGGCTTAAATAGAATCAATGGAGAAGACACAGTTACAAGCTCGATGATTACTAACTAACATTGATCGAGAGATGTATCATGATATCTTAATGTGTCACTGCAGTTATCTTTGAAAATATCGACCTTGGTTCCAAAATGAATGTCTTAATTACCGCCATTGAATGGCTACTCTAGTCTATGTAAATCAATAATAATAAGAGGGGTCGTTGTTCCACACAAAGGAATCTCCATGTGGTTGCAATATTGAAAAGTTAGTTCTTCACCAGAGACACTTCTGTTAGGTTGACTCGATTAAATTCTTATGGAATATGAATTAAAGATGAACACACAATGTATGGAGGAAACAAAGAAAAGGAATAAGGTATATCTAGTTATCTACCACCCACATGATAGACGAAAACTTGAAGCCCATGGAAACTCTTGTAAACTGTGTCAATTAAAATGAATGAAATAGCACTAGAAGTTCTTGAAAGACGAACTGAAATAAAACCTTAATGTATGCCATGATTCAAAGAACTCTCGACTCAAGACAACTAAATGACAAAGAGGTACCGCATTTACAAATATGTTCAAGCACAACAGTATCAAGATGCAAAAACAGACTGCAGTGTCTATGCTAGACCAACTGAATGGTAGAATTATCTAGTACAAAAGAGAAGGCCAGATACTTACCTCCACCACCACCCATGATCCTCTGCTGCAAGTTGGAAATATGTCAATGCAACAGTGATGAACGCTGTGCCAATTATAAGAATGATGAAAACAATAAAAAGCATACTATATATTGTATATATGTTGTGACCCCACACTCTAGCAAATATATAGTACAGTTCTACTTGTACATAGATGGCACTAAAAGGAAGGAATCCTGCCATTGCCATCTGAGGTTGGTTCCTCGACACCATGCCAAATCAGGAATTTCTCTTGGGTGCTTGTTGGTATGGCATGGAGCTTGGAATTCAGTTATGCTGCTTTTACCGGCAACCCTACCCAATATGAGCAAAGGGGAAGTAACCAATGCCCATATAAGTAGAATCACAAGGATGGTTCCAAATGGCAGAGCTGCAGTTGCGCTATATGTAATAGAAACAGTGTTCCGGAAGAAGAAAGTCAAGAACAAGGGACCACAAAATAAGCAGCCAGTCAACAACAAATTCCTCACCTGCAGTCAAATAGAGGCAAAGATAATTAACCCATGCAGACTACCAGTGGTATGACTAGAAAATAATGCTGAAGCAACTTCTTACCCAATTAGTCCCTTCGAGCTGCATATAGAAGGAGCTCGCTGTGTAACCAGCGATACCAGAAGTCAGAGCATAGATGACAACAAGAGCTGTGTAAAGGGCTCCCCGATTGTATGGGTAGAACACAACAACAAGTGCAAGAAGGAAGATGAACATTGTACTAGTCATGAGACAAAAGTAGCAGATGATATTAACAGAAATCAGCATTAGAAGAGTTTAGTGAGAGCTCTTACAGCACAAGGAGCTGAGTTCCAGAACCAATAATAGCTGAAAACAATGACTTGTTCTTTGGAAATCGGAAGACGTCACCAAGGATATGTTTCCATCCAGAATCCTCTTGATCTTCAAGAGACTCCTCAATGAGAGAATATCTTCATGATGATACTATTTTAGTGAAAGATGAAAAAATAAACATCAGGAAATATGTTTCAAAAGGAAAACCGTGGAGTTTATATATCTTACTTAAAATATCATTTTTGAGCACACGCATGAGAATCGTAGAGGTTTGACTGCTGCTCCTCCAGAAAATTTAATAAGTACGGTGCATCGACCATACGATCACCACTTAGAACTTCCCCAAGGGCTTCCGTCTTTTCGGTAACATGCTCTAAATCAACAAAGTTTCGTAAAGAGTTGTACACACTAACAAACGTATAAATAGTGTTGCTAACAGATTCAAGCAGCTCAGAAGTCGATGGAACAGTAAGGATAAGTGAATAACCTGGTGAGCAGAATGGCAAGTCATAGTAACGATATGTCTCGCTGCAGATGCAAAAGGGAAATGACTGTCACATTCAAGAAACACTGAAATGTTAGAAGTAAAAGATAAATATCCTAAAACAAGAGCATCATTAAAAAATGCCAAAGACAGGGTCAAAGGCAGCAGAATTAACAGGGCCTGGTAATCTATAAGGCTATTAACAAGCGACAGAACGAAACAGATCCTCACAATCCAACAAGCAGAACTGACACCACTACAATATGAAGCACACCAAAGTATAAAATCCCTGAGATTTAATTGAGTTTGGTTTTTCATAAAAGAAACTATTGAGAAACCAAAATAACAAGATGGTAAAGGATTGGAAACACTGCTAAAACATGAAGCACTCAAAAATTAGCTTTGCTTGATCGGTCTCAGAAATCAAGAAGCATGCCAAAGCGGGAAATCTTTTAAGCTTTGACATGATCCAAGATCACAAATCCCTAATCTTGAATGCGGAATTTGACTTATTTAATGAAAAAGCAACTATCCACGCGAATCAAAATAAGCTTACAAAACAGTAAACGATCGGATCGACGAAAACACGAAGCATGCGAAATCAAAGACGATTTTTATCTTTGACGCTTAATGGAGACTTGGGTATTTCTATCGATAAAACAAAAACCACCGACTAAGAGAAATAAAATGAAACTACAAAAGCGAATCATGATCCTGCGTTCATTCTAAATCACAAAACAAGCAAACGGATGATCGCATTCTTGAAGAAAAGCAAGGGACGCAGACAAAGATCTATTCGCTTCAAATGATGCGCAAAATAAAAAAGCAAATTCAGCGACGAAGGAGGAATTCGAAACCGATAATGACGCAAGAATCGAAAGGAAATCACCTGGGGTTGTGGAAAGGTCCGGCCTTATTGGCAAATAGGGGGACATGATCACCCTCTTTGTACCTATGATTGGTTCCATCAGCTCCCACCCTCAAACCACAAGCCATTACGAGAAGAACCAACGTAGATAACTCCATCTTCAAGATCCTCGAACCTGAAATCGATCAAATAAAACTCCAAATCAGCCCTCAAATCCATACATTTCGCTGAGGCTTTCTAACCGATGCTCACCTTCGTTCCCGAGCCGAGGAAGACCGAAGGGGGCGATCGGCTCGCTGGTGGATAGGCACGTGCGAGAGTCCATTTCTAATTATACATAAATATATAATGCAACGATAAATTCTAATTAGTCTAATTAATTTGGGGGCTTACAGAACAGGAAACACGCTTCTTGGATTCGATTCAAGAATCGAATCTGTCCAATCCCGCGCGGCCATTGCCTATATAGTCGTATCCCTCTCCTCTCCCACTCTCGCTCTGTCTTCTCGCCTGCCTCTCGCCTCTCCTCTGTTCCATTCTCCTTCTCCTCCTCCTAGTTGATTTCCTCACCTCTCTTCATCAAGAAACCGTTTTTAGTCGTCCATGGATCCCGTCGACGTCGTTCCGAGTGGTTACAGGTTCCTTCCCACGGCGGAGGAACTCGTGGTCGACTACCTCGCCAACTGCGTTGCCGGCACACGGCTCCCTAGCCGCGCTGTCGCCTTCGCCGATGTCTACGGCACCGAGCCGTGGAATCTTCTCTGCAACGGTCGACAGGAGGGCTATTTCTTTGCGGAGCGCAAGCCCAAGAACAGCGGCGGCCCGCGCGTCGATCGAAGGGCCGGCACCGGTTCTTGGACTCTGAACAAAAAGCAAGAACCCGTCAAGTCCATCGTCGACGGGCGCGAGATGGTGGTGGGACGAAAGAGCTTCCTCTCCTTCAACGATGGCCGGCGGAAAAACTCCGGGTGGGTAATGTATGAGTATGAGATGTGTTCCCCGGGCTTCGAGAGACGAGTTCTCTGTCACGTTAAGAAGAGTTCGCATCATGCCATCTCCGGCGGCAATTTCATCAAAAAGGTTGAGTCGACGTTCACGGAGGCCGCGACAGAGACGATCTCCGGCGGCAGCCTCGTTGGGCAGAAGAGAAATAGAGAGGAATCTTCTACTCTCTCAGCAAAAGCATTGACTCCCTCAAAGAAGCCAGCACATTCATTGCAGTCCGACGTCTCACCACCTCCAACCGCGGTGGTGCAACATCCCATATCGGCTCGTCCTGTGACACCCCCGGAGAGTCGTCTTTCCTCGGTCGACTCAGTTGCACCGAACGAAGCCGGAGTCCCATCCGCCGCTCTATCGTCAACGGATGTCGGCGGAGGTGAGCCCTTGATAACTGTGGAAGAACTCGAAGCATTCTTGGCTTCGCCTTCGCCGTCGGTCGATCTTGGCGATGAACAGAACTGCATCGACGATGCTTTCTTCACCCGAGAGGTTGAAGCCTCCTTGATGTCGGATGACACCGACACAGCCTCGAATACCATCCCGAAGGCCTCGCCGTCAGGCCTTGTCGATCCTCGCTTGATGCCCGATGACACTCGAATTGATTCGACCACGGTCGTAGAGGTTTCCACGTCATCGTCGTCGATCGACTTGGTCGCGTGTGAGAAGATGTACTTCACCGACGATCCCTTCTTTTGGAGCCTGGAAGAGGTCCATGCCTTCCTGATGTCCGATGACACCTTCGCTGCATCGACTACGGAACAAATGGCGTGCGTGGACGATGCTCGCTCGACAACCCCGAAAGCGTTGCAAGCCTCGTTGATTTCTGATGGCACCGGCACTGATTCGACCACGGCCGAAGTGGTTTCGTCGTCATCGTCGTACGACTTTGTTGGGTATGAGCAGACGGAGAACGTAGTTGATGTCGACGACTTCATGCAAGAGATCGATGCCCTCATGAAGTCCGATGACACACCTGTGGATTCGGCAATGATCTCGTGGCTGGAGCAGTAGCTTGGAAAGCTTGTATGGAAAATGTTGTTTGTTCATGTATATCATAATACTGGAAGGAAAAGAAAATTCATGTTCATGCAAATATTGGCGACAATAAAGTTCAATTTTCATCCCATGTATTGTTGTTTCCTTCATACGTTGGTATTTATATGATATTGTGTAGCTAATGAACTCATAATTTGAGATATCACTGTCTCGTCCTCATGCATCAACATATCATAGTTGGTCACCATCCTCAGGGAGAAACAGTCATGGGTGGGTTGACCATATATCAAAGTCAGACATTTGGATGATTGCTGTCACCAAATATTGACTTCTTCTAACCATCATCCAGTAAATCATTTTTATGTGATTCATGATGTTATTGTGGAGATTTAAAGGATACTGATGAAGCCCTCCCGTAGCTGAACAGTATATTTGATTGTTCATTGACATCGCTTTAAAACCATGAATGATCAAGAAAAAGAGAACAATAGAGCTGCCGCAACTGTATTAAATAGATTTTGTGCACACCATTTCCTCTCATAATCTTGCATATATTTAACAACATAAGCACACCAACGCCAAATTGGCAATGACTACATAATACCAACAAATTGATATTTCAACAGCATAGAGATCATCAGTGACGATTCAGTTCAAAAAAACCGGTATCTATTCTCTTAATTCGCACACAAACGATAGCCCGATTGCCTTCGTTAATGTTTCGATACAATAGATAGGTTTAGAAGTTTGAGCAAATCTGTACAACGGATGCCACCATCAATGCCAATCTCCACAACACCAGTTGCACAGGTATGCAGATCCCTTGGAGCATCGCACCATCAGACATCCTCTCCGTGGGCAGCTCCAGCAATCGGGTTTCCTGCATCTAATTTGGCAGCAACAGTTGGTCGTGAAGGTGGTGGTGCTGGTGGTTGCAGCAGCTTTGGCAGGGAGTTTGAGAGTTTGCCGGATCTTCTTGAGCCGGGTTGCAGTCGTGAGGTTCTCCATTTCCCGAATAAACTTGCATAGGTGACGGATGTAGTCTGGATATAACTCTAGGTTGCAATGACCTCCTCCTTTGATCCATAAGGGATCGTATGGTTCTTCCGCTAGTTTCCATAAACCATGTCCATGAAGCCAATTCACTACATCATCTTCGGTACCCTACAAGAAGACATCCAACTGTTAAAACAAAACAGAATCTACTGGGAATATTTATAATGATCATTCTGACACACATTTTAACTTGTAAATAAGAGGTATCGGTTCACACTAAATACAAGGAATTATTGACAATCTACAACACAAATTGTCAACTGGTACATATTAGAACATAAAACAAAATCACTACTAATAACAGGCTTAAATAGAATCAATGGAGAAGACACAGTTACAAGCTCGATGATTACTAACTAACATTGATCGAGAGATGTATCATGATATCTTAATGTGTCACTGCAGTTATCTTTGAAAATATCGACCTTGGTTCCAAAATGAATGTCTTAATTACCGCCATTGAATGGCTACTCTAGTCTATGTAAATCAATAATAATAAGAGGGGTCGTTGTTCCACACAAAGGAATCTCCATGTGGTTGCAATATTGAAAAGTTAGTTCTTCACCAGAGACACTTCTGTTAGGTTGACTCGATTAAATTCTTATGGAATATGAATTAAAGATGAACACACAATGTATGGAGGAAACAAAGAAAAGGAATAAGGTATATCTAGTTATCTACCACCCACATGATAGACGAAAACTTGAAGCCCATGGAAACTCTTGTAAACTGTGTCAATTAAAATGAATGAAATAGCACTAGAAGTTCTTGAAAGACGAACTGAAATAAAACCTTAATGTATGCCATGATTCAAAGAACTCTCGACTCAAGACAACTAAATGACAAAGAGGTACCGCATTTACAAATATGTTCAAGCACAACAGTATCAAGATGCAAAAACAGACTGCAGTGTCTATGCTAGACCAACTGAATGGTAGAATTATCTAGTACAAAAGAGAAGGCCAGATACTTACCTCCACCACCACCCATGATCCTCTGCTGCAAGTTGGAAATATGTCAATGCAACAGTGATGAACGCTGTGCCAATTATAAGAATGATGAAAACAATAAAAAGCATACTATATATTGTATATATGTTGTGACCCCACACTCTAGCAAATATATAGTACAGTTCTACTTGTACATAGATGGCACTAAAAGGAAGGAATCCTGCCATTGCCATCTGAGGTTGGTTCCTCGACACCATGCCAAATCAGGAATTTCTCTTGGGTGCTTGTTGGTATGGCATGGAGCTTGGAATTCAGTTATGCTGCTTTTACCGGCAACCCTACCCAATATGAGCAAAGGGGAAGTAACCAATGCCCATATAAGTAGAATCACAAGGATGGTTCCAAATGGCAGAGCTGCAGTTGCGCTATATGTAATAGAAACAGTGTTCCGGAAGAAGAAAGTCAAGAACAAGGGACCACAAAATAAGCAGCCAGTCAACAACAAATTCCTCACCTGCAGTCAAATAGAGGCAAAGATAATTAACCCATGCAGACTACCAGTGGTATGACTAGAAAATAATGCTGAAGCAACTTCTTACCCAATTAGTCCCTTCGAGCTGCATATAGAAGGAGCTCGCTGTGTAACCAGCGATACCAGAAGTCAGAGCATAGATGACAACAAGAGCTGTGTAAAGGGCTCCCCGATTGTATGGGTAGAACACAACAACAAGTGCAAGAAGGAAGATGAACATTGTACTAGTCATGAGACAAAAGTAGCAGATGATATTAACAGAAATCAGCATTAGAAGAGTTTAGTGAGAGCTCTTACAGCACAAGGAGCTGAGTTCCAGAACCAATAATAGCTGAAAACAATGACTTGTTCTTTGGAAATCGGAAGACGTCACCAAGGATATGTTTCCATCCAGAATCCTCTTGATCTTCAAGAGACTCCTCAATGAGAGAATATCTTCATGATGATACTATTTTAGTGAAAGATGAAAAAATAAACATCAGGAAATATGTTTCAAAAGGAAAACCGTGGAGTTTATATATCTTACTTAAAATATCATTTTTGAGCACACGCATGAGAATCGTAGAGGTTTGACTGCTGCTCCTCCAGAAAATTTAATAAGTACGGTGCATCGACCATACGATCACCACTTAGAACTTCCCCAAGGGCTTCCGTCTTTTCGGTAACATGCTCTAAATCAACAAAGTTTCGTAAAGAGTTGTACACACTAACAAACGTATAAATAGTGTTGCTAACAGATTCAAGCAGCTCAGAAGTCGATGGAACAGTAAGGATAAGTGAATAACCTGGTGAGCAGAATGGCAAGTCATAGTAACGATATGTCTCGCTGCAGATGCAAAAGGGAAATGACTGTCACATTCAAGAAACACTGAAATGTTAGAAGTAAAAGATAAATATCCTAAAACAAGAGCATCATTAAAAAATGCCAAAGACAGGGTCAAAGGCAGCAGAATTAACAGGGCCTGGTAATCTATAAGGCTATTAACAAGCGACAGAACGAAACAGATCCTCACAATCCAACAAGCAGAACTGACACCACTACAATATGAAGCACACCAAAGTATAAAATCCCTGAGATTTAATTGAGTTTGGTTTTTCATAAAAGAAACTATTGAGAAACCAAAATAACAAGATGGTAAAGGATTGGAAACACTGCTAAAACATGAAGCACTCAAAAATTAGCTTTGCTTGATCGGTCTCAGAAATCAAGAAGCATGCCAAAGCGGGAAATCTTTTAAGCTTTGACATGATCCAAGATCACAAATCCCTAATCTTGAATGCGGAATTTGACTTATTTAATGAAAAAGCAACTATCCACGCGAATCAAAATAAGCTTACAAAACAGTAAACGATCGGATCGACGAAAACACGAAGCATGCGAAATCAAAGACGATTTTTATCTTTGACGCTTAATGGAGACTTGGGTATTTCTATCGATAAAACAAAAACCACCGACTAAGAGAAATAAAATGAAACTACAAAAGCGAATCATGATCCTGCGTTCATTCTAAATCACAAAACAAGCAAACGGATGATCGCATTCTTGAAGAAAAGCAAGGGACGCAGACAAAGATCTATTCGCTTCAAATGATGCGCAAAATAAAAAAGCAAATTCAGCGACGAAGGAGGAATTCGAAACCGATAATGACGCAAGAATCGAAAGGAAATCACCTGGGGTTGTGGAAAGGTCCGGCCTTATTGGCAAATAGGGGGACATGATCACCCTCTTTGTACCTATGATTGGTTCCATCAGCTCCCACCCTCAAACCACAAGCCATTACGAGAAGAACCAACGTAGATAACTCCATCTTCAAGATCCTCGAACCTGAAATCGATCAAATAAAACTCCAAATCAGCCCTCAAATCCATACATTTCGCTGAGGCTTTCTAACCGATGCTCACCTTCGTTCCCGAGCCGAGGAAGACCGAAGGGGGCGATCGGCTCGCTGGTGGATAGGCACGTGCGAGAGTCCATTTCTAATTATACATAAATATATAATGCAACGATAAATTCTAATTAGTCTAATTAATTTGGGGGCTTACAGAACAGGAAACACGCTTCTTGGATTCGATTCAAGAATCGAATCTGTCCAATCCCGCGCGGCCATTGCCTATATAGTCGTATCCCTCTCCTCTCCCACTCTCGCTCTGTCTTCTCGCCTGCCTCTCGCCTCTCCTCTGTTCCATTCTCCTTCTCCTCCTCCTAGTTGATTTCCTCACCTCTCTTCATCAAGAAACCGTTTTTAGTCGTCCATGGATCCCGTCGACGTCGTTCCGAGTGGTTACAGGTTCCTTCCCACGGCGGAGGAACTCGTGGTCGACTACCTCGCCAACTGCGTTGCCGGCACACGGCTCCCTAGCCGCGCTGTCGCCTTCGCCGATGTCTACGGCACCGAGCCGTGGAATCTTCTCTGCAACGGTCGACAGGAGGGCTATTTCTTTGCGGAGCGCAAGCCCAAGAACAGCGGCGGCCCGCGCGTCGATCGAAGGGCCGGCACCGGTTCTTGGACTCTGAACAAAAAGCAAGAACCCGTCAAGTCCATCGTCGACGGGCGCGAGATGGTGGTGGGACGAAAGAGCTTCCTCTCCTTCAACGATGGCCGGCGGAAAAACTCCGGGTGGGTAATGTATGAGTATGAGATGTGTTCCCCGGGCTTCGAGAGACGAGTTCTCTGTCACGTTAAGAAGAGTTCGCATCATGCCATCTCCGGCGGCAATTTCATCAAAAAGGTTGAGTCGACGTTCACGGAGGCCGCGACAGAGACGATCTCCGGCGGCAGCCTCGTTGGGCAGAAGAGAAATAGAGAGGAATCTTCTACTCTCTCAGCAAAAGCATTGACTCCCTCAAAGAAGCCAGCACATTCATTGCAGTCCGACGTCTCACCACCTCCAACCGCGGTGGTGCAACATCCCATATCGGCTCGTCCTGTGACACCCCCGGAGAGTCGTCTTTCCTCGGTCGACTCAGTTGCACCGAACGAAGCCGGAGTCCCATCCGCCGCTCTATCGTCAACGGATGTCGGCGGAGGTGAGCCCTTGATAACTGTGGAAGAACTCGAAGCATTCTTGGCTTCGCCTTCGCCGTCGGTCGATCTTGGCGATGAACAGAACTGCATCGACGATGCTTTCTTCACCCGAGAGGTTGAAGCCTCCTTGATGTCGGATGACACCGACACAGCCTCGAATACCATCCCGAAGGCCTCGCCGTCAGGCCTTGTCGATCCTCGCTTGATGCCCGATGACACTCGAATTGATTCGACCACGGTCGTAGAGGTTTCCACGTCATCGTCGTCGATCGACTTGGTCGCGTGTGAGAAGATGTACTTCACCGACGATCCCTTCTTTTGGAGCCTGGAAGAGGTCCATGCCTTCCTGATGTCCGATGACACCTTCGCTGCATCGACTACGGAACAAATGGCGTGCGTGGACGATGCTCGCTCGACAACCCCGAAAGCGTTGCAAGCCTCGTTGATTTCTGATGGCACCGGCACTGATTCGACCACGGCCGAAGTGGTTTCGTCGTCATCGTCGTACGACTTTGTTGGGTATGAGCAGACGGAGAACGTAGTTGATGTCGACGACTTCATGCAAGAGATCGATGCCCTCATGAAGTCCGATGACACACCTGTGGATTCGGCAATGATCTCGTGGCTGGAGCAGTAGCTTGGAAAGCTTGTATGGAAAATGTTGTTTGTTCATGTATATCATAATACTGGAAGGAAAAGAAAATTCATGTTCATGCAAATATTGGCGACAATAAAGTTCAATTTTCATCCCATGTATTGTTGTTTCCTTCATACGTTGGTATTTATATGATATTGTGTAGCTAATGAACTCATAATTTGAGATATCACTGTCTCGTCCTCATGCATCAACATATCATAGTTGGTCACCATCCTCAGGGAGAAACAGTCATGGGTGGGTTGACCATATATCAAAGTCAGACATTTGGATGATTGCTGTCACCAAATATTGACTTCTTCTAACCATCATCCAGTAAATCATTTTTATGTGATTCATGATGTTATTGTGGAGATTTAAAGGATACTGATGAAGCCCTCCCGTAGCTGAACAGTATATTTGATTGTTCATTGACATCGCTTTAAAACCATGAATGATCAAGAAAAAGAGAACAATAGAGCTGCCGCAACTGTATTAAATAGATTTTGTGCACACCATTTCCTCTCATAATCTTGCATATATTTAACAACATAAGCACACCAACGCCAAATTGGCAATGACTACATAATACCAACAAATTGATATTTCAACAGCATAGAGATCATCAGTGACGATTCAGTTCAAAAAAACCGGTATCTATTCTCTTAATTCGCACACAAACGATAGCCCGATTGCCTTCGTTAATGTTTCGATACAATAGATAGGTTTAGAAGTTTGAGCAAATCTGTACAACGGATGCCACCATCAATGCCAATCTCCACAACACCAGTTGCACAGGTATGCAGATCCCTTGGAGCATCGCACCATCAGACATCCTCTCCGTGGGCAGCTCCAGCAATCGGGTTTCCTGCATCTAATTTGGCAGCAACAGTTGGTCGTGAAGGTGGTGGTGCTGGTGGTTGCAGCAGCTTTGGCAGGGAGTTTGAGAGTTTGCCGGATCTTCTTGAGCCGGGTTGCAGTCGTGAGGTTCTCCATTTCCCGAATAAACTTGCATAGGTGACGGATGTAGTCTGGATATAACTCTAGGTTGCAATGACCTCCTCCTTTGATCCATAAGGGATCGTATGGTTCTTCCGCTAGTTTCCATAAACCATGTCCATGAAGCCAATTCACTACATCATCTTCGGTACCCTACAAGAAGACATCCAACTGTTAAAACAAAACAGAATCTACTGGGAATATTTATAATGATCATTCTGACACACATTTTAACTTGTAAATAAGAGGTATCGGTTCACACTAAATACAAGGAATTATTGACAATCTACAACACAAATTGTCAACTGGTACATATTAGAACATAAAACAAAATCACTACTAATAACAGGCTTAAATAGAATCAATGGAGAAGACACAGTTACAAGCTCGATGATTACTAACTAACATTGATCGAGAGATGTATCATGATATCTTAATGTGTCACTGCAGTTATCTTTGAAAATATCGACCTTGGTTCCAAAATGAATGTCTTAATTACCGCCATTGAATGGCTACTCTAGTCTATGTAAATCAATAATAATAAGAGGGGTCGTTGTTCCACACAAAGGAATCTCCATGTGGTTGCAATATTGAAAAGTTAGTTCTTCACCAGAGACACTTCTGTTAGGTTGACTCGATTAAATTCTTATGGAATATGAATTAAAGATGAACACACAATGTATGGAGGAAACAAAGAAAAGGAATAAGGTATATCTAGTTATCTACCACCCACATGATAGACGAAAACTTGAAGCCCATGGAAACTCTTGTAAACTGTGTCAATTAAAATGAATGAAATAGCACTAGAAGTTCTTGAAAGACGAACTGAAATAAAACCTTAATGTATGCCATGATTCAAAGAACTCTCGACTCAAGACAACTAAATGACAAAGAGGTACCGCATTTACAAATATGTTCAAGCACAACAGTATCAAGATGCAAAAACAGACTGCAGTGTCTATGCTAGACCAACTGAATGGTAGAATTATCTAGTACAAAAGAGAAGGCCAGATACTTACCTCCACCACCACCCATGATCCTCTGCTGCAAGTTGGAAATATGTCAATGCAACAGTGATGAACGCTGTGCCAATTATAAGAATGATGAAAACAATAAAAAGCATACTATATATTGTATATATGTTGTGACCCCACACTCTAGCAAATATATAGTACAGTTCTACTTGTACATAGATGGCACTAAAAGGAAGGAATCCTGCCATTGCCATCTGAGGTTGGTTCCTCGACACCATGCCAAATCAGGAATTTCTCTTGGGTGCTTGTTGGTATGGCATGGAGCTTGGAATTCAGTTATGCTGCTTTTACCGGCAACCCTACCCAATATGAGCAAAGGGGAAGTAACCAATGCCCATATAAGTAGAATCACAAGGATGGTTCCAAATGGCAGAGCTGCAGTTGCGCTATATGTAATAGAAACAGTGTTCCGGAAGAAGAAAGTCAAGAACAAGGGACCACAAAATAAGCAGCCAGTCAACAACAAATTCCTCACCTGCAGTCAAATAGAGGCAAAGATAATTAACCCATGCAGACTACCAGTGGTATGACTAGAAAATAATGCTGAAGCAACTTCTTACCCAATTAGTCCCTTCGAGCTGCATATAGAAGGAGCTCGCTGTGTAACCAGCGATACCAGAAGTCAGAGCATAGATGACAACAAGAGCTGTGTAAAGGGCTCCCCGATTGTATGGGTAGAACACAACAACAAGTGCAAGAAGGAAGATGAACATTGTACTAGTCATGAGACAAAAGTAGCAGATGATATTAACAGAAATCAGCATTAGAAGAGTTTAGTGAGAGCTCTTACAGCACAAGGAGCTGAGTTCCAGAACCAATAATAGCTGAAAACAATGACTTGTTCTTTGGAAATCGGAAGACGTCACCAAGGATATGTTTCCATCCAGAATCCTCTTGATCTTCAAGAGACTCCTCAATGAGAGAATATCTTCATGATGATACTATTTTAGTGAAAGATGAAAAAATAAACATCAGGAAATATGTTTCAAAAGGAAAACCGTGGAGTTTATATATCTTACTTAAAATATCATTTTTGAGCACACGCATGAGAATCGTAGAGGTTTGACTGCTGCTCCTCCAGAAAATTTAATAAGTACGGTGCATCGACCATACGATCACCACTTAGAACTTCCCCAAGGGCTTCCGTCTTTTCGGTAACATGCTCTAAATCAACAAAGTTTCGTAAAGAGTTGTACACACTAACAAACGTATAAATAGTGTTGCTAACAGATTCAAGCAGCTCAGAAGTCGATGGAACAGTAAGGATAAGTGAATAACCTGGTGAGCAGAATGGCAAGTCATAGTAACGATATGTCTCGCTGCAGATGCAAAAGGGAAATGACTGTCACATTCAAGAAACACTGAAATGTTAGAAGTAAAAGATAAATATCCTAAAACAAGAGCATCATTAAAAAATGCCAAAGACAGGGTCAAAGGCAGCAGAATTAACAGGGCCTGGTAATCTATAAGGCTATTAACAAGCGACAGAACGAAACAGATCCTCACAATCCAACAAGCAGAACTGACACCACTACAATATGAAGCACACCAAAGTATAAAATCCCTGAGATTTAATTGAGTTTGGTTTTTCATAAAAGAAACTATTGAGAAACCAAAATAACAAGATGGTAAAGGATTGGAAACACTGCTAAAACATGAAGCACTCAAAAATTAGCTTTGCTTGATCGGTCTCAGAAATCAAGAAGCATGCCAAAGCGGGAAATCTTTTAAGCTTTGACATGATCCAAGATCACAAATCCCTAATCTTGAATGCGGAATTTGACTTATTTAATGAAAAAGCAACTATCCACGCGAATCAAAATAAGCTTACAAAACAGTAAACGATCGGATCGACGAAAACACGAAGCATGCGAAATCAAAGACGATTTTTATCTTTGACGCTTAATGGAGACTTGGGTATTTCTATCGATAAAACAAAAACCACCGACTAAGAGAAATAAAATGAAACTACAAAAGCGAATCATGATCCTGCGTTCATTCTAAATCACAAAACAAGCAAACGGATGATCGCATTCTTGAAGAAAAGCAAGGGACGCAGACAAAGATCTATTCGCTTCAAATGATGCGCAAAATAAAAAAGCAAATTCAGCGACGAAGGAGGAATTCGAAACCGATAATGACGCAAGAATCGAAAGGAAATCACCTGGGGTTGTGGAAAGGTCCGGCCTTATTGGCAAATAGGGGGACATGATCACCCTCTTTGTACCTATGATTGGTTCCATCAGCTCCCACCCTCAAACCACAAGCCATTACGAGAAGAACCAACGTAGATAACTCCATCTTCAAGATCCTCGAACCTGAAATCGATCAAATAAAACTCCAAATCAGCCCTCAAATCCATACATTTCGCTGAGGCTTTCTAACCGATGCTCACCTTCGTTCCCGAGCCGAGGAAGACCGAAGGGGGCGATCGGCTCGCTGGTGGATAGGCACGTGCGAGAGTCCATTTCTAATTATACATAAATATATAATGCAACGATAAATTCTAATTAGTCTAATTAATTTGGGGGCTTACAGAACAGGAAACACGCTTCTTGGATTCGATTCAAGAATCGAATCTGTCCAATCCCGCGCGGCCATTGCCTATATAGTCGTATCCCTCTCCTCTCCCACTCTCGCTCTGTCTTCTCGCCTGCCTCTCGCCTCTCCTCTGTTCCATTCTCCTTCTCCTCCTCCTAGTTGATTTCCTCACCTCTCTTCATCAAGAAACCGTTTTTAGTCGTCCATGGATCCCGTCGACGTCGTTCCGAGTGGTTACAGGTTCCTTCCCACGGCGGAGGAACTCGTGGTCGACTACCTCGCCAACTGCGTTGCCGGCACACGGCTCCCTAGCCGCGCTGTCGCCTTCGCCGATGTCTACGGCACCGAGCCGTGGAATCTTCTCTGCAACGGTCGACAGGAGGGCTATTTCTTTGCGGAGCGCAAGCCCAAGAACAGCGGCGGCCCGCGCGTCGATCGAAGGGCCGGCACCGGTTCTTGGACTCTGAACAAAAAGCAAGAACCCGTCAAGTCCATCGTCGACGGGCGCGAGATGGTGGTGGGACGAAAGAGCTTCCTCTCCTTCAACGATGGCCGGCGGAAAAACTCCGGGTGGGTAATGTATGAGTATGAGATGTGTTCCCCGGGCTTCGAGAGACGAGTTCTCTGTCACGTTAAGAAGAGTTCGCATCATGCCATCTCCGGCGGCAATTTCATCAAAAAGGTTGAGTCGACGTTCACGGAGGCCGCGACAGAGACGATCTCCGGCGGCAGCCTCGTTGGGCAGAAGAGAAATAGAGAGGAATCTTCTACTCTCTCAGCAAAAGCATTGACTCCCTCAAAGAAGCCAGCACATTCATTGCAGTCCGACGTCTCACCACCTCCAACCGCGGTGGTGCAACATCCCATATCGGCTCGTCCTGTGACACCCCCGGAGAGTCGTCTTTCCTCGGTCGACTCAGTTGCACCGAACGAAGCCGGAGTCCCATCCGCCGCTCTATCGTCAACGGATGTCGGCGGAGGTGAGCCCTTGATAACTGTGGAAGAACTCGAAGCATTCTTGGCTTCGCCTTCGCCGTCGGTCGATCTTGGCGATGAACAGAACTGCATCGACGATGCTTTCTTCACCCGAGAGGTTGAAGCCTCCTTGATGTCGGATGACACCGACACAGCCTCGAATACCATCCCGAAGGCCTCGCCGTCAGGCCTTGTCGATCCTCGCTTGATGCCCGATGACACTCGAATTGATTCGACCACGGTCGTAGAGGTTTCCACGTCATCGTCGTCGATCGACTTGGTCGCGTGTGAGAAGATGTACTTCACCGACGATCCCTTCTTTTGGAGCCTGGAAGAGGTCCATGCCTTCCTGATGTCCGATGACACCTTCGCTGCATCGACTACGGAACAAATGGCGTGCGTGGACGATGCTCGCTCGACAACCCCGAAAGCGTTGCAAGCCTCGTTGATTTCTGATGGCACCGGCACTGATTCGACCACGGCCGAAGTGGTTTCGTCGTCATCGTCGTACGACTTTGTTGGGTATGAGCAGACGGAGAACGTAGTTGATGTCGACGACTTCATGCAAGAGATCGATGCCCTCATGAAGTCCGATGACACACCTGTGGATTCGGCAATGATCTCGTGGCTGGAGCAGTAGCTTGGAAAGCTTGTATGGAAAATGTTGTTTGTTCATGTATATCATAATACTGGAAGGAAAAGAAAATTCATGTTCATGCAAATATTGGCGACAATAAAGTTCAATTTTCATCCCATGTATTGTTGTTTCCTTCGTACGTTGGTATTTATATGATATTGTGTAGCTAATGAACTCATAATTTGAGATATCACTGTCTCGTCCTCATGCATCAACATATCATAGTTGGTCACCATCCTCAGGGAGAAACAGTCATGGGTGGGTTGACCATATATCAAAGTCAGACATTTGGATGATTGCTGTCACCAAATATTGACTTCTTCTAACCATCATCCAGTAAATCATTTTTATGTGATTCATGATGTTATTGTGGAGATTTAAAGGAAAACAGTCATGGGTGGGTTGACCATATATCAAAGTCAGACATTTGGATGATTGCTGTCACCAAATATTGACTTCTTCTAACCATCATCCAGTAAATCATTTTTATGTGATTCATGATGTTATTGTGGAGATTTAAAGGATACTGATGAAGCCCTCCCGTAGCTGAACAGTATATTTGATTGTTCATTGACATCGCTTTAAAACCATGAATGATCAAGAAAAAGAGAACAATAGAGCTGCCGCAACTGTATTAAATAGATTTTGTGCACACCATTTCCTCTCATAATCTTGCATATATTTAACAACATAAGCACACCAACGCCAAATTGGCAATGACTACATAATACCAACAAATTGATATTTCAACAGCATAGAGATCATCAGTGAAGATTCAGTTCAAAAAAACCGGTATCTATTCTCTTAATTCGTACACAAACGATAGCCCGATTGCCTTCATTAATGTTTCGATACAATAGATAGGTTTAGAAGTTTGAGTAAATCTGTACAACGGATGCCACCATCAATGCCAATCTCCACAACACCAGTTGCACAGGTATGCAGATCCCTTGGAGCATCGCACCATCAGACATCCTCTCCGTGGGCAGCTCCAGCAATCGGGTTTCCTGCATCTAATTTGGCAGCAACAGTTGGTCGTGAAGATGGTGGTGCTGGTGGTTGCAGCAGCTTTGGCAGGGAGTTTGAGAGTTTGCCGAATCTTCTTGAGCCGGGTTGCAGTCGTGAGGTTCTCCATTTCCCGAATAAACTTGCATAGGTGACGGATGTAGTCTGGATATAACTCTAGGTTGCAATGACCTCCTCCTTTGATCCATAAGGGATCGTATGGTTCTTCCGCTAGTTTCCATAAACCATGTCCATGAAGCCAATTCACTACATCATCTTCGGTACCCTACAAGAAGACGTCCAACTGTTAAAACAAAACAGAATCTACTGGGAATATTTATAATGATCATTCTGACACACATTTTAACTTGTAAATAAAGGGTATCAGTTCACACTAAATACAAGGAATTATTGATAATCTACAACACAAATTGACAACTGGTACATATTGGAACATAAAACAAAGTCACTACTAATAACAGGCTTAAATAGAATCAATGGAGAAGACACAGTTACAAGCTCGATGATTACTAACTAACATTGATCGAGAGATGTATCATCAGGTAGAGAAACAAGATTTCTGTTACCAGTGGATAAGTATTGAAAGGGATCTTTGTATATGAAGGTGCTCACACCAACCAGTCAAATCCTATACACATGAACAGAAATCAGTGAATCATATCATCCACATTTGCAGACACAATTGTCATAAATGAATTTAGTCTTTCATTGGTTGGTCTTTTCAAGCATCATTTTCTTGTTGTCAAGACGGGAGTTCCTAAGGATATCTGATTTATGCAAATCAATCAAGAACACAGTCCACGGTGCAAACATATTGGTTTGGCCCCAAAAACACCACAATCCATAAACATTAACTTCTCTCCAAGATTAACTCTGTAAAGTGACAATCCCACCACTGAGGTAGCCTCCCTGTGCACTATGTGTTCTCGAACGTCACAACTTTATATATGAATGTAAATAAGCGAAGTCTCTAAGCAACAGCACCATATGTTTTGAATAAATAATATTGAAGGAGTTCCAATAAAAAGTTTCTTTCCATCAAAATCTACAGTGTATGTTTTGGTGAGTGCAATGCAGAAGTTAAGTAGCACTTTAAATTCATCAATGTGCATGAAGAAATTGACGATATATTCCAAACTAAACACTGAATACAAAAAAATTTGCATAGCAGCTGACAAGTATCAATATATTTAAGAAACTGATGGACTGTTCAATGTTTAGTTTATAGAAAACATTTTTTTTTTGTAACTTCTAGTATAGAAAATAAGGCCAATTTTGAAGTTCAAAAGTTCATATACAATGGAAAAACATCAACCAAAGTCAATCTACATCAGCATTGTTAAGGATTTAAATGCTACTATTTCACAAAGAAAGCTTTTAAATTCTTCTCAACAGAAAGAATCAAGCCACCGGTTGTTTGCAGGACAAAAGGTGATGAATTTAAGACAAAGCACTTACATGAATTACAAAAACTGGGCACTTGACCTTTTTAATTTTGTCAATGTTCTGCATCAAAAGGCAGACCAATTAGTAGCTAAAATCACTGACCAATCTAAGAGTACGAGTAAAAAGATTGTGGTCAAAGCAAGAGGCATACTTTATAAATGTCAAAGCAGAACGAGAATTTGACATGGCAAACCACACGAAGTCCTGACAGTATAGCACTGTGAAGTACCACGCCTCGCAGTCTCGGCAAGTGAGCTGCCAAATGCAATGTGGGACCGCTACCGACAGATTGGCCATACAAGATCAAATCTTCCTGACCGACTCCATATTCTGTCTGCAGACACTGGTACACTGCCTCGATGTCTGCATATGTGTTGTATTCGCTTGGCTAAACACCATAAAGAAATGCATGGTAGATTAATTCAACTGCTGTGGAAACCTATAAAGTTAGACAGTGAAAGGAAACACAAGATCACAAAAATTGAAATGAGTCCTTGGAAATCCAATGAACAACAAAATACTAAAAATACTAACAAAACTTAGCAGAAATGTCTCAATGTCTCTACCAAATCTAGATCACATAGTAACAAAAACACTTGCAACAATGTTTAACATAGACTGGTTTTGATTGAGAGTCCAACTACCACCCCAAACCCCAACCCACCACCCCACTCCCCCTCGTCCAAAAACCCCCCACCCAAAAAATTTAGATCATCCTCAGCAAACTATTTATCTCAAGAAAATAGCCTACCTTACCAGTAGATGCTCCATATCCTGAATAGTCATATCTGCATGTTAGAAGAAAGCAAACACCATTATATAAGACTTCTAAAGCATCGAAAACACAAAGAATAAGTCAATAAACAAGTGAAAAACATGTTAAACAAGGATGGATAAATGAATCAAAGAAGTTCAGCTTCCTATGCTTTGAAAGAAAGTTTTGGAGGACTCAAAACAAGCATAATATTGAACACATTCCATAAAAAATCTTCAAATTGTTTATAAACATTCAACTTTTCTTGAGTTTTGCTATTGATATGTTGTGATATATTCATATACTTCTTCACAGATACTTGAATACTGCTAATCATCAAATAATTACATAAACATTATGATAAACACCTTTGTCACCTTCCAGCCTGATATAAACCGATATAATGATTTGACGTAGAACACAAACAAAATTAAGAAATTACTACTATAAAGGATTCTAGTAAACTAACCTTATAAGGGAGGATGAGGAAAATCAACTCCTTATAGTGGAGAAAACATTTACAATACTTGAAGATATTGCCATATTTTTATGATTCCATAGGCTTAGAGGAGGTCATCATTTATACTAGTACTAGAAAAGTAACTAACTAACAATGTGGGATAAATAAAGTGATAAGTGGGCAGCTTTAGGCTCTTTGAAAATAGTCTCCTTCTACATATTCCGCATTAATCCCCTCCACCTGAGAAAAAACTTGTCCCAGTGTTTATATCTAAATACAATGGATTCTCATTTGGAAAGTAGTCATATAAGTCTGCAACATTGAAGGTCTTTAAGATACCCCAATCATCTGGCAAATCAATCACATAAGCATTGTTATTAATTTTCTTTAAGACTTTATAGGGACCATACTTCTTCAACTTTAATTTGTTATGAGTGCCTATGGGAAATCTCTCTTTTCACAAGTACACCATAACCATATCCCCTTCCTTGAACACCTTCTCTCTCCTATGCTTATCAGTTGCTTCCTTGTACTTGGCATTAGTAGCTTCCAACTTCTTCACATCAGCTTGGGATGATTGTACTTGCTCAGCCATGTTGTTAGCTGCTACACTCATTCCAGGAGTCTTTAGTAGGCGAACTAAATTCAGAGCATACTTCGACACTTTCTTGTAAACAATAGAAAACGGTGACACTGCAATAGAACTATGAATTACACTGTTATATGCAAATTTAGCTTGTGCAAGTGTGAAATCTCATTGTCTTGGTTTGTCACCACAAATACAACGAATCAAGTTTCCAAAAGTTCTATTAGTTACCTCTGTTTGACCATTAGTTTGTAGGTGAGTTATGCTACTAAACTGCAAACTTGCGTTAAATCAACTCCCCTCTGAGTTTTGGTAATCCCAATACAAAATCCATGTATAAATCCTCCCAAACGTCTTCTGGAACTGGTAGTGGCATATATAAACCAATGTTCTGCGATTGGCCCTTTGCAGTTTGACAAGTTGGACTTTTTTTTACAAAATTGCCATCATCCCTTTTTAACTAGGGCCAAAAGTACCTCTCCTCGATGCTTGCTATCGTTTTGTCTTGCCCGAAATGTCCGTTGAGTCCTCTGTGTAAATCTTGAATAATTTTTTCTCATAAGGGCATCCTCGGAATGCATAGCTTATTACCTTTGAATAAGTAACCATCATGGTTATAATTGGAAAAACCAAATGATATAACTAACCATTCATATAAGCCTCCTCTTGTCTTGAATGTCGTCTTTCATTCGTCTCCGGGCCATATGCAAATTTGATGATATCCGCTACATAGATCAATCTTTGAGAATATCTTGGAGCCTTGTAGTTGATTCAACATATCTTTTAATCGAGATATAGGAAACCGATACCTGACCGTGATTTGGTTGATGACTCTACTATCCATGCACATCCTCCAGCTTCTATCTTTCAAGAGTGATCTCTTTGAATTCTTCCAATATCAATCTTAGTTCGTTTGGAATCTTTGCTTCAGGTGGCTCTTCTCCTTTCATAATAATAGCATAGCATACTCTTGTTTCTTTAGAACTGACAATGAATTCCTGCACAGAGTTAGAATTGGATAAGAAAGACTTCCCCTCCACTTTAGAAGTGTTAGATTCATCTCCCTTTCTATTAGTCGGTAGAATAGCAATCTTCTTCCCGTTCCACCAGAATACATAGACATTCTTCCTTCCAAAGTGGGTTGCATTCACATCATATTGCCATAGCCTTCCAAGTAGCACATGGCACGCATCCATATCAACTACCTCACATATAACTTCCTCCTTGTAGCTTTTTCCAATTAAGAGAGTTTTACATATCTTAGTTACAGTGACAGTTGGGCCTTCTTTAATCCACCCTAGTTTGTATGGTGTTAGATGAGCTTCCGTCTGTAATTTTAAGTGCCTCACCAGTGATTTAGATATAATGTTGTCACAGCTTCCACCGTCTATGATCAATGCATACTTTGTTTTTAACATTACATTGAGAATGAAAGATTTTCTTATACTGAGATGGATCTTCTTGCCTTGGGTGAGTAATAATCTTTTTACAACACATGCGACGTGTTCTCCTTCTTCCTCTACTATTTCAGCATTGTCAATATCATTAATCGTATCATTTTGGGCATCTCCTTCTTCTTCAAAGTCATCTTTGTGATCTGTAAGGTTGACAGTCTTATGAGCACGACAATCGTTGGAATGATGACCAGGCTCCCCACATTTGAAACATTTCCCAACCAGGGGTCGAGCATATGGATTGTTTGTGGTAGTCGAGATATGCTTAGCTTGCTTTGTTGCTCCTCTGATATTTGTGCCTTGATTTGCATATTGTATTGACTCGGTCACAACTTGCTTCTCTTTGTTAAGACCAGGTTGTGTTGTTGGAGTAGAGCATTGTCGGGTAGCAATTGGAGGTCGAGTCAACAACATTTCTGCCTTTAATGCCATATTGTGAGCTTTATCTATTATCCATATCGAAGTTTAAGGCATTCTATCTTTAATTGCATATTTCAATTCGTTGACGTACCTTGTTGTCGGTTGGTCTTCTAACTCTGATAAGTTACATCTGGCTGAAAGGCGTAAGAATTCATTAGTATACTCAATTACAGATCGAGTGCCTAGGATGTTGTTTTGGTATTGTTGGAACAATAGTTGTTCATAGTCTGGGGGTAGGAATCTTCCTTCAAGAAGTTGCTTCATCTTTCGCCATGTCTGTACTGGTGTCTTTCCTTGTCTTCTTTTGTTATTCTGTAATGTATCCCACCAAACTATTGCACCTCCTTTCAACTTGTATGCAACAAGCTTAACTTGTTTGTGATCAGGAACATCCATCACCTCGAAGAAGTTCTCTACGTCATAATTCCAATCAAGAAAAGCTTCAATACTGAGGTGGCCATTAAAATTGGGGAGGTCTACTTTGAGGCAATAATCCTCAAATAACCTATTTCGTCTAGATGGTGCTTGATGTCTTATGTATTTTTCACTGTCATCTTCTAAGTCATCATCATATACTGTTGGTTGTTGTGGGTGAATAGTACCATGTCAATTGAAGTGTCGAGGTTGAGCTGCACCTGCACCTCTTTTTTGGTTGGTTCTATGATAGTCCATAATTCCTTCTTCTTCTCCTTCATTTTACTCATCTTCATAGGCTGGTTGCCTACGTTGGATTGCAGGCCTGTGTTGATGACTAGGCTGGCGATTAGCATCAACTCCGACACGATTAATCCTACCATCATCATGAACTTTGTTAGTGCTTAAGCCCAAGTTAGTGAGCATGTCGCGAATCTCTCGAAGTTCCTAGGTCATCCTAGCTTATTGTACTTATAGCATCACCCATAAGGCTAGCACTCCTCGATCATTGTTATTTGGGTTGTTGTTGTTACGGTAAGTAACTTTTTAGCCGTGACCTCGGGGTCGACGCGGCTGGTTCAAGGCTCCAAATGGCTAGGTTCAGACGTGGTTCCTCCTTGGGATCCTGAGATGGCGGATGCAGTGGGCCTGGCTGGGAAGCTCCGCCATGCCGAGAGGGCTCAGCTACGGTCGCGTGCCTGCACACAGGTCGGGTCGATAGCTCGGCCCGACCCCTCCGACGATCGAGTCAGTGATGTGGAGTGGAGTGAGAGAGCCCCCCTATTCGTTAGGAATCAGGGGGTATTTATAAGCGGGTTTGATGTTACCTGATGTGCCATGCTGCCAGAGCAGGGTCGTACCTCTGATGGCGTCTGTCGCTGTCGTGATCGTTGCGTGGAGGGCCGAACTGCAGCAGGGTATAGGGGGTGTCAGTCAACGCCTCCCCCTGTCTTGGCCGATGATGGGGGTTCCACCGGGGGGGTCGTTTGGGTACATTCGATATGGGCGCGTGTCGTGTCGTTGTTAATGCTCGTTCTGGGGCAGTGCGCCACACAAGACCTTCGTCGCGGGGGGTGTGTTACGTCGAATCCGGGGTGTTATGTCAAATCAATTAACTACCCCTATCATATGCCCCACCCGAAAGGAGTTATGCGTCGGTTTTGCATGTAGGGAGTCCGATGCATGGCTTCCTGCTTCAGGAGGACTGTTCAGACGGATCTGCGAGGCGCGCCGCAGACGGGTTGGCAGCGCCAGGTCGAGGCGCGCAACTCAGTCGGGAGGCCGAGTAGGGTTGGATTCGGGGGCGATGGAGCCGACGAGGGCCGAGGAGCACAACGCAGGCGGGGTGACCGCGCGGGTGTCGGGATGGCGTAGAGCCGAGGACCGAGGAGCACAACACAGGCGGGGTGACCGCGCAGGTGTGTCTCGGGATGGAATAGAGCCGAGGACCGAGGAGCACAATGCAGGCGGGGTGACCGCGCAGGTGTGTCTCGGGATGGCGTAGAGCCGAGGACCGAGGAGCACAACGCAGGCGGGGTGACCGCGCAGGTGTGTCTCGGGATGGTATAGAGCCGAGGACCGAGGGGCACAACGCAGGCGGGGTGACCGCGCAGGTGTGTCTCGGAATGGCGTAGAGCCGAGGACCGAGGAGCACAACGCAGGCGGGGTGACCGCGCAGGTGTGTCTCGGAATGGCATAGAGCCGAGGACCGAGGAGCACAACACAGGCGGGGTGACCGCGCAGGTGTGTCTCAGGCTGGCGTAGAGCCGAGGACCGAGGAGCACAACGCAGGCGGGGTGACCGCGCAGGTGTGTCTCGGGATGGCGTAGAGCCGAGGACCGAGGAGCACAACGCAGGCGGGGTGACCGGGCAGGTGTGTCTCGGGATGGCGTAGAGCCGAGGTTTCGGGGCCCGGCCGGAGCGAAGCCGAGGCCTTCGCCGTATGAGGGCTGCGGCCGAGGCGGTGCTTGGCCCTTGGCCGGCGATCGGTTGCGGCCGGGGATCGGCTGTCCGAACGTGCGCGGGCGCGGGAGGCTGCCGGTTTTCTTCTGGGGAAAGTAAAGGGTTCCCCCCCCCTTTTTGGGGCTGCCGATTTTCGAGGCTGATATGATTGGGCGCCTTCGCACCGCGCTGCCGCTGGCAGCCATGTCATACTGCATTTATGGCGAGGTGATGCTCTTTGTTTTTCGAAGCGTTTTTTGGGAGACGAGGGGTTGCGTTTTGGCGGGGCGCGGCCTGCTTATAGGTAGCCTGAGGTTGGCCGCTGGGGTTTCCTTCATTTGTTTTCATCGCGCTACCTCGTGCACCTTCACTTGTCTTGCACCTATCGTCCCTTCTTTCTTTGCTAAAGGTTAGTGAGAATGGCGTCTTCCTCCTCCCTTTCGTCCTCTTCGAAGGCCGTGGAGACAGCGACTTCGTCGAATCCCGCATCGTCGTCCGATGAGAAGGCGACCCGGGCCCTTGAGGCCCTGATGTGGCCGCACGACCACGACTCTACCGTGGGCGAGTCGTTGCTGAGCCTCCTCCGGGATCGTTATGGTATCCCGGAGGAGTTCGTCCTTCATGCTCCCGAGCCCGGTCAACGGGCGTATGACCCAATTCCTGAGGGCTTCGCCCTTACCCTAGATGCTTTCGAGGCCGGGCTACGCCTCCCCTTACACCCCATCATAGTTTCGTGTATTTCCTGGTGGCGCATCTCCCTGTCCCAGATGGCGCCGAACTCATGGCGCTATCTGGTGGCGTTTTTGGGGGAGTGTCACTATGCCCATATAACCCCGACCCGTGCCCTCTTCCTTTCCTGCTTCCGTCTTACCAAGGGGTCGGGGGGCTACTATCTGTCCGCCTGAGCGGGTTTTCGGGTGAGCGGGGCTCCTTCCAGCAATAAGGGGTGGAAGGAGCGTTTCTTTTTCGTCAGCCGCCAAGGAGATTGGGGGTTTGGGATCCGTTGGGGGGCGCGTGTGATAGACAACACCGTCCCGGTTTTGGACGACGAGGGGCGCCGAGAGCTCCAGAGGCTTAGAGAGATCCTCCCGGCCTCCCGAGCCATCCGGAATATGTCCGAGCGGTGGTTGGCGGAGGCGGGTCTCAGCCCGGTGCCTCTAGGTATGCTCCCCGGGGCGGTTTTTTAGGGGTTCTCATTTCGCTCACGGGCTGCCCGCTTAACTGATGGTTGTTTTGGCCTTCTCTCGCAGAGATGGTGCGTCTCGAGGCCCTTCGAGGGGGAAAAACTTCTTCGGCCGCGTCGGGCCGTTCGCCTGTCGTCGCCAGGGCGGGAACGAGGGAGGCGCCCGTGGACGTCGAGGCCGGTCAGCCTCGGAAGAAGGCACGGGTGCTTCCGAGCGACGGTCCTGAGGTGGTCCCGGCCTCAGTGGAAGGTGTCGTGGCGCCGGTGGCGAGGGCTGCTGCAGCACCGGCGGTCGAGGGCGTCGTAGCGCCGGTGGACCATGCCGCGGGGAGTCAGGAGGAGGGCACGGCTGGTCCGAGTGGTCGTGCGGTGATGGAGGCGCCTCGCCAGCCCTCCATCCGCAAGCTTCTTCGTCTTCCGCTCCGGAGAGAGGACGAGCCTTACTTGGCGTGGGAGGTGGGCGCTCTTCCGCGCGGCGCGGCCACTGACCCGTTAGTGGGCCGGTGGGACGGTCTCACCCGGGGCAGCCGGGTGTGGGCCGACGGCGATTGTGCGGCCAAGTTCGTCCGCGGAGGGCTGCATCCCGACATAGCTCGGGATTTGTACACTTTATCCTCCGAGGCTCTGCTTAGCAAATCCGCTAAGTCGCTGTTGTGGGTAAGTGTTGTCTCGTCGCTCTGCTTGTGAGTTTTTAGGACATGCCTGATTTTGACCTTTCCCCTTCCCCAGGGCAACCACTATGCCGCTGCGCTGATGGATCGCGTCCGTGACGCGGGACGTGTCATTGCTGCCCTGAGTAGTCGCAATGCCGAGCTCCGGAGGCAGGCGGACGAAGCGCGGGCTGGAGCGGGCCCTGAGGCAGTCGCGGCGGCCGAGCAGCGTGCCTCGGACTTGGAGGCGGAGGCGGTGCGCCTTCGATCTGAGCTCCAAGCATCCACAGAGCGGTCCGCGGAGTTCCAGGCGCGGCTGGAGACGTCGGAGGGGCGTAATACGGAGCTCCAGACGAAATTGAGAGCGTCGGTAGCCGAGGCTCGTTCGGCGAGGGCGGACTCCCTTGAGCTGCTCCGACGCCTCGAGGAGTCGCGAGCCGAGGCGCGGGGGGCCTCAGAGGCTCTTGACGCCGAAATCCGCCAGAGGCCGGGGAGGGAAAAGAAGCTGATCGAGGACTACAAAGACTCCCCGGGATTCCAGCTCGGCCTTGTCCGGACCGGGCGGGTTTCGTACGAGTACGGGTATCGGGTTGCCCTTGCTCGTTTCAAGGTGCGCAACCCCGGCTCGGAGGTTGTGGAGGATCCCTTTGGTTCCTTCCCTGAGGACCTGGACGTCGGAATGCCAGTCGATGTTCCCTTCGACGACAGCCCGGATGCCCCCGAGGAATGATGATTTTTGTACTCTTTTGCTTTGTTTTGTAACCCGCTTTTTGAATAAACATGATCTTTCCCTTCTCCGGTAGACTGTCTGCGTCTCGGCACGGCTCTATCTTCAGCCCAGTCTTTTTCTTACGGAAAGTATTTTTTGAGATTTTGGGCGTTCCAAGTCCTTGGCAGGGGATGGCCCATTATTGTGGTGAGTCGGAATGTTCCGATTCTGATGACTTCGGCCACCCGGTATGGGCCTTCCCAGTTTGGAGCTAACTTGCCTCTTGCCCTGGTCGGGTCGCTGACTTTGGTCCTTCGCAGGACCAGGTCGCCTAGTCTGATGGGCCGGGGTCGCACCCTTCGGTTGTAAATCTTTGCGACCGCCCTTTTGTACGAGAGGGCTCTTACATGTGCGCTGGCGCGCCGTTCTTCCAGCAGATCGAGGGCTGCTCGAAGTCCTTCGTCCGAAGCCTTTTCGTCGTAGCTTCGTGTCCGGAGGGTGGTGATGGCTACCTCAGGTGGCAGGACAGCCTCAGTTCCGAACGCGAGGCTGTATGAGGATTCTCCGGTTGCGGTTTTGGGAGTGGTGCGCAGCGACCATAGCACGCTGGAAAGCTCATCTGTCCAGGTCGATCGGGCTGCGGACACTCTTCTTTTGAGTCCATCCAGGATAGACCAGTTGGTTACTTCCGCTAGCCCGTTGGTCTGAGGATGGGCCACCGAACTGAACCTCAGCTGGATGCCATGATCGGCACAGAACTCCCGGAATCTTCTGCCGGCAAACTGAGGTCCATTGTCTGTGATGATGGCCTTGGGCAACCCGAACCGAGTTACTAGGTTCTTCCACACGAATTTCTCCACTTGATGTTCCGTGATCGTCGCCAGTGGTTCGGCCTCGACCCACTTCGTGAAATAGTCCACCCCCACAATTATGTACTTCCGCTGTCCAGAGGCTGGTGGGAAGGGTCCGAGCAGGTCCAAACCCCACTGCGCGAATGGCCACGCGCAGTCGATGGGACTGAGCGGAACCGCGGGCTGTCTGGGTGCGCGGGCGTGCTGCTGGCACGAACTGCACCGTCGAACGTAGGCTTTGGCGTCCTGGCACATGGTCGGCCAGTAGTAGCCTTGACGGAGTATCTTGTGCGCCAAGGTTCGCCCGCCGATATGCTCACCGCATACCCCCTCGTGGGTTTCGGTTAGAACCGTCTGGGCTTCGTCAGGCTCTAAACATCGCAGGAGGGGAAAGGTGAAGGACCGTTTGTAGAGGCGGCCACACTCCACGGTGTACCATGCGTGCGTACGTTGCAGGCGCCGAGCCGCGACTTCATCGAGGGGGAGGGTTCAATCTCGCTTGAAGCGCAGCAACTCTTGTACCCACGTGGTCGGCGCGCCGCCTGGGGCTGTAGTTGCTATTTCAACGGCGCGGGTGGGGAGCTCCTCGACCTCTGGCCATGCTTCGGAGATCGGTTTCGACGCCAGCTTAGCTAGTGCGTCGGCTCGCTCGTTCTCCTCCCTCGGAACGTTAGATAGTGTAAAATAGCGAAACTTGGCGGTTAGGTCCCTTACCCGTGCCAGGTATTTTGCCATGGTCATGTCCCGAGCTTCGTATCCGCCGTTGAGCTGCTCGGCCACAAGTTGCGAGTCGGTGAGGACGCGTATTGCGGCCACCTGCATCGCGAGGGCCAGCTCCAGCCCTGCTAGGAGCGCCTCGTACTCCGCCTCGTTGTTGGTGGTTTTGAATCCGAAGCGAAGGGATCGCTCGAACGAGCGTCCATCGGGGGCGAGGAGGACTAGCTCTGCGCCGGCGCCCTTTGGGTTGGCCGAGCCGTCGACGTGTAGGGTCCAAGCTTCGGGAGCCTGCTCGAGATCTACGTCCTCCAACTGCGTTAGCTCCGCAATGAAGTCGGCTACCACCTGGGCCTTGATGGCGGTCCTGGGCGAGTAGCTTATGTCATGTTCGCCGAGCTCCACCGCCCATTTGAGGAGCCGTCCTGCAACATCAAATTTTGTTAAGACCTGCCGAAGGGGTTGGTCGGTGATGACCTCCACCGGGTGTGCCTGGAAGTAGGGGCGCAACTTCCGAGCTGAGAGCACTAGGGCGAGCGCGAGTTTCTCTATCGGCGGGTAACGCTCCTCAGGTCCACTTAGGACGTGGCTGACGTAGTAGATCGGGAGTTGTTGGCCGGAGCTTTCTTTGACCAGGACGGAGCTGACTGCATGCTGGGAGGCCGCCAGGTAGAGGCCCAGCTTCTCGCCCGGAGAGACGGAGGCGAGCCGGGGGAGGCTGGCCATGTGCTGTTTTATTTGTTTGAAAGCTTCCTCGCATTCTGATGTCCACTGGAAGCTCTTCGGGCTTTTGAGCGCCTTGAAGAATGGGAGGCAGCGATCGCTCGATCGGGCGAGGAAGCGAGACAGAGCGACAAGTCTTCCGTTAAGTCGCTGCAGGTCTTTAACCGTCCGGGGAGACTGCATATTGATTATAGCTTGGACCTTCTCTGGGTTAGCGTCGATTCCTCTCTCGTGCACGATGAACCCGAGGAACTTCCCGGAGGTGACGCCGAAAGCGCACTTTGTGGGGTTGAGCCGCATGCCGAACTTGTGTAGCGTGGCGAAGGCCTCGGCCAGGTCGGCAAGGTGTGTTCTGGCCTCTTGGCTTTTTACGATCATGTCGTCTACGTAGACTTCCATGTTTCTTCCTATTTGATGGGCGAACATCTTGTTTACCGTTCTCTGGTATGTGGCCCCAACATTTTTCAGCCCGAACGGCATGACTTTGTAGAAGTACACGCCTTGATTGGTAAGGAAGGCCGTGTGCTCTCTGTCTCCGGGCGCCATCTTGATCTGGTTGTACCCTGAGTAGGCGTCCATAAAAGAGAGTCGCGCGTGACCGGTCGTTGCGTCGACCAGCTGGTCGATCTTCGGGAGGGGCTAGCAGTCTTTAGGGCACGCGTCGTTGAGACTGGTGTAGTCAACACACATCCTCCAGCTTCCATTGTGTTTCTTCACGAGGACTACATTGGACAGCCACCGAGGATATTTGGTTTCTTCTATGAAGCCCGCGGCCAGGAGCCGGTCCACCTCTTCTTGTATTGCACGTTGTCGGTCAGGGGCCTGGCGCCGAGCCTTTTGTTTCACGGGGCGAGCGTCAGGTGGGATGTTGAGGTGGTGCTCCGTGATCTCGGGGTTGACACCCGTCATGTCCGATGGGGACCAGGCGAAGACGTCGGCATTTTCCCGTAGGAGACCGACGAGCTGCTCCCGTTCCTGCTCTGGTAGCTCCGATCCGATCTTCACGATCTGGTCTGGTCGGGCTTCAATCAAAGGAATGTCAACGGTGGACCCCCTCGGCTCGGGATGAGGAGTCAGTTTTTTCGTTTCCCGCGGATCTGTCAGGGGTGACTCGGTCCTGGCTTTCTTGCCCAATGATACGGCGGTAAGGTAGCACCGCCTGGACTCTCGGGGGCTTCCCGTGGCTTCCCCGACCCCATCGTGAGTCGGGAATTTAATGGTCTGGTAGTAGGTCGAGACAACCGCTCTGACCTTGTTGAGGGTCGGCCGGCCGAGTATGGCGTTGTAGGCGGTAGGGAGGTCGACCACAAGGAAAGTGGTCATCACCGTCTTCGACTTCGGCGGGGTCCCTAGAGTCAAGGGCAAAGTAATGGCCCCCAGGGGAGAAATTGAATCTCCCGTGAAACCGGTGAGCGCCGAGCGCATCGGGCTCAGGTTCTCCGTGGCCAAGCCCAGCTTCTGAAAGGCGTCGAAGTAGAGTATGTCGGCCGAGCTCCCTGTGTCGACCATGATCCTCCTCATCTGCGCGTTGGCTACCCTGGCGGATATTACCAAGGCGTCGTCGTGGTCGGGTCGCTCGGCTGCTCCGGTTGGGAAGGTAATCTCGGGCTCCAGCTCGTGCCCCGAGGCTTCGTCGGGGGCAGCTCGAGCGTACGCCTTCCTGCCTGACGTGGAGCCTCCTCCTGATGCGAGGCCCCCGGCTATCACATCGATGTGCCGCTCGACGGGGCCCTCTGGGCGAGGCGACTGCTCTTTGTTTGGCCGGAGGTACTGGCCGAGGTGTCCTCTGAGGATGAGCTCTTCGATTTGCCTCTTCAACTCGTAGCATTGCTCAGTGTCGTGCCCGTGCTGCCGATGAAATCGGCAATATCTTGATCGGTCTGCGAGCTCCCGCGGGTTCCTCATCGGGCGAGGGTCCTTGAGCAGCCCCTTCCCCTTCTCGTGCAGGAATATTTCAGTCCGGGATGAATTCAAGGCGGGAAGAGGAGGCCTCGGGTCAGGTCTGTCCAACTTTCGCCGGGAGGCGGCGGGTTGTTGCTGTCGGGGCGGTTCTGTCTTGACCTTTTTGTGTTCCTCCCGTCTTCTAGCCATCCAAGTCTCCGCGGCGATAAACTGACTGGCACGCTGGAGCATCTCGGGGACCGCGACGGGGGGTCGCTCCACGAGCGACCAGAAGAACCTGGCGGGTCGCAGGCCTGTCATGAATGCCTGCATCAAGAAAGAGGGGTGAGCATCCGACAATCCACGGATTTGGGTCGTGAATCAGTTCACAAAATGGGAGAGGGGCTCGTCCTCCTTCTGGTTGAGCCCGAGGAGCAATGCCATGGACGGCTTAGGCCGGGCGTACGCCAGGAAGTTAAGCTCAAAATCCTTGGCGAGCTGGTCGAAGGAGGCGACGGTCCCTGGTTTCAGGCCGTTGTACCACGTGCGGGCCGGTCCCCGCAGAGTTGTGGGGAATGCCCTGCACATCAGGGCATCAGAAGTCCCGAATAGCGCCATCTGGGCGCGAAAAGCGGCTACGTGGTCTGTCGGGTCGGTGGCGCCGTCATACGCATCCAGAGTGGGAAGGCGGAAGTGCGACGGGATCGCTTGATCTTGTATCTCGGGGGTGAACGGAGATCCCTGGCGTCCGTCCACCCCGAGCTCTCCCTTTGACTTGCGGACTTCCTGTTGTACCTCGTCAAGCCTTTGACTGACGAGGCGTAGCTGAGCTCGTAGGGCATTAGTCGAGTCGGCGGTCGGAGCCTCGGGCTCGGGTCGGCTCGCCGTGTCTTCTGCTTCTCGGCTCCCCAGCCGAGCTGCGGGGTTTTGAGGTGAGACAGGGGGCTCAGGGAGTGGTGCGTGAGTCTGGACAGGGGTCTCCCGTTGTGGCGAGGGCCGGGTCGCGTGTGGAGGGGTCCGCTGGGGGACGAGCGGGATGATGGTCTGGACCATGCTGGTCAGGGTCCGGACTTGGTGGGCGAGGTCGTGAAAAGCTTCGGGCGATACCGACGACGGGCCGACGGGTGCGCTGTCGGGAGGCGACAAGCCTGGGTCATTGAACAGTTGCCAGTAGCGTTCCGACACCGCTGCGGGGCATTCGTCGCGAGCTTCGTCCTGTGGGGGGTGTTCCCCCGAGGCGGGGAGCCCGGCGGTTGAGGACTCGCCGAGGTGGATTCGCTGGTCACCTGACATTTGGGGCCCTCCTTCTAGCGCCAATCTGTTACGGTAAGTAACTTTTTAGCCGTGACCTCGGGGTCGACGCGGCTGGTTCAAGGCTCCAAATGGCTAGGTTCAGACGTGGTTCCTCCTTGGGATCCTGAGATGGCGGATGCAGTGGGCCTGGCTGGGAAGCTCCGCCATGCCGAGAGGGCTCAGCTACGGTCGCGTGCCTGCACACAGGTCGGGTCGGTAGCTCGGCCCGACCCCTCCGACGATCGAGTCAGTGATGTGGAGTGGAGTGAGAGAGCCCCCCTATTCGTTAGGAATCAGGGGGTATTTATAAGCGGGTTTGATGTTACCTGATGTGCCATGCTGCTAGAGCAGGGTCGTACCTCTGATGGCGTCTGTCACTGTCGTGGTCGTTGCGTGGAGGGTCGAACTGCCGCAGGGTATGGGGGGTGTCAGTCAACGCCTCCCCCTGTCTTGGCCGATGATGGGGGTTCCGCCGGGGGGGTCGTTTGGGTACATTCGATATGGGCGCGTGTCGTGTCGTTGTTAATGCTCGTTCTGGGGCAGTGCGCCGCACAAGACCTTCGTCGCGGGGGGTGTGTTACGTCGAATCCGGGGTGTTATGTCAAATCAATTAACTACCCCTATCAGTTGTCATTGCCTTCATCACGAATGTCGTCACTGCCAAAATTGCCACTGCCATCACCGATAACACCATCGTAGTTGTCGCATTATTGCCACCAAACCTCATCTTGATGGGTTATAGGATTGTACTTAGCAAATTAAGTTTTTGATATACAAGATCCACTATAAGTGGCGAGTGTAGAGCATACTTCTTAATTTCCTAACCATAAACCTATTATGCTAACACCAAGAGCAAGGCTATGATACCAACTAGTGTAGAAAGGAAACAAAATTAAGAAATTACTATTAGAAAGGATTATAGTAAATTGGCCTTATAAGGGAGGACGAAGGAAATTAACTCCTTATGATGGAGAAAACCTTTACAATACTTGAAGATATTTTTAGATGATTCCATAGGCTTAGAGGAGACCTTTATTTATACTAAATCTAGGCTTTGAAAACTAGCTAATTAACAATATAGGATAATTGAAAGAAACATGAAAATGAACAATGTGAGATAAATAAAGTGATAAGTGAGCAGTTTTAGGCTCTTTGAAAATAATCTCCTTCTGCTTGTTCAGCATTATTGTTGACCTAATAATACAACAATGCTTGATACCAAATTATCGATAGTAGGTCCATCTAGCCCTATAAATCATAATGACATTGCCCAATTTCCATGATACTAATATTCAAGGTCTTCAATTTCGAATAATACCGCCCGTATCGGGTGAGACGAACCGGTCCGCCAGTAGACCGGTATACGGACTGCCCGCTACCGGGCGATACTGTCGATTGGGCTGTTTTCGCCTGCGACGTCACCTCGCATGGGGAGAAGAGAGGCAACGTCGAAGATTATTTTTTTACTTTTATATATAAATAAATACATATATATTAATATATATATTTATAGGCGACGTCGCCTCGGCAACGTCGCCTTGCGTGGGGAGAAGAGAGGCAACGTCGCCGAAAAAGATTTTTTTCTACGACATCTACGAAGATTTCTCAGTATATATATATATATATATATATATATATATATATATATATATATATACCAAGCGGTATATCAAAATATACCGCTCGGTATACGGTACCGTACTGTACCGAGCGAATCTCGAAACTCTGATACAGTACGAAATTTCAATCATTACTAATATTCTGACTTGCGGCCTAGCTCATGCTCCATGCCATGATGTGGCGTTTTGCCCTATTCTCATATAGTCGTTTCCTAGTTGGCTCCACTCACATGTATTATGATTCAACCAATCATTACCTAGTACTCATATCCTACTAGGTTTAATACCCATTATCATGATTCAACTAAACAAAACTATTCATCCAAAAATTTGGAAGTCTTGAAATCATGTGATCCTAAATGCTTAACATCAAGTTAATGATTGTGGACTCATCGACTCCTGTAAACCATCACAATTATTCTTTCACTTTTGATGTAAGAATAATCGAGATAAGCTTGGTGATCAAACTTACTTAGTTTACCTTCAAGAAATAATTCAGTAAAAGCTTAGACTTCATAAGAAAAAAAAGGAACCAAGAAAGTCCCCATTTTATATTTCAAAAACGGATTAGTAATATTTGAACATTATTCACATAGGTCTGAAGCAAACATATTTACAAAATTACTAATAGCTGGCATACTGTAGATATCTTGCTCACACACCATCATAAGATCTGTTGCATGGATAAGTTTTATCAAATCTCACATATTACCTTTTGTAAATCCAAATTATGGATATGGACCTCATCAAAAAATAAAATCAAGTTGTATTATATAATTACAAATAAATCAAGTTTCCCCATGTGGAGATCAGCTTAAATATCTAAATGAATGTCAAAGGGTGATCCTCTTCGTTAGAAGATACATCATTCAACTTACGCTAGCAACTTATTCAACAAGGCATATTATGTATCCATCATTCACAAACAATATCTGATTTCATTTCACAACAGAAAAAAAATTGAAATTAGCAACCAGGCAATGTGAAATTGTTTTACTCGATCCCGTTATACAAGTCTGTGATGGTGGACCCTTTACTTCAATAGGAGTTTAGTAATCGTGCAATAATCAATATGCAAAACAAAGCGAAGAAATAAGCTATAATATTCCCAACTTGGAAGAAAAAATAAAAGAATAAAATGGTTAATTGCATAGAAACTGCTGAATGGTGTTGTGATGTCTCCCATATAATTTTGATAGATCTGTCTGACACATTCAACCAAGATGCTTACAAATTTTCATGAGATCAGTAATAAACATTAATGTGAGTTAAAGCAAGCATCTTTACCTCCATTTACCAAATTCAACCAAACTGAAGCCTGATACTATCATGAAAAAGGAATTATATTAAGATGGAAAATGCACTAAAAGGTCTGACTGTGACACGGTCGAAAACACACAAAGGATCAAAATGTGAATAACATGGTATAGCTAAAACCCACACAGTATTTATGCATATGCAGTAACAACTGAGGCCAAACAAATCTAAAAGAGACCCCAGTAACCAGTCAATTAAATCTCTAGGGTCCAAAAGAAGAGGACAAACTAAATAAATATGCTGACCTGAAGATACAGTAAAAAATTGAAGAAAACAAAGGTAACCAATAAATTAAATCTTTGGGGTCCAAAAGAAGACGACAACCTAAATAAATATGGTGACCTGAAGATACAGTAAAAAATTGAAGAAAACAAAGAAAAAACTGATTCAAGGAAGCAAATAAAACTAGTAACAAATGGAATCCACTAACCCCATCAGATTAACCCTCAGGTTGACCTTAAGCTGCACGAAGAGATCATAGAGCTGCCCCAGATCTGCAGCATTGCCGTGTGAGTATAGCACCGTGAGCCTGGCACAGGGGTTCTTCAAATAAAATGCGACAAGCTTGGTCCCGTGCTTGGTGTCCAGCAGCAGGACATCCATAGAATGGTCCCTTGGGACGCCAGATGCCACCAGCCGCCCGCTGTCGTCTTTCTTCACGCTGTAAGTAGGTGGGTCGGGCGGGAAGAAGGTGAACTTCGCCGCCAGACTCGAAACCGAGCACCCCGAGAACATCGAGATCGATCCAACTCATTGACAGAGAGGAATTCTCATAAAAGAAGGATCTTTCTTCCTCCCCCTGTTCCCTTTAGCTGAGTTGAGAAGAAGTTACTCAGGTTTAGCTGACAAGAAGAGGTCCGGCGACTAAGTTCTTGATGAGGGGTTGGGAAGTAGAAGAAAGAAGTCTCCTTTCTCGGGGAAAAGATGGTTTTGGCCTTTAGGATTTTACCAGGGACCAGGGTTCAGGGAAAGGACAGAGAATAAGAGAGAGAGCTTTCAATGGAGCACAAAAGCTGTAGTTTTTGGATTGTCTATAGGTCTTTGTGGACAGAGCAAGAGAGAGCTATGTCAATGGAATGATCGAGAACTGAAGCAGGACTGCTGGAATCTATCCACCCATACACTGAAGGAGAAGCAGTTTGAAAGAGACAAGGTGAGGGTCCGAGGGAGAAAAGCCATGGTTTCCTTCTTCTTCCTCCTTATCTTGTCCTGCAAAAGGAAGTAGGAGTTTAGAAAAAAAAAAAAAAAAGAAGAAGAAGAAGAAGGTGCTTGGTGAGTAAAATGAGGAGCACCTCTTTGCTTTCCTTTTTGCTTGCTAAGTCACAGTCACGAGTAAAGATGAGATATGTGGCAGGATTCCTGGGAATAACTATGGGATTCTAGGGTTCAGAAGTATTCCAACATCTCTCTCTTCTCCGTGTTTGTGTGGGAGGGGAGACGGGGGTGGATAGGAAGGTCTGCTTTACATTTATTAATCACTTATGGTCATTGCGTTGGTCGTTCAGACTCCAGAAAGGAGAAGAGGGAAGGAAGGGTGTGTGAGTAGAGAGAGAAGATGGAGATGGGCACTTGGCAGAAGCGAGCGGAGGAGAGAGAAAAGGGGGAAGTGTGAGACTGCACCATCTGGACAGAGACAAGGAGGGTTTCAGTTTTTATGTGGGTGCCCACCAACACTTTCACACAACAACGCCAAAGAAGACTGACCTGCTGATCTTTGGCAGAAGTGTTGCTGGTGGTCCTGCTGCAATCAGGGAATGGCTGATTCATGCATGTCTACCTCCACACCAACTTTATCCAATTTCCTACTCTTCCTGTGTACATTGTTTTCACAAATTAGAAAAATCATTATACACATATTTGACGTCCACAAAAAAAAAATCATTATACACATGTATCCCTATCCCTCCATCAAACTTTGTCCAATTTCATATTGTCTGTACATATACTTGTTTTCAACAGTAAAAAGTTCTATTTTCTGAAAGTAAGCAGAAATTGGATATCTATCTATCTCATAGGGGGCAAAGCAGGTATCATAATTATTCTGACCTTCTTGTTGCTAAATTAAGGAGTATGCAAGGCAAACATATCAGATGCTTTCAATTGACTCCTAAGTGATCAAGAATGATTAAAGTTGACAAATTCACTGCCACAAGATCCGGCACAAAGATTGCATTGTTAACTCTTAAACATATTGGAGCAATGATGGATCAGATCCCATCATTACACAGGTGAACAAGGATGGTCCAGGTTTTCTCCTCCAACACACCTCATGAATGAGACTACAATTCCATATTTAATGTGTACCACAGATTTCTTTCATGATTATCCTGAGAAAGTACATCAATCACCGGGTTTGGGAATGACCCATTGTGATGCCTCAAATAAGAAAAAGGAAATATCATTGTCTTTTGTTGGAGGAAAACCAAAGTAAGTGCAGGTATCAAAAGATTCTCTAGTCCAAAAATATACTGATGTGACATAAATTCTGGGACATGAGTGACCAAGTCTGTCCATCACACATGCAATTATCAATTTCATTTTCAAGATGGACATTTTGAGTTGTGTTTGTGAGAAAAAGAATGTAGAATTATCCATAAGCCAACAAAATTAAGATTTTCTATGTTAGTAGAAGTTAGACAGGATTTTCCAAGTCAGAGCAGCATTTTAAGAAGACAAGGGAATGATAAAAAGTATTGCAAAAAGTACTTCCAAGACATAAAAACATGTACTAAATTACAAAACATATTTTCTACACTGGTTTTAGGTCTTCCACAGTATTAATATAAATGTAAACAAAGAAGAAAGACAGTAGTATGTCTAAGAACTTCTATGTCAGTTATAGCATGATTATAAATGAGAACAACGAAGAAAGACAAGATTTTTGCAGGTCAGGGTAGCATTTTAAGAAGACAAAGAAAGGATAGAAGTATTGGAGAAGTACTACCAAAGCATAAAACATAAACTACATTACAAAACATGTTCCAAGTCTTCCACAGTGTCATTATAAACGAAAACAAAGAAGAGGAGCGATTTAAAAAGACAAGGGAAGGAAACAAGAGACCATGAATTGTTTCTGCAGCAAGGCAGAGTGTCGCTTCACCGAGCAATCGTGTAGATCCCACAGCACTCGGCACCTCCTTCAACCTTTCTACGGAAAACACATGCACTGCAACCCATCTCCATGTACCCAAGCTCTGTTCTCTCTGTTGCACATGCACTCTCTGAGAGGCATAAAGCCACCGCCACCTTCTCGGACAATTAAACCTTCAAAAGGTGGCGAGTTATGAATCAGAAAAGAGAAGGTGGCAGCCACTGCTGCCCTCACAGCCAAATAGGTCTTTAAATACTTCAACCAGATGGAGACAAGCAAGGTCAGTGGCTCAGTTTCACTTCTCAATGTTCAGCTAATTAATACTCTTCGGTGCAGTGACCTGCTACTTTTCTATTGCATGAAAACGTGAGATTATTCCAAGCCCTCATGCATGTGGGGCTGGACCAATGTAGGGGAGCATTGTTTTCCACTGACATAATCTCATTTATAATGATGCACACTTGGCTAAGATACTAATAACAGTCTCGTGCTCTGAGCTCTTTGTTTGGTTTTTGGGAGTTGAGATTGGGTTGTGGACAATTGCATACTTCGAAAGTCAAGCTCTTGGGTTAAAATAACTCATCCTGCATGTCTTTAATCCACTCTTGGTCTCAAGAACAAGCAGGCAGCAGATCATCTAGTTTAACTGAGAACATGAGGCATTGTAATGCTTGATGTGCAAGGGTCACATGCATCATTTTTACTGGAGTTCATGTGATGAGAGCAGAACAGAGCCTTGTGACTTGATATATTTTGTCTCATGTATATGATGGACTATCCAATCCATGTAGACTACTGCTAGTACTATACTTTATTACTCTAACATGTCAGTGCCACCAGCTTCCTTCAAGCAATAGTTTGTCTTGAGATTTTCTCAAGAAGAATTGTTGCCATGCTAACCTACGTTGGTGAAGCAAGTGCATGATTCATGATGAATGTAAATAATGGATAGCTTAAGAGTTACCGCTAATGATGTACTTCTGTAATTGTTAGTAAGAACACCAAACCCCCAAATAAGTTGAAGTTTACATTGTGTATGTAATCTACAGTGAGAAAAACTTCATGGTCATATCATGCCAAACTAAGGTAAGATTATAAACCACAACAGTTGATGAATGTAAAAAACGGTTAGCTTAAGAGTTACTGCTAATGATGAATGTAAATAATAGATAGCTTGAGAGTTACTGCTAATGATGTACTTCTGTAATGGTTAAGTATGAACACCAAATGTAAACAACTCCATGATCATATCATGCCAAACTAAGGTAAGATCAAAGAACAACAGTGGATGTCAAAGCTTCTTTTTCCCTTATCAGAAAACTTAAGCTTAATACATCATACCCAAGTGAAACTTCAGTTTTATGTGTCCTGGACTCAGTGACAGCTTAGAAATTACATGTCTAGATCCCAGACACACTTGCTGAATCATGCATTCAAATTATGCACAAACATCAAGCAACAATTTTGATATTTGATGTTAGTTGCGTAAAGGTCATGCCATTTAGGTTCTTTAATTCAAGTTGCATCTTAAGAACACCAAGTTCTGGAGATCTCACCAAGAAAGATTTCCTTGAGACATTGGAAATGATGGAACTCTTTTAAGTTAGAGAAAACTATTGTTGCAGCCATTTCCATGTACATTTTCTACTGATAGCTCCTTCAGAAGATGAGATACTACAATGACAATGAGAAGATGCCAGAGATCTTTCTATAAGCATGCGAAATAACATCAACTAAAGCATCTTGCAAAGTTATTCAGATCAATAATTTGGCAATCCATTGATAAAGAGATGCTAATTTTACCTGATTCTAAACCAGCAAATTCCTTTCCTTGTTCATCATTTGTCGTTCTTTCCTCGCATTTTGTTTCCTGCATGAAATCCTTGTTCTCTCTGGCTGGAAACTACATTAATCTCACAGTATCAAAATCACGAGCAATCCTTCAGTCATCAAGGCCCAAAACTCAGATATAGCAATTACATGAAGCCTATGCAGAAAGAAAGATCAGCCGAAATACCTCTCCTCAACATGCTCGATCGCAGATTTCCCGAATCGATCCATTCCATAACCATCGATAACGGCCAATGTACATCGTCACATGCCTCTCTTCCATCGCAGTCATCCAAACACAATCCTCAAATCAATCAGATTGGCCAGTGCAGGAATTACACCGACCCCTTCGAATGAATCTAAAGTGAGGCATCCTCAAAGCCATCTTTCTGTGCAGGGTTCAAGATCTTCTCAGCAAACCCTCAAACACTTCTTGGGCGAGACCAAGTCTCTTGCACTGGAATACAACATCAGACTTGAAGCCAATTCTCAACAACTCCTCATTGCGCAGGCCTTCCCCTCGAGCTGTCGGTTCGCCACAGGCGTACCAAGCACCCTATTACACTAACATTCATGGCTTCGATGCCTACTGCTACGATCTACTAAAACAGTGTCGAGGCTCCTTATCCATCCCCGTCCTCTCCATATGCATCGATCCAACAGATCCATGAGACAACATTCTTCATCGGCATTCCCTCGAACACCAGTCCTCCACTCTCAACTGTTCACACTTCAGAGAACAGAGCAGTCGAGGAGCGGAAAAAGAGATACGAGAAACGAATCTGATATTAATAGAAGGAGAAAATTGCATATATATATATACATATATACATATATATATATATATATACATACATATATATATACATACATATATATATATATATATGTATATATATATATATGTATGTATATATATATGTATATATATATATAGATATATATATATATATATGTATATATATATATATATATACATATAGAGAGAGAGAGAGAGAGAGAGAGAGAGAGTAATTTTAATTACGATGGATCGCCTTCTCCACGCGCGTTGCAAGGGCCAGTAGGAGGAGGATGTGCAAGCGGCCGGAGTAGCGGTGGTGACCACTCGAGGATGCGATGGCGCCGTCGTCGACCTCGTATCCTCCGTTGAGTTCTGCATCGACCGAACGTGTCCCTCAGGTCTGTTTCCTGAAATCCTTTTGGGAATTCGGTGTGGGTGCTTGTTCTTTCATGGCAACTGCTTTTAGACGGAGTCCTTTTGTTTCGGGGCATGATTGCTACCTTCTTTTTTGGATATTCTTATTGAACCGTCCTCGTGAGATCATGTCATCGCTTTTTGGGAATTATTTGCGTTCAATTGCGTTCTCTTTTGATTGGTACACGCTTTAATCCGGAATGTTTTTGTTTTGGGGATGATCGTTGTCTTCGTCCTCCGTGGATTCGTTTTCTCGTGAGATCTGTTTCTTGAAATATTTTGGGGAATTCTTTTTTAGTTGTTCCTCTGCGATTGGTGCTTGCTTTTGTTTTTGTAATGGGTAACGATTGGTATCTCCTTTTATGGATTCCTTTCCTTGGATTCTTCTCGTGGGATCATGTCATCGATAGAACGAACTTGTTGACTTCTCTGGTTGCTTTACGCTACTCTGCGGAGATGAGATGAATTCTCTATTATAACTTCCTGTGTTTTCTTTTGGACACCTTTTCTATCATCCGGTAAAGATATCTTCCTGTATTATCCTCTTTATGGTATTTGGTATGTGATCATCTCCGTGGATTCTGAAAAATCACTTTCTAGGAATCAGCTTTTGGTACTTCATATCAATTATTTAGGTTAGTCATGTTAAAGGAGCAATGATCCTGTATCTGTTGATGTCTGTTTCCCACCTGTATCGTTTTTCTCCAATTTGTTCATGTTGGTTGTTGCTTCTTTTCTTGGTTAATTAGGCAAAATTTGTTGCATGATGCATAATATAGTGACTATAGTCTTGCCGTAAGCATGTCATTGTTTCTTTCCAATTCTTCGTATCATTCGTTCTACATATGTACAAGTCGTTCGTTAAGCACCTTAATTCTTCACTACGATTTTGCACTAAGTGTTAGCCACCTTTTGAGGATCGTTTACTTTTAGTCATAACATTAGATTTTGCGGTATGAAATATGAATGACAGCAATGCTTACTGTGGATCATTGATTCAATTCATGTGGTCCTAGGCCTAGATGCAAGTGATCTGTTTGTGGAGGTGGACTTTATGGTCCTCTTGAAAGTTGTTTATGACTTGTGCTTATATCTTTCTAGGTGATGCTATTTTATAATGTATATCATTTTGAAAGCTTTTGGAATAAGATTAAGGGCATTAGTTGGCATAGGAATAACTATTATATGCGATGTTTGTGAAATTTGGTACCATTTTGATGTTGCAGCAGCTGAGGGTGGGAAGTGTAAGGGGTCTGGGTTTTTCGATTTGACTCACAAGATTCAGTAAATTATGTGATTGAAAACCGGCATGGCTCCTTCTCCGAGTAAAAATTGTAAGAAGCAATAATAAGCCAAACAGACTTTCATTTGATTGATGAAAAAGGTAAATAGCATGTAAATTCTGGTTGAGTTGGTCATTTCTTACTGATTATTTCTTGTAATCCGAATTTACTAATTTGATGTCACTAAATATCTATACTCTTATTTACAAAGTTTATCAAAATGGATGTACCATCATCAATTTGCTATATAGGAGTGTTATTCTTTTGGAAGACAATAGGTGAATGGTATTGTGGCTTTATATGATAAATTAATGCACTTTGGTTACATCAGAGCAAGAACACCTTAGGTATTGTACCATACTTGCTTAACATTTAAAATTTTTGCCATTGACGATCAGCAGTATCAGTCTTCTTCCCTGTTAATTGTTTGTGGGTTTTCTTCTGATTATACACAAGTTGATACGTTCGATAGGGCCACTGATATCTCATGCTGTGAGTGGTACTAAATGAAGTTTATTATGATTTGGTTAAGAGTAGCAGTTCTTGGAAACTTCATTCAACCTTTCTTTTATGATCAAATATGATCATGTATTATATTTATCACCTTATGTGGCTTATGAGTTTGAAATAATTAATTTGCCAAGACCAATGACACCTGTATCACATGCTAAATCTAAATGCTTCAGATTTTGAAATTTTCTTTACTGTGTGCAATCATTTAAACAAAATAATGGCGAGTTACAGGAAGTTGGTCTATGTTAGAATTGTAAATGACATGCTCTGTTTGTTGGTTTATACTAGCATTTTTTGGTGCTTAAAGAGGCATATATTTGCTTGCTGGTCTCTTCACTGCTGTTCCCAGTCACTATTGGATGTCTTTGGTGCATGCTGCTCAACTGTTGTTGGTTGAATCAATTGTTCCTTTTGGCAAGGTTGGCATAGCAGCATTCAACTAACAAATTCGCAACACCCACTTTCTATTTCTTCAGGATTCTAGGTTGTGTCTAGTTCATTTCCAACAGTAGATTTTCTCACATGGTATATTTTCTTTCTTATTTGTTATACATACTTCCTTACCTATGTGTTAACACATTTCCTTTTTGTTGTCTTTGTCAAGCCTATAAAATCCTTTGGTATAAAGAATTAAATTGGAAGTAACAGAATCTTGATTTCTTCTGTATCATACTTGGTTGGTTGGTCATTCATCCTTCATGTTTTATTAAATGAATTTTGCTTATTTTCTTCTCTAACTTACAGCAAGTGGAATAATAGCAAATTCATATGCATAATTACATGTTTCCAGTGCCCGGGCCCGAGGGGGTCTATATCATGGTATTGTTACTGCTTGCAGCATACCGATGGTGATGCGATACCCCCAGATGAAAGTCTTCTTGCAAAGGTATGCCAACACCATGAACTTTTCTCTTGTTCTTGACATCCTTATTTGTTTTTGACTTTTCCTTTTCATGTTTTTAGTGGGTTAGTGACCATAATTATTGACTGAACAAATATATGGATTCTTAATGCAAGTACTGTAACCCTTGAGAACTAACTAGCTGGAATGAAGCAATATTTGGCATCATTAACATGAATGCTTTGTTGGATCCAGTATATGGAAGATAACTGACGGCCATAGGAAGACCTTTTCCATAATTCAGTTACACTGAGAAGTGCTTCCTCTGTCTTGCACATTCATGCTAGATGTTATATATAATGAACTTAAATCTCTTAAGGACAATGAGCATGTAATTTGTACTCAGTTACTGGACGTTGTTGAATTATCATACGCCACTCTGCAATTCCTTCCATAATATTTGAAAAATGCCTGCATCTACCACTTTGGAGCATGGTTTACCTGTTTGAACTCACTGGTGTCTGCTACTAATCCATAGGTTCTGTTATTGTGTCACTACTAGCCTTCTGTAATTTTTTTTATTATACATTGGTTGACAAGTAGGAACAAAACTGTTTGGTTCTTAAATTTATCAATAAGAGATTGGACCAGTGCAGATATGTTTTGTTTTCACTTTCCTTTTCTCATTTTGCTGTATGGTCTGTGGACCCTTTAAGCATAAGGGCAAGAGAGACTTCCTTTTGCAACGACCATGGGATGAAGACATAAAAGTGCCAAATTTAGCCAGTATTGAAACCTGACATCTTTTATTTGATCAAGTTTATGATTGATAGGTCATGCTCATTAGGTACATTAGAAGCGTAATGAGTTAATTTTTTAAGACAATGCTCTTATATTTTTCATCCCATACTGAATTCAATGGCTCCTTTATTTTTGTGAACTGCTTCTATTTTTTTCCACCTTATTATCTTATAGTTGATTTGTGAACCTGTGTATTATGATCATCATATGATAGTCTAAACATAAAAAAATCAGCATTTATGGAAATGATTTGATATTATGACTTGTAACTTGTTTTCCCATCCTTGGGTGCACTAACAAACTTTGAAAATCTCAAATGCAGTTTGAATGTAAATTCTGTTGGTTTTAGGCATCTCGATTTCTATTTGGGGCTTGGGATAACTGTCCATAAACTCATTAGTTTTGGTTGTGGGCTGTGAAAACATTTGTAATCAATTCTCATGTGAACGATGTTTTCAGATTAATGCTATAGGTATCCCCTGGTGAATTAAATGATAATGACACTGAAGTCTCTGTTGAGCTGAGACCTCTTCTAGTGGAATCACGTTAAAGAAACACATGCTTACATAGCCATGAACACCTGATCATCAATGGTCGTCTTACTATTATTAACCCTAGACTAGTGTGAGAACTGCCACAAGCACAGGATTATGTTCGTCAGGTGAACACCGATACCTGCATACTGTAATAAAGATTGACATCATTGTCGAAATTATTATTAGGCTCGTGTTGCAAAGGGTTTACATAACCCATGAACAGGGAGGTAAAAACAGTTTAGTTAAATAAATTTCATTTACATAATATTTGTTAAATAAAGTAGGTTGCAAGGAACATTATATGTAGGAACACCATAATATTTGTTAAAAGTATGTTCTCTATAAATAAGAAAATTATGTTTCTTTCTTAGTACCACTAAAACTTGACTTTTTGTTCTTTCCCCTTACAGGTTAAGAATCGAAGGGAGGCACCGTGAGTTTGCTGTTTGATGACATAAATTCCTCAAATTCTTGTAGATTTGTGTCTGTTGGAAGCCGAATCCTTGAATTTGTGGAGCATATAAGACCATTCATGGGCTGGCAAATTAGACCTGTGCATTTTGTCTCCCAAAAAAAAAAAAAAAAAAAGATTAATCCAGACCATATTTTTGTAAAATCTGTTTTGCGAAAGAAGAAAAAAATCACTTAGTCAGAAATATATTTTGCAAAAGGAAAAGGGGAAATGGAGGAAGCCTACCTACATTGGAAGATTGAACCTCTTTATTCATGCCCGGACAAGAATGCTTGCAAAGGAAAGACAAACTACTACTTCTCTCCTATGTGTGCATCATCAATAGCGCTTCAGCGTTCTGTTACTTTTTTTTATTTTTTGCTTGTTTTCCTTCTCTCTTTTCTGCGTCCTCGATGGATTGCTCGAGAAAGAGAAGACATGGATGCATGACAACTCTGGGAAATCGCTCTGACTTTTGTGTGTTTTCCCCTCTTATTCTTCTCTCTTTTCTTGACAGGGAACCACGCTGCCTTGGACCCCGGCACCGACAGCGACGGGAAGGCCGGAGGCAGACGGGGACGGTGTGGTCGCCATCATCAACCCGTGGTGTGGGAAGCGAGGCGGAGGAGGAGGAGGAGCTGCCTGCCTGCCTGCCTGCCTTGTGCATGCCCCCCTATCTCTTTTCTCTCTCTCTCTCTCTCTCACAGCCCCACCCAGGACAACAAGCATGGGACGCCGAGCCCGGGCAGCTCCCAATCATAAAGCAATGGAGTGCCATATCATTTCCTCCCCACCTCGGTCCTCGCGCTCCTGCTCTGGACCCCCCCACTCCCCCGAGGGATGGGCTGACCTGAGCCTACTGTTCCCTCTCGCGCTCCTCATGCGTCCCTTTCCATGCTGTTTCTTTTCTTCCCCACCCCCCTTACTCTCTTAATCTCCTTAATTTTGGATTTCTCTTTGGTTTTGCTGCATTGGCATATGAAATCCTTCACGTCCATGTTTGTTTGATGCTGTCCACTTGAAAGCCCTTCAGATGTAGTGTTCCGGCTTCCACGTCTTCAGCTTGAGAGCCAATCCATTTCTTCTTCGCCTTGTAACATTCTGTACGTGAACCACTAGTGCCACCCACCCCCTACTCCCGACTGACAGAAAAAATAATAATAATAATAATAAATAATATGTTGGGGGATTTTGTTTCCAGGACAAATCACAATCGAGGTTTCAATTCTTCCATGCAATGAATAGGAGGAGTCTGAATCACCGCAGAGGTAAGCCATGGTGTTTGCTTCATCTCCTCCTCTTTTTAAGATGACCTGTGTATCTGACATCTCACCCTCAGGTGCAGGAACCAAAGGCTTGCGTTCCCAAAACGCAGCTGCACCGGAGAGGGATACCTCGTGGTCAACGAGCCTTCTCTGACCTCTGTTACACCATTTTGACGAGGACATCACCTACACTATGGATAGGCCACCATGCCCCGTGTTGACCAAGGAGCCTCCCAACGTTGACTCGGGCCCACCACACAGAATAAGAGAGAGAGAGAGAGAGCACAGTGGTCTATGGAGGGGAGTCATGGGGAAGAGCTACAGCACGGCAAAGGACTGGTGAATGCAAGGGATCGAAGAGGGGTCACCTCAATGGGCCCCCCCCCCCCCCCCCCCCCCTCGGGCCGACAGGCTCTGCTGCATCCCTCCATAGCGTCAACACCAAGGACGGGCGGACGGACTGGACTGGACTGGACTGGACTGACCACACGCTGCTGTCGCTCTCACCCTCTCTTCCTCGTCTTTGCCGCCAGCGAAGAAAGAGGGGGAGAAGCATGAGAAGCCGAGAGTAAAAAAAAAAGGCAGGAGGTTTGGAACCTTACGATCGAACGCAGATATCATCATGTGACAATCATTCTTTTATAATTTGAGCTCTACAGGTCTGGGAGGGAAGTAAAAGAAAAGGTTTTGCTTTTCTTTTGAGGCCACCAGCAGGAGTGTCAGTAAAAGAAAAGAAGAGAGAGAGAGAGAGAGAGAGAGAGAGAGAAATAATCTCAAGTCTTAAAAGCTATACAAATGCTGATGTACGATGACCTCTGAAAAGAGGTCTTTTATCATCCACCTGCTCTCCTCCTAAAGGAACAAAAGGTCAAAAAGGAAGCTTTATTTGCTTCTCATTCAAGTAACTTTGGTATGCAAAAGCTTTTATCTTTTACTTTCTGAATTAACCAGGTGGCTCAGGCTACTACTGTAAGATGTCATGTATCCACCATATATGTGTAGAGGTGAGACCACTGGGACGCAATTTGATTACAGAAAGAGCTGCATATATCATTAGTTTATTGCTTCTAACATCATCACCCGAGTCGATGATGGGTGGATCATGTACAAGTACAGAGTTGCCTGTTGGACCATGTAAGCTGGCCTCAACAAAACAAATCGTGCATGCATGCATGCATGCAGTGGTCGTACAGTAACAGTCTAAAAGAAGACAAAGAATCCATAAAACATCCTTCTGTTTTTATGTTTGTAGTTTAGCAACTTGGAAGCCATGACATGGGAATTAGCATCTTGTGACTCGCAGCTGCAGAAAGTAATTTGTTCTGTATGTATATATGTATGTATGTATTCGAGTAATGAACGATGATCACAGTGAGATTTAACCTTTTTTTCTTCTTCTTCTTCTTCTGTTCATAGCAGTGTTGACTTGGAGAGCAGCAGGGAGTAATTAATCTCATCTTTGCATTGCAGCGTGGAGTGAAACTGGAGACCAGAGATAAAGAAAGCGTCTTACAAAACCAAAGAAAAGCAGAAAATGATTGTTCAAAGTGTATGACTTGCAGACAGGTGGGGGTGGGTGGGTAAGTAGCAGCGACCACATGAAGAAAAGCCACCAAAGCCATCTTTGCCACCTCTGTTTCTTTCTATACATGTGATGCTTGCGTCTCTTTCTGGGTAGAGGCAACCGAAGATGCAAGCGAAAAGAGGGTATTTATTGCATTGCATTCCATTCATTGGTTTCATCATCATCATTGTTCTAATACTTCTTCCAACTTGCTTTTCTGAATTTATCGAGGAAAATTCAAAGCACTCCCTGCTTTTATTTGCCTAAACGAATAACTCTCCACCTTCTTTAGCTCATCATCCAAGTTCTCGAAAACAATTCTCAACTTGTGCTTCGATTTCATTCATCTTGCAGCATGCATGGTTGACTTGTCGACGAGGACAATTCAGATGTGATCGTAGGAGAATGCGATCCACACGTATCTCAGTTGTTTGCTAATCAGATCATTGCGGCATTGACTGCCAGATCGGGACATTAATAGGAAATAAATGCACATCACCGAGAAGATGACAGGTTATGTCAGAAAACAAAAAAAGGGTCTCCTCGACATGCACAGGCCAATCATCCAGCTCATTGCCATACATTTGTTACTTACGTGATGGGACACATCATGCTCTCCTCCTTGTGTTCCACCCCACCCTGCTGACATTAGGATCATGTACAACTACAACATCGATTACTTGTGTCCCTGGAATCCCTCCCTCGCATACGTGCCCAGAGTTGCTGCCACAGAATGTGCTGCCGAACACCCAACCACTGTTTTCAATAGCATCATTTCTGGTTCCTCCTCTCGACCATCCATGTCACGCACGCAGGTGATTTGACATGGCTTCTACCATCTTAAAACCATTCATGCTTGCTCCTCCTGTTGCTTTTAATTTTCATTTGGCTCTCCATTTGGTCTTCCAATGTGCACATGAGATCGTATGCGTACCTTTCTTTTTAATGCAAAGCGAACAAGTAGATGCCTGCCACTCTAGGATTCTAAACCTAGGCGATGCTCCTCGCTCGATATAGAGAGGCTGACTTCAGCTAACAAAGTAACAATGATATAAAAAAAAACCCTAGTCCTAAGCTACGTGATGGGATTTGACTACCCCATTCGCGAGTTACTTGCTGCAATATATTAACATCTCCGGTGGTCACCTCGTATTGATGGGTAAGTCTATGCTTTCCGAACCTTCATGTTTCTTTCCATGGACAAATACTATGTCTGACATAGAGCAAGTTTGTCAACGAAGACAGAAACCAGTTAAAAATCAAAGCCGCCCTTCATCACCATGGAGGAAGGAATTCTTACCACATGATTGCGACCGCAAGTTCTTTAACAGAGCTGCTCTTAGCAGCAAAATCATGAGCACTAGTCATTCTAACATTCATTGACTATAGTAAAGCACCGTCTCATCCGTGTGTTGGAGGATGCTTAGTTTCGTGATTGCCTCCTCTTCTCCCTTTCTCGGGAGAACACAAAGAAAAGCATGTGCACACGCATGAGAATGAACCAAGGCTGGACTTTTTGGCTTTTAAGAAAGCAAGAAAAAAGAGTATATATATATATATATATAATGCGTCCCGAGCCATAGGGAAACAAACACTTGATGTCATTGTGGAGAGCGTAGCTGTAGATTAATTTGCTTCCCAGCAGACATGGCCACATACTTTCTCTCTCTCTCTCTCTCTTCTCCCTTTTTCTTGCCTTCGCCTCGGTGGTGGGTGTCTCTTGTCACTTTCACTTTCCTTTTACCTTTTTTTTTTTTTCCTTCTTTTGAGCACTTTATTTGGCAACAAATACTTGGTGTCCTTTTAGGTCATTGTGACCTCCCCAAGGTGAACTCGAGATTGGGCATGCTTGAGCTCAATGTCTCCGACAGGCATGATGAGTTCATATCCGAATACATTTCCAAGCTTTTCGACCGCAGGTCCTTCTGCAGGAAAGAAAACAAAAAGCAGCTTAGCATCAGCTCGACGGTGATGGAGCTCATATCTCTATTTAGTCGAGGCAATTCGGCTGGTGTATACCTTGAACAAAAAATGCATACTCCCTGCGGTAGATTCGCCAGGCGTGCCGGTAAAGCATCCACCCCTGCCGCAAAAAGAACATGGAAATCAGTGTCAGCTGTAGGCAGTCAAGAGTATGATGATAGGAAAAATGTTCATCACGAGTTCTTTTAGATGTCACTGCCAATTAGCCTCTCGGGAAGAAGCTGCAAGGAAGCTTCAAATGGCTTAACCTTTGTTCGTCAAAAAGAGAGAGAAAATATGCCCACATGAGATGATGGAGGGGCCATTCTCGAGCCTCAGAGAACAAAAAGAAGGCACGGCATCATCTGTCACTTTAGGTACAGTTCTTTTCAGATGAGCCTTTGTCTTGGCATGAGAGAGTTGGGTCTTTTCTGAACTACTGAACACGGATCATAGCATCATCATGAAGGAAGGCTCAAATGTTCATGAGATCCTCGACAGATGGAACAAAGCCATGACATGCATGCTGCCGTTTCCCAGCACTTGTGCGAAGATCAATAGCGGAAAGCTAAAGCAGCAACCTAAAGGTTCCATAGGATCGATGGTGGAAAGGGGAAATTAGATAGGCATTCTTAGCCATATCATCGTGTGCTGCTCCCTCCCATGACTTCGATGAGAAGCAAACTTTGATCCTGTCCACTGGCTATCAGAAACCACACTCGAAGGAATAGAATAGTAATCAAACAAGTAGGCAGCCATGAACAAAATAGCATCAGTAATGAACGTTTGGGCTTTACTTTGTTGTTTGGCAGGGGAAAAGGTAAACGATGGACGCAAGAAATTGCAGAAAGCTGATTGATGTCATGAACATGCAGCGATATGTTTCCTTTTGGATCACACGAGAGAGTGTTGTGCTTTTTTGTGTCACGCACCTCTTCCTACGCATCATGTCATTTACGCTGGAGCATTCAAAATCCAAAGACTCGGTTTTCAACCTTCCCCTGACATGTTACGAGTACCTTTGCCGCACATCTTTTACGGCATTTACTTGCCGCATAGGTCTCCTGGACTGGAAAGAGGATCTCAAGTGGTAACTCAGATATCTATACATGCAAGCCTATTACCCAAACAACATGTCCCAACTCTACGCCTAGTATGCTATGCCACTGATTCTGAGAACGAGTTAGCCTCGAGAGGAATAGAAGAATTTGGTGAAGGTGATTCAGCACCGTGTTAGCAGTTTGATCGGCATTTATGTTACCATGCACACGGTTACCGGCGATTTGGTTGCTAATGCAAACTACTGATAAAGAAGAACGAATGTGAAGACAGGAACCTATCGGCACCTCGAAGAATTGCTCCAGAGACCGACACCATGCTGCATCGTCTTCGCCGCCGTCGATCCCGGTCCACGTGGATCTGGGTTGTCGGGTGAATTGTCGTCACAGATCTCTCCGGTTGACCCGTTCTCGAACCCGTCGGATTGGCCTACAGAACAAAAGGCAGCGATGAACTTGGAGCATGCTCGAATCGAAGAAGCAGCGACCTATTCGTCAGACGTGATGGAAGAGGTGATATGTGGCTGTTTGTTACCTGAAGAAAGTGCTGGTTTGTCCGTGTTCTTGACAGTCCGATACATCTGCAGTCATGAGCGTGTAGATGAATCATGATCATGAACGAGCAATTTATGTCGAAGAAGAAGAAAGCATTTCTAGCTAACAGCTCCTCCTGTTTTTTTGTCTTTGATGTGGTTAGCTACATGTAATTATGCAGAGTTGCTGTAGATTGTACTCCATCTTTGTCAACCTTCAGGAGTTGAATGTATGGTAGTGTTATCTTTCTCTCTCCCTCTCTCTTGTCTTTGTGTCGATCCCTTCCCATTCCCTGCAGCAGCGTGTTTTCTGCTTCATGTGCAAAAGCTGCTGCAGCGCTCCCCCGCACAAAGAGAGAGAGAGAGAGAGAGAGAGAGAGAGAGAGAGAGAGAGAGAGAAACGATTTCCATGATCAAACATCCTCATGGTCTTTTTGTCCATCAACAGCCAAAAAAAAGGAACGAATAAAAAAGCAAAGATGATTTGGAGGTAGAGGATCAAAAGCCCAATCTTGCAGATCAAAAGATTGATTTGGATGTTCTAAGAAGCCGTCATCTTTGCTTACCTGCAAGTGAGATTTCACATGAGCCAAGGTGAGATCTTTCACATCCATGAGCTCGAGAACCGACTTGGGCGTGGCTCCTGCGCTCCAACAACAAGAGACGGTCATGGCAGAAAGGTCAGATCGCTTCGTCCACCTGAATTGTGCCAGTATCGGGGAAGAAGAGATAATTGAGACAAGGAAAGGAGCAGCAGTAGATCGTACTCTCGTGCCCTCCCAACAGCTCCACGGCATGGACGAAGCGGGCGTGGAGCGTCGTCGTCCACCGCATTCTCGGCGCTCTCATGCTCCGTTTTCCAGGGAACCTCGTCGGCAGGAACCGTGATCTCGACAAGCCTTGTGTTGCAGCGAAGGGAGAGAAATTAGAGGTGGAAGAAGAGTCACACGGCTGCTGCTGCTGCTGTTGATGCAGTGGGACTAAAGGGAAGGAAGGCTTGTGCTGGTAGACTGGGATTCCCCTAATGGGCTTCAGCACGCCGAGGTCCTCGCGAAACCCAGCCTCCTGCAGCAGCGGGTGGTGGTGGTGGTGGAAGTGGAGGTGGTGGTGTTGGTAGTGAGGATGGGGACGGAGAAGCAGGCTGTCCCTTGCGCTGCTGCAGTCTGTGGCGCCGGGGCTCGCTAAGGAGAGGCCGAAAGCGGTATCACCGGCCATGGCTGTGCAAGGGCCGGTGATGCTCTTCCTGTTGTTGTAGCTGCTGCTGCTGCTCCAAAACCCTAAGTCCATGTTCTCATCAGCCTTCCTCCAAGCAGATGCTTGTGCGGTGTTGGGTGGGCTGATTTGGAGAGACAAATCTGGCTGTGCTGGAAACAGCTCCATTAATTTCTGCTCCAACACTTCAGATCTCTTCTTCTTCTTCTTCTTCTTCTTCTTCTTCTCTTCTGGTTGAGCTCTTCTCTTCCTGCTGTGGTGAAGGTTAAGGGAGAGGTAGATGTACTTGCTGGCTTGTGTGTGGAATAAGAAGCCTGTTCATATGGGTATGATGTAGAGGAATTTGTCTGGGAATGATGGTGTTACAGTCCAAAGAAGTTCTGATGTATGAGTTGGTTGTATGCAGTGTTAGCATGGAAGATGTGGAGGTAAATAGGTAAGATTTGGAGCGAGAAAGCTTGAATTCCTTGGTTTGTGTAGCTTACTTTGTCCAAGAAAGTGACACTCGAGTGTGTGTGTGTGTGTGTGTGTGTGAGAGAGAGAGAGAGAGAGAGAGAGAGACTTGTTCTTTGTGTGCAAACTGCAGAAGCAGCAAATTACCTCTTTTGGTACAAAGGATTTAGCTTGTGAGATGATCTCCTTCTTCTTGCATGTATTTGTGGATAAACTTGGAATTTGGATATCCTAATTGCCATGAATCCAATAGCAGATCACCACACTGTGGTTCTTAATCTTGATAGGCACATTGATCATGATAGATGAACAAACTTCATTAGTAAGCATTATTTTCTCTGCATGCTGCTTTCTTGTGATCTTTCATCATCTTAAAAGCCACCAACCTAATTGCTAGATGAACTACAAAAATTAAGCTAAGATTTCTTGACCCTGTGAGTTCATACTTCATAGTAGCACCAAGGATCAATTCATTAGGTTACCTTTGTGTACATCTTAGTGTTAATCTATCAAGTTTATGATAGCAATAGTTGTAATGGTAATATATATATATATATATATATATATATATATATATATATATATTACATTTAGTTTCACATTGATCAGCCAGCTTTATGATCTCAATATAAATATGATATCTTAAGCCATTCAAGTTTTGGTAATGAGTACTTGATGACGATTTAAACCATTTGATGAGAATTTTGGGGAGAGGGTAAAAATTTATATGGACTATCTGAATTATTTCAACTAATCAAAACTAAAAATGTACAATTCTATCTAAAGATGTTAGAATAAACCATCATGGCTCACCATAACCTCATAAATTTTAATATAAAATATTCTCTAAATCACTTGTGTTTTGAAGAATATTTACCTATCGTCGTAAAATGATTAAGAATTTCATGTTATAAATAGGGGTCTCTGTAATATATATATATATATATATATATATATATATATATATATATATATATATATATAAGCTTTGTTTTTTTTTTTCTCTAACCTTTCACATTCAATTTCTAAATCCATTTAAAATCTTAATTACTTTAAGCATAAGAGAAAAGACACAATCATATTAGAGTTTTTTTTCTAGTATGAGGATTCAATGATCAGGCCTACAGATTCAATGATCACGATCAAATTTAAAAAATGAGCTAAGTCGGATTAGCATAACCAATTTATAATCAATTACTTTTATTACTTCATATTATTCGCCTTCGATACCTTACTCAACAAAACGTAGTATAAGGTGAAAATCAATTCCGAAATCTAAATAAGAGGATAAGATTATTAGATACTGAGGTATTGAGTCCCTCATAATACAAAATTATATATACACATAAAATGGCTTACAGAAGAAAACCCTAAAAGCTTTTGATTGCATCTGAAGTTGCTGGTTGGTTTTCCCTGGTTTCAGTGCCCATTTGGTCTACATGATCATATGGGTCTGTTCAGTAGCCAACAGAGTCTTATTTGCCTCAGCTAGGGTTAGCAGTGGATGGAAGAGATGACCCTAAACCTTCATTCCCAATACCCACAGTATCTTCCACACTGGAGCTACCACAATAAATAATACTCACACTCTCCTCCCCTGTAGTCTTTTCTTGTTTGACAAAAAGGTTTGCCCCTCCTTTGAAATTTGATGCACAACTGTGTGGCAGCACAATATCTTCCTTCATATGGATGAGACCCCTCTCTCAACCCTAGAACACAACAATTTTATATCCATGAGGGTAGTAGCATGGGGATCCCAATGGGGAGAGAAAAGGCACTACATGTTGCTTGGGAGAGACCACATAGCTTTAGAAAACAAGCTAGAATTAATGACACAGCATTGGAAGTCTCCATCTCTGTTTTGGTGCCAATTTAGTTGCTGTTGGTTGGAGGACAAGGTCTCAAGGCCACAAGCCAGAGATCAAGAAACAAGAACTGATCCTTGAGCACTACAAAGCTTGGCTCTCCACATCCATGCCATGGATGGAGGGAGACTGTGTGGCAAGTGACCAATCAATGTCAACTCTCCTCCTGGGGTGAAGAGGAGGGGAGGATGATGATTAGGATAAGAGTGCTGCTGTGGGTCTCCAAGAAGGTCTCAAGCTGTGATGAGGGCAAACATGTCAAGATATCATCATCATCATTATTATTATTGTTATTATACTTGTCCTCCACTCAATGTTGACCTTCTTGGGGACCTAAAGACATTAATCTCAAGGAAATGAATGTTAGTTAAAGAAGGGTTAAGAAAGAAGGTAGCACTTGACCACCTCAGATAAATTTGGTGCCATTTAATATGTTACTTCTCCCTATATATAGCATGCCCTTGGTGAGACCCAAGAAGGAATCTCCAAGTAATTACTAACTTGAGCTTCAAAGTTTGATTAGGTTTTGTCTACATTACACAATTCTATGTTTTCATCTGGTGGTACCTTCATGTGATTCCATTATCAGCAGACAGAAGCAGATGGAAGAGTACCAAATCTCAATACACTTCCTATAACAAATGGATATCAGTCTTTTTTTTTTCATTTAAAGAATAACATAATCAAGTTTAGCTTTGAGCAACAACATGATGCTTTGCTAAGGTCAAAGTTCTGGTGGAGATCATCAATGCATATCCACATCAATAATAAAAGAAGCTGACTTAGGTAAAATGTCAGACAGAAATGAAAATGCTGCCTATCGTACAGCATTTACAAAGAAAACTCTCAAGATGTTGTCATGGTAAAGGCACACCTAGGGTTTGCATTCAAGGTGTATTATGGTATATTTAATGCCAGTAGTTCATGGCAGACAGGAATAATAGATGGAGGCTAACTACTAGCAGTATCGGTCATGAAGAACAAACAAGTGAGAGGCTAGATATTGTCTAGAACTGCTCCTATAAAAACATGGGTTGGGTCAGATATAAATCATTGTCCAGATCAATAATACTAATGATTCCACTTTCCTCCACCTGTTTGTTCTCATCCAATGGAGGATTTGCATCATGCTAGGTGAATCTGTTGTTCATCATTTAGAAGACATTCACAATTGACCAAACCAATATTCCAGTCTCATCTATTTAAGCCATAAGCCCCCTTTTCACCTTTGTTCTTCATGCATCTGCATCACTATAAACTGGGGGTTGCACTTGATTAAATGTTAGAAAAAGGTTACCATCACAGTGGGGACTTACTGTTGATTCTTGTGAAAAGATACAACACATTTATAATTTTCATCAGAGTGTACATTTGACATTTATTGCCATTGACAATGATCTAGCTCAACACAAGGAAGGGTCATTTACAATATCAATCTTGTCATGTTGAACATGGTGGGCAAAGTCAGATGCATTGGCTGAAGATGAATTTGGTGGGCAAGTTCAAGTCATATCAAAATTGTACAAGAACAGATCTGATCCTTTGAGGCTGGCTTGCTTGCTTCTAAGATGAAAACTTGGGAGAACATCTCTGTTAGACATGGAAGCAAGCATGATTGATTGCTCATGCACTTGTTTGAGTGCACATAAATTGCTTTGATTGTCCTCTCTTCAGCCACATCAAAATTCTCAATCCATACAAAACCATCTTAATCCACACAGATGATCCGATCGCGATTTAATCCGTCGGTTCGCCTAATTAGTCGCTTAAAATGATGGGTCAATTGCAGCTGGCCACATCAATGTGCTAATGACAGGTCTTGGGGGGAGGTGGGAAGCATGCACCAGCCCTGAGAGAAATCCCTGGATCACAAGACACCTAGGACCAGTTGTTGCCCTCACCTTGCTGCTCATGTGGCTTTCATGACCAGCCCTGAGAGAAATCCCTGGATCACAAGACACCTAGGACCAGTTGTTGCCCTCACCTTGCTGCTCATGTGGCTTTCATGGCTTTTATGGTCCATTGATACACAAAAGCTGGACCTCTTCTTGCCTTTGTTCTCATCCTCTTCACAAGCTGTTTTGTGTGGACAAGAGCTCTGTCTTGTTGCTTCCAATGTTTGGTCTGTGTGCATCCATGCCCATCAAATGAAAGCAAGGCCAAACAAGGGGTCCCATGGAGAAAAGATGGATCCCTTTCAAGGAGGTCATCCTCCATGACATTTAGTTGTAGAATTCCCCACTCACATGTGTCTCGATCTTTCTTGGATGGAAGATTTAAGGGCATCAGGTACTAAACTTTTACCCAAGATAGAATAAACAATGCATGTAGTTCATACAGTCACATCTAAATGAGGTATAATGATGATAAAAAAGTATTAAGCCCAGAATAAAGATTGACACCAGGGAGAGCACATAGCACAATGACATATGCTTTGCTTGATTCTTTGACAAAGAACAAACTTCAATCAAAACTAAAACCACATTACCAGGAAACAATATTATCTATCTCATCCTAATACCAGAACATGGTCCATACATCATTTGCCCTAATCATATACTACTAGCTCAGAGGCCCTACAACTCAAGAAAGATTTACATATCTAAGCAGCACAAGTTTTCATGTGATTCCAAGTGCAGCACAACATGGCCCCAGTTGGACACCTGACCAATATCTGAAAGCAAGAAAAGTGTGGAGACTTAAGGTTTCTTTACTTACTAACTGTATGTAGGCTTTATTCCTTCCCCAAAAACTAAAAAGCAGGAGATATTGGAGCCCCTTTATTCCTGCCTCAGTAGGAATGATCAGCTATATCTCACATATATTCTACATATCCAAAAAGGTGCGGATGAGACCATAAATTAAGTCAGATGGTGTCCACCATCATTGTAAATCTAGGTTCAATTGCACCATTTCTCTTTCTCTCTTCCAAGCTGTGCTGGTAAAGAGTTGGCTGCAGAAACACACTGTCATGAAAAGCTTTTGGGCTCCAAAAGCAGCAGAAAAGAAAGAGCAGAAAGGAATCATGTATGAGGGCGAAGCTTCAGTTGGAAGGTTAAGGAACAGGCAGTAACATCCAAATGATTCATAGACTGTTTATGCATACATGTTAAGGTGCAAAAGTGCATTGGATGGCCTCATGAACTCAATCAGATATTTAACAAACAAAAGATACTTGGCAGAGATATCCGGGTTTGAATGGAACGGATCCATACCCATATTTTCAGAAAGGATTTGGATCCAATGATGGTTTGGTAAATATAATTAGTATGACAAATCCATGGCCCATACCTTAGTTTGATGAGTTTTAGCACATCAAAAGTGAGGATCCATACCCAAAAACCTTGAAGCAAATTTGGATCCACCAGCTCCAAAAATAAAGCCAGCCGCTATGTGCCTTTAACCATGTGAAATTTAGAAATGACCGAGACCAAGTTAATAATAATAGTATAATACACACATCTAGTCCCATGAATCAATTCAAGTCTTCTACTGTTTTCACAGTGGGCCTAAACTAGAGGTACTACACTCTCTTCCAATCTCCTTTAACACCTCTCCTTTTCCTTTTGATGGTATCCCTACACCTCCTTTGTATCCATCAAAGGACAATTGGGTTGTGGAAAGGCATAAAAGAGACACCATTGGAGAAGAAACCAATCACTGCTGTCCCATGAAAACCGATCTCTCTCTCTCTCTCTCTCTCTCTCTCTCTCAAAGAATCATACAAGAGGTTCCAGCCTTATTGACATACCAATTATCTGTTATCAGTAAAGAACGTTTGCCAGTTGGAACAAAGAGTTAATATAAAAAAAGAGGAGATACAAAATGAACATATAAAAGTTCAATAGATTATCCATCAGTATCAATCAACCTTAACACACACACACACACACACACACACACACACACATATATATATATATATATATATATATATATATATATATATATCACAGAAACGAATAAGGTTGCATATATTGATCCTCCTCATACTTACATAGAAATAAGTGAAATAAAAAGAGTTAACATTACAAAAAGACTGGGATATAATAAAGCAAACAAAATGAAACTAACATATACACACATCCAACAGATGTCTAGTAGTCACCTGTTATGTCACCCATCCTTGTGATTCAACCTTGCATCATTCATATACCTACGTGTGTATAGACACAGATGCATAAAGATGCCTACCTAGCATCTTTCTTTAATAATGTCTTCTCCAACTAAATCATGTGAATGGGCCTGTTCCTATCAGACTGCATTCTGGTACTAGTAACATTCTATATTCCTATTTATCCAAAAATGGTAAGCAACAGCAAATGATAAATGGAAAGAGGAAATTGACATTACATGTTTCACACTTGTCAACAGTAGAAGGGCCCTCTTAAATGAATCCCTAAGAGGCCTCTTACAGTATCTTCATCAAGAAACTGATGAAAAATACAATCAAGGAACATGTCAACTTCCTACACTAGCTTCTAAACAAGAAACCAATGATAGTGGTCACATTTGTAAACAAGATATGATATCTAATTTAGAGAAGAGTTTCTGGAAGTTGAAACTTCACAATGCTATTGGAGGGTGGAACAGTACCATGATTTAATTTGATATTTGATTATATGTAAAAGAACAAACCAACATAAAAGTTAAAAGGAAAAAAAAAAGAGAGAATTTTAATGGACTAGAAAGTTGAAACAAGAACCTCAGCATTTTATTAAGTGCTAAAGCTGTAAGAACAATAGCATGAATAAGAGGTAGGAATAGCAGAATAGTGACCTACAACACAGTGGAAATGTCCACTTTCAGTAGTTGATAAATGAATAAATGTACACTTTTAAACATCAAACCTCCTCTTACAGGATCCCCCGGTCAACAAGGGACAGGAATTATAAGCACAGAACCTCAACCTAAGACCTGAACAAAGAATCAGTTACTCGAATGCGATTTCCCAGACAATTGTTTTTCGTCACTCATCAATTCTTAGCCCCCTATTCTAATTTCAGAAGCTACAGCCCAGTTAGAATTGTTATGTTGAACAAGTCAGGAAAAGGGTTGGAGACTCGATGCTTGATTGATGCAAAGTCCAAACTATGCTGCTTAGACTAAGCATTTCCAATTGTGGACCTCTGTACTGCCCCATCAGATTGATGGACACTCAGGGCTCTTTATGGCTATTTTGGTTTAATCTAATTACAAAATAATCCCCTCTAGGATTCTTTTATCCCTTGGTGATAATCCGGTTTAGTTTAAGGCAGATGTGCAGATCCTCCCCCCTGATGAAGCTTCTTCAATCGTTTAAGCACCTGGCAGGACAAAAGCATGTTCTTTTAGTACTCATGGACCAAGATGAGAAAACCAATTAAGATAATGATTACTTTGTTAATTAGCCATGACAAAAGATCTAAGGAGCACAAATCACACCGGATGCAAGACCAAACCACCACAATCTGTGCTACCTAAACTTCCTCCTCCGCCGACATTTTCCTATTCACTACATCCATCTGAAAGCATCTGTTTTCGGCATTACCTTATATAATTCTTGACCTGACAATTTTTCTACCAGGACTGAAATAGATCTTTTTGTTTTCCCTTTCCAGCATATTTTCAATTTGACACAGACTTTCCAGTTTGTTTGATCCTCAATCTCTACTCAAGCTGATCATCATCTAGATAGTGTCTAACATCTATTGTGTCTTCTTTCATAATTTTTTCAACTAAAAGTCAACCAGTAGGTAGTTATCCTTTAGTGCAGAACAATGAACCATGAATACTGCAATACATGGACTTAAAAGTCTACTGAGCATACCAAGACAGAGTACAGGTTAATTAAAAGGTAACAACACTTTTGTGGATGCTCAATATCCATCATCACAAGTTAATGATAGATGTCTGACTTGTTGAAAAAGCAAATGAAAAAGGAAAAATCAAATGCAAGTATATTTAAAAATTATTAAATTAAGATTGCTGAATTTTATGATATTCATGTAATTACCTGCTGTTCAGGAAACCTTTGACTAGTTGAGTTATTGGCAGATCTGTTTACCATGATCATGGAAGACCTGCGTTTTACATGGAAGATTTCCGAGTCAGATTCGTCATCACTGTCCTGCAGAAAAGCAGTGCGACGGGTACCAGCATTATAGTCAGTTGCACATTTATCAGATGATCGAATTAATTGCGGAGAACCATATTCCTTTCCTGAAAGCCTCACAGAACAGTCAGTTGGATTTGCTCTTCTGGACTTTCCGCAATCCTGCACAGAGAAATGCCAAATTTTACATCCGAGGCATCAAAGAAAAACAAGAATAGGAAAGAAACACTCGAACATCCTTGAAAAATGATGGAAAATCAACATTGATTGAATTCAGTACTTACATCAATGTCCATAGAGGAACCGTCATCTAGTCCAATAGAAGATGACAATGTTGAGGAATCAGAGGAAATCTGTACCGGAGAACCATATAAAATGTCTTCTTTCTGTGAGATGCAAGTTAAATCTTGTGTGTAAAGCTCAGCATTTTCTGCAATTGCAGGGGTTTCAACAAATTTTATCTTGCAATATGGACTATATCCATCTTCAGTTGTATGAAGCAAGTTTTTCTTCTCAACCGCTTCGAGTATACCATCCTCCTCCTCAAATTTCTGTGCTAAAGCTTCCAATTCCCCAAGGTCCTTCCTCAAAAAGACAATGCATTTACCACCACAAGAGCAATGAGTTCTTTCCATGACTGAAATTTCACAACAACCAACAGTCAGACTTGTACACCAAGAAATACGATCAACAAAAAGTCAGATCACACTCGTCCTTACCATGGCGAAGGCAGATAGGTTGCAAGTTGCAATTGCATTGAAAATAAGATACATAGCAGTCACATCTGCATATACTGCAAAGCACTGTCCCAATTACATCCGAAGATAGGCGCATGCATGCACCAAATTTCATCAACACCCATCTAGCATGGTGCTGGAACCGAATTAATAACACAAAAGAAATCTTTATGGAGCTTTGGGAGGAAAAATGTTTGGATGGTACGAAATTTAAAGAATCTGCATTTGACAATCTATCATCAAGAAACTTTGCTTCCTTACAGAGAAGCTCCTCATACGGAAGTAAAGGGCTTCGTTTAAGAGATGCATAATGCTTGCTAGCTGCAGCACCAAATGGAAACCATCCCCCAGTTGCAAAGTTGACTGCCTCACCGCAATTGAAACCTGAAGTTTGAAATTTTTATGGCATGTCTGGAAAACAATATGTGTATATATTCATGCATCACATAAACATACAGATTTATGCACATGTTTATATATGCATGTATGAATGTCTACAGCAATGCTTGCAAAATTTCAACTTATGAAAAGCAAATGCATACCAGTCTAGGAATGTATATATAGCATATTCATGATATATGGAAGACAAATTTAAGCAGCCACCCCATTAAACTCTCACCATGACTGAAGCCTGCATGATATGCTCGTGGAAATGTTACAACAAATTCACCAGGTCTCTGTACGGCTCTACATACAGGAATGCCCTTTTCTAATAGTATAGTAGGTGGAAACATTGTTGTCTTTTCTAGAAGAACACTGAATGCAGCATCATCTTCTTCAGAAGATAAGAGATCATGAGCATATACACACTCCTTAACCACCTTTTCAAAATCATAAGCAGCATGACCTGGCACCCCATACCATGTTTTGGATGCTCCACAGTGATGATAGTTGATGCTGTCAAGAGAATTTAATTTTCAACATTAAATACAAATTCCGCTGTCACAACAACAACAGATGAGCATCAATTAAAATCTTTGCATGATTTTGAATACCTATAGAGGAAGTGGTCTTCCACATGCCAAGCAAACATGCTGAATAGCATCCCAATGTAGAGCATGGGGTCTGTAACTCCCTGCAATAAGAATATAGGAAGCAATAACATCATTTGACTTGACAAGAAATTGGCCAAAAGGATTTTCAAAGTGGTTCAGATATTAATTACTTACAGGAATTGCTGCTTCCAGGAGGCGCAATATGGACATGGGATGCCGAGATAGCCACTGAAAGCAATGATAGAAAATTACTGTTGATGAAGAGGGAACCTTCTATACTGAGCAACCAAAAATTGACTATTTCCAAATTATTGTATAGAGATAAAATTGTAAAGGTAAATTGAATTTACTAAAGTACAAGAACAAAAACCAGCTATGGTTCACAACCATATGGAAATGGCTATTGGTGTCCCAAAGTCGTATATATAAAAGGCTACCTAGACAAAGTGCAAAATGGTGAGAGAGCAGTGATTTAAAAAGCGCTAGGCGCAAAAAAGACGCCAAGGTCCAAAAACGCCCGAGGCGCTAGGTGCTCGCCCGAGCGAAACGAGGCGCTAAAATATAAAAATATATAATATAATTAATATAATTATTTAAATAAAAAATATGCTATTAAATTAAGAAAATCGAATACAAAATCACAATGTCATATTAATAAAAAGTCTCAAAAATTAAAATAATAAAATTTTACATCAAATCTATTGAGTTGCTCTGTACACTTGCCATTTATTCTGAAACCTAACAATAATTTTAAATAAATAAAATTTAATAGTATTAAAATCAAAATAATATATTATTAATCTAATAAATAAAAATACTATTATTAGTATACAGTTAACTGTTAATATACTGTTAACAGTATAGTGAAAAGAGCGTGAGAAGGCCGAGGCTGCTAAGGCAACGACAACGGGAGCTACGAGCGGCAGCGGGTGTGGGAGTGGGAGCGGGAGCTGCGAGCGGCGAGCGACGACAACAACGATGAGCGACGATTGTGGCAGTGGCAAGTAGCGACAGTGGTAGCGGCAGCAGAGAGCAACGACAACGGAGAAGAAATCTCGACGGCAAAATCGCGAGTGTTAGGGTTGGGGAAGTCGGGGAAATCGTGAGAGGGAGCCTATCGGTGATTTAGTTGGTTCGATTGAACCAACTAAAGCACCGGAGACCGAACCATACGTAAAACACTGGTTCGGTCGCCTGGTTTAACCCGGGCGCTCGCCCGAAGCGCCCGGCGCCTGGGCTCGAGCGAGCGCCTCGTTGAAGCGAGGCGCTCGGGCCTCGCCTAGCCTCGTCCGAGCGCCTAGGCGAGCGCCCGAGCGCCTATTGAAATCACTGTGAGAGAGACATCATATTTTAAAACACGAGGTGCAAAACATTACAGTCTGCATGAGAGAAGCCGGGCTTGAAGTATTCCCACAACCAGTAGAATGTAATGTATTGGAAAACAAAATTCTGCATGATGTTATTCAGAATGACTCCAAACCAGTGATTGAAAAAGGCGCTCGGGCGCTCGCCTAGGCGCTTGGGCGAGGCGAGGCGAGGCCCGAGCGCCTGGCTAATGTCCCAGGCGGCGCGCTTCAAACAGGCGCCGCCTGGGCGCTCGCCCGAGCCTAGGCGCTGGGCGCTTCGGGCGAGCGCCTGGGTAAACCAAGTGACCGAACCAGGATTTTAGGTCTGGTTCGGTCCTGGATCGGTTGTTAGTTGGTTCAATCGAACCAACTAAACCGATATAACCCTTACCTAACCCTAACTCGCTCCCGATCCCGATCCCGATCTCGCTGCTCGTCGCTCCTGCTCCCGCTACCGCTGCTCGCCGCTGTCGCTGCTCGCGCCTCCCGCTCCCTTTCCCTTTCCCTTTCCCGCTGCCGCTGCCGTCGCTGCTTCCTCGTTTCTCCGTCAGGCTCAATATACAGTATACTCTTAATATTAAGTTTATTTGAATTTTGAAATGATTAATTTTCAATACTGTTAATAGATTAATAATATATTATTTTGATTTTAATGTTGTTAATTTTTATTTATTTGAAATTATTGCTAGGTTTCAACATAAATGACTTTGATGTAAAATTTTATTGTTTTGAATTTTGAAACTTTTTGTTAATGTGACATTGCGATTTTGTATCTTAGATTTTCTTAATTTAATAACATATTTTTATTTAAATTTTTAAATAATTATATTTATTAATTATATTATATATTTTTATATTTTAGCGCCTCGCTTCGCTCGGGCAAGCGCCTGGGCGAGCGCCTAGCGCCTCGGGCGTTTTTAGACCTTGGCGCCTAGCGCCTCGGGCGTTTTTAGACCTTGGCGCCTTTTGGCGCCTAGCGCTTTTTAAATCACTGCTCCAAACCTAGTTATGTTTTTAGAAGCGCTAAGCGCCAGTCCCAAAATGCCCGAGGCGCTAAGTGCTCTAAGCGAAACAAGACACTCCTGAATATTAAAATTTTAAAAATATATATTCCGATTGAGAAAGAAAGGAGATGGAGAAGTAATCGACGAAAGGCTGTAGAGGAAGATGGAACTAGCAACGAACAAGGTTACAGATGGTGTTGATAGCTGCAGACGAAGTGGTAGGGTTTCACTAGATCGGGCATGCAGCGGCGTGTGGGGGGGGGGGGGGGTGGGGGGGTGGGGGAGGGGGGATGAGTGGGTGGGGGTGCGGGGGATGAGGGGGTGGGGGTGCTGGGGCGGAGGACGGGTATCATATGTCACCTAGGATTGAACCCAGGCTGAGTCGCTACAGTTTTGGCTGGGGCATACGCCTGGCCTGAGTGGCGCTTGATTGAATCGCCTCGCCCCGAGGTGTTTCGAGACCCAAGCGCGTAATAAAAACACTGCCTGTAACTGGTCTGATGAGATGTACATTGACCCACAACACACACTTCTACAAAGTCAAATGTCTGATGGTACCAAGTATTCTGGACAAGTTCAAACATAACTTCTCCTCCTATATCAGTTTGGTAAGCCTAACCCTTCAGAACTTCCATGTTTATTGGATAAAAGATTTATCAAACTATGCTTAAACATTTTGAAAGTGACGTCAGTGCAGATTCTTCCATTAGTTGAACAGAAAATGAAACATCTCAGATGATTAAAGAGGATAGTGATGTCACCTTCAAATTCCACTTGCTTTTTCCAAGTTGGTCACTGGGAGAAGATGAGAATGCAGTACCATCAATGTCACATGCATACTCAACAGTTTCTATCTTGCCATTGGTAATTTCATGCCAGAACTCCTCTTCCAAGTATTTATCTGGGAGATATCCAGCACTAGAGTATCGACGAGCATATATCTTGTTTGCCATCTTCTCAAATTCCCGAAATGTATAATTTCTGAAAAGTCAATGCCCAGGAGCTATGAAAAAGTACAGGTTATCAACTTTTGAAACTCACTTTGGATGGTCACTAACCTTCCACTCATGAAAAAGCTGATTTTGTCATTTGCATTCCACTCAGAAAGCCGGAGAGGCTGCACTCTAGTAGTAAACCTGAATCCAGCTTTCTCCTTCATTAAAACAATGCCAGCAGGTACTGTGGCAACCAAGGGTGAAACTATCTTGCATATACCTGAAATATGATATTATGGCATGACTTGAGGTTTCAACTCAAGAGTTTCAATAATGAAGAAAAGAGAGGCCTGCTGCATGGATAAAGAAAATCTTCACAAAAATGGAGAACAAAATTTGGAGAAGAAGGCAGCCGCCCCTTGGCATACACTTATCAGATGTGAGAGTAAAATATAATATTGGAATTTTCAATCAAAAAAGACCTGACATATGTAGAAGTAATATACTCATATATGTCCCATATTTGTAGTAAGAATGTGTTTCACTGAACTTAAAAAATAAACATATAACTAACAAGATAAAGTGCAGGCTTCAACCTGCAAGAGCTATATGAAATTTGCCTGCAAGAATGTCCATTTCACCTAAATTCTAAAGACAATTGAAACAAATTTACATACCACACAGTACTATGCTGAGCATAAAGCTAGCTCAAAAGGCATATGCAAAAAAGAACATTACCAAATTTAGAAGCCATAGGAGCAATCTGTTGAATATAATCTAATGGATTCTCAAATTCTTCTTTTGTTGGATAGAAAACAGGGCACTCTGGAATATCATTAATCCACTCTAAATTAGATATGTTGAATTTCTCCAACTCATGCTTTGAAAAAGCTTCCCTCCTAGCACTGCTTAAATGAGGAATTTCATCTATACTTCTACGTGTTCCTGTTCCCCATGATGTGGATGTTCTTAAAGCATCCCCTCCACTTCTTGTCATCATATTGGCATCATCTGTGACTTGAGGAACAACTCAAGTTCAATCTTTGAAATGTTTTATGCCTTGGTGACTCTCGGTGAATTTCAGTATCTCTATCCAAGCATGTGCTTCTCTCAGCCCTGTTAATTAAGGGAATAGAGCCAGTGGGAAACTGTTAGCTCAATGAATCAGTATTGCACCACATAGGTTTCCAAATGTGAGAAAGATGTACATGAAATACACAATCCTACAATTAGCAGAACATGCAAATCTGGATCTTTTATATTCAGTGATTGAGGAAACCAAATGGTAAAGTAGTCTAAGGCATCTCCCATACAAAACCTGGGACATATATAGCAATGACAAGCATGCCTGCATGGTCAAAAAAAAATTTGCATCTTTAACAGAATTTAGTAACAATGTCTAAAAGAGAATATCAACTTTCCAAAAATACCAATACAATTTCCAACTATTAGGCATAGAACAATCCAGCTTATTCAAGCAGTTTCATGATATGTCATAATTCATATGATAAGAAATCTTCTTAAAGGGAAGAAACAATGAATTCAAGGTGTACGACTAGGAAACCCAAGTAAGACCAAAAAAAATAATAGGACATCTAGATTCAAATGTTTGTTTCTTTGAGCTCAGACACAGATATTATGAACTCTTACACCAAAAAAATCAAGGTTCATTGACTGTGGTCTTAACACTAGTGCTGACAGCGTAACATTTTAATTTCTAGTAAGTCAAAAGTATAATAGTATATTACTTCTACCTATGAAGTTGAAAATAGTGGATGTATTTGGTTTATCATGAGCTAACTGACTCCCCTTTCAGTATGTCATGTTTGATAATTCTGAAATAAAGATAATCTATCAGTAATCTATCCCACTATTTCTTTGGTTTCATGCTGAGAAAGAGAGATGTCTGTAAATTAATTGTCAAGTTCACACCTAAATAAGATTGCTTCTTGCATAACAGGGTATATAGAAAACATTTTACCAGAAGAATTCCACTAGAAACTGACCAAAACAAATCCTATTCAAAACAGTGCATTAAATTAATCTAGTCAAACAGTTTGCTTTCAATTGTTCATTGATTACCACCTAGCCTGCATTACCTATAACAATGACTCATCATATAGATTTATCGATCATTTATGTGAAAATTACTCACTGCAGTTATAATCAAATGTTGCTAAGATTTTTTTCTTCTTAGGCAACATGATATAACCAAAGATGTTTCCTTAATCTAGTACAAACTTGTAAGATTTAGATGGCAAGTTTCCTCAAGACACTGCAGTGGAATACGCATTAGTCTTTCCTTCTATTCTCTTTGTTTTTAAAGTACATCCAATCTAGATCTTTCAAATTTCACCACACGCTTCTAATCGCCAGCACCTTTCTGGAAAGCCCAATTAAGTTTGTCTTATAACTCAGTAACCATACATTACGAACTCTTGCATTTAATCAGCCCCATATTCTAGAGTACTAAAGATAGGACATCTTGGTTGGCTTGGCCCTGACCATCCTGTGTCCAAAAGAAACACATTTGTTTCATCCTATACATTGGGAGTTCTGTGAGAAGCTGTGGTTTTGCCAGGGATGCTCTTGCACTCTGGTGATTTCTACACCATTGTCATACCTTGTTCCACTTTAATGAAGTTCTCTTCATTAATTTCACCCGTGGGCATAGAAGTATCAGCCAAACATGTAAAACAGATTATTGTGTTTCTCTCTCTTCTCTCTTCTACCCTATTGTGTGTGGTGTTCTTGGGTGTCGTTGTTCCAACTTGAAGCATATCACGAATGGTTGGTTCCTTTCAAGATTCCAGCCTTATCTACAGAAGAGTTAGGCAGTCAAAATTGATGATCGAAATTTTTTTGTGCGACCTGTTTTCACATGAACCTATGCCCCTGATGTGTTTCCTTTATTTGGCGTGTCGACAAACTCCCACAGCAACCAAGTACTCGCAAGAAAACAAGACAATAAATTATGAACAATAATACCAAATCTTTCTCAAATCGGCACTGTTCCAAACTTTCTTACCTAACAAACAGTTAAAACAGACAGCTTTCCTAAACCAACAACTTCTTGCAGATGAATGTCAAGAAATGCCGGAACACAACCATCTTTAGGGCGTGTTAATCTGCATTGCTTTTAGATAAGAGAGAAAGCAACCAAAATTCGGAGAGATTACTGAAGGAAAGACCACAGACTTGGACTCCTAGAAGAAAGCCAAGAGACGGGATAAGAAGGGGGAAGAAAAGTTTCACGCATTAGTCTTTGCCCGCAAATCAACACCACGAGAGCGAATACCAAATGTCAAATCGAAGAGAAACGAGGAGAGCACGAAGCGCGCACGGAATCAAGAAACCGGTACCAAGAAACCCCGCCTCACCGACTTACCATCGCACGCCGCTTTCTTGATCCGCGTCACCCTCCGCCCGAATCCAAGAATCTCCACGGGATCCTAAACCGGACTCGAGATCGGAACCCACATTCCCCTTCCGACGGCCCAAACCCACGCGAGATCGAAGCGTCTCCTCCCTCCCGACGACCCAACGAGCCAGCAACACAGAGTTCTCCCGAAAAGGAAGCCCGAACACAGCCGGAGCGGCAAATTCCGGCGAAAAAGGGTGGTATTCCGTCGACGGAGCGACGATTTCCAGCGGCTGAGAGAGATCAGAGGAGACGAAGAGAGAGAGAGAGAGAGAGAGAGCGAGAGAGAGGGGAGGGGGTGGGGAGGAGATGAGCAGTAGGAAGAGGACGAACGTCGTAGCTAATAATCAAACCAAAATTTGTAATTACCTTTTCTGCCCTTCTCATTCTGTACAATCACAACAGTTTGTGTGCTACGGATAGGGAAGTCAATTGAGCTCAACGGTGAGGGTTTTCTCGTCACTAAAACGCGATGAAGCGAGATGGACGGCCAGGATCGAAGCGGAGGCGGTGGTTGGGTCTACTAATTGCGGCTTTCCGGTCAGCGACGGCTCTCCGCTTTATCTTTTGTATGTACCGCTGGTGTGATTCCTTCACACCGTGTGGCGTTCACATTTGGAACTTTTCCCACATCAATAAAAAAAACCCTAAAAAAAAGAAAAAGAAAAAGAAAAAGAGAAAATTAATTAATTTTAAAAATATATACTGATGATTTGATGGGAAAAAAAAGATTTTTTTTTCGTTTAATGTGCCATTTTTTAATAACATGAAAATGGCTCCTCAAATAAAAAACAATCTAAAATAAAAGTACATCTTTACTATCAAATCAGAAAGTCAACGCGGTGGTTTGACTTTCAGGTCGGCTCTTCGTGTCAGAGAGTCGGCATGCCACCGAGCTACCACTGCGTTTGCGTCGGTCAGCGTGACCGAGTCAACAGAAGACATGTAGCCGCCGTTCATCTTCGGCCGACGCCTGCCTTGGCCTTTAGCTCCGGTTTTGACTGAGTTGGCTCGAACTCATTGGTCCTCGCCATGATTTCGCCTAAAAGTCAATTTCTCATGTGGTCAAAACAAACATGTAGAATTCTGATCCAACGTGGCTTTCATATTGTTGACTCGGTCAAATATGTATCTAATTATATTTTATTATTATTATTATTATTATTTTTCTTTTATAAATTTATGTACCGATGTAGCGACACATAAATAACATTTATTTATACCTTGCTTTAGGGTTAGGTTTTGAAGGTAAGTGAAAAAGGAAGACTTAGTGGTGACAAGTGAGAATGGGGTCCACACAAAAATTTATGTGAAGGAAAAAAAAAAAGAATAATATGAAATAAAAAAAAAAGGGGTCCTTGTAAGATTTTTTTTGATCTGTGGAAAGATTCCTTTGTTCACTTTGGTGTCTTTCTCCTTTGGGAGTGTTGGTTGGATGGGAAGTGAGCTTCAACAATCTCCACATCTCCGATGAACATATTTCCATGGTAAAAAAATGTGGGAATGCAAAGCAATCATTGGGTTGCTTGAATTCTTCTTATATGCCTCATTTGTCCTCACTTCTTCTCTCATTAGCATCTCACATGAAACCTTTAAATTTGTTTCTCTACACTAAAATAAACAACAAAAAATAAATAATATCCTATTTTTAATGTTTATCCTCTTTTTTTTTTTGAACAAATAATTTTTTTGATATGCATAAGTATATTAAAATATTTATTCGGGGATGATTTTTAATCCATTTATTAAGGAAATTTCATCTTGTAAATTTTGAGAATATATGTTATGTTATTTAGTAGAGACTTTGGCTAGTGACAGTAAGTCCTAAAATTGAATCTCATTTTTATTATTTATCTTATATATATATATATATATATATATATATATATATATATATATATATAATGAAATATTAGATTTGCTAACTCAAACTTTCATGGTAATACTCTTAGTCTTATTTGAAATGGGTGGTGAAGAGGGGAGGATGATGTTATTGCTATTATCCTTCAAAAAAGAAAAAAAAAGATCATTTCAGCAGGAGTACCAAATGGCAATTGATATTTAATGCTTTTAAAGAAATAGACAATTACACATTGATGGGTATTGATAATTTCATAGGGTTAGCAAGCCATTGCTTTTTGATATCATTAACCACAGGAGCTGTTTTAGGGTATTAGGTGAGCTTTCAAACTAGTTGGTTGATGAGCTTGAAGGGCTTAGAGGTATGATTGCTATTAGATAGCTTGATGATGAATAATCCAATGTCATTTATTGTTTAAGTAGAATAGGATGTGTAGTCTAAATTCTAAAACGTCCAATAGACCAAAATTAATTTGTTCATTAGGAAAGTCTATTTCTTTCGAGCTATCGATACGATAATTATAATTATACACCGTGACGCTGAGATAATTTGGTTTCTCGAAAGCTATAAACTATTTTTCTATGACATTTTAAACATAACCAAAAAAAGATAAAACATGAGAGAGAGAAAAAGAGCTTTTTTGCTAAAAAGAATTGTTTACAACAATAAGACCATCACCATGAAGAAATTTTTTTTTTTCTGTTTTTCTTTAACAGAAGTTGCATGAAAGATGATACAAGAAATGTGGCCAAGCTCACAACATAAGATTGAAATCTACTTCCATATCTCACACTGCATCTATCAAACATCAATAGCTTCTGCAATAGCAAACCAAGGAAAGAAGAAAAAAGAGGCATTGTTGTAGCAGTCCCTCAGGCACTGCAGGCAAATAGCAAGGCAGCAAATGGTAATATGAGATGTCAGACATCATGCTGCTTTCTTGGTTTCTTCATGGAGCTCATCCTGCATCAGTCACCATTTTGATCAACTTGACATAACTAATGTCAATTTACTTTGGGCTCTATGCAGAGCACAGCAATGGTGATGACTGCTGTGACATGTCTGATATGGATAGTGACACCTTATGCAGCATAGTTGAGACAATGGATTCACCATGATCAAGCTTAGCTTTCAATTCTCAAAGCAGTAGGGCTTTCAATTGATAGATAAATGTACTGAGGACAATCAACAGTAACAGACTCATTAAAGCTCTCTCCTGTGACCATGGCAGTGTAGAAAAGGACAGGGTTGGGAAGCACTTCTCACTAGGCAGGGCTTCATTTCATGAATTCTTTATTGTTGGGAGTTGACATGACTTGGATTTGGTTGGACTCTGGCACTTGGATTCATTCTGCTGCAGTGAAGCTTTACCTTCTTTTTAGAGAGAGAGAGAGAGAGAGAGAGAGAGAGAGGGGTTTTACTCTTTCTTGGATTCTGTCTCAAGCTTACTGATCTGATATAGTTTTAGTTCTTCTAGGAAAAAGAAGGGTGCTGCAGAATCTTTGGAACATCCCAGCAAACAGAGAGAAGGGTTGAAGTGGTCAGTGGCAGGGCTAAAAAAGAGCCAAAAGAAGACTCGTCACATTGACCAGCTCACAGCTACAAGCCTCCGAAAGCCTGCAGTTTGAAGATTCCTCAAATCTGTGTGTGGATGCTGCAGATCAGATCAGTAAATGAATCATTCAAATGTTAGCCTATTACTTTTCTCGACTCGAAGTCATATACATGGCAGATATTAAATCTGTGGATTGCAGGCAATCAAAACGTATCAGATGGTGGACTTCAAGAACAAGTGGAGTATTGTGAGGAACATCAAGCACCATGAACAGCAAAATGAGAAAAGAAAGCCATTACCATGAAGCATTGTGAGGGAACAATTACATGGAGTTAATTGGATGTAAAAGATGCACCATGTGTGCTTTCTCTATTAGTATTGAGAGGCGAATCTAAAGTGCAATTCTCATCAAACAGAATTACAATGTTATGGTGGTGACAGGATTTCAGAAAAGTCTAGCAAAATAAATGTGAGCATCAGAAAAATCCAAACCATGTGGAAGCCTCAAAGCACAATACAATATGACAGCAGAATGTGATATACCTTTAATGGAGCTCCAAAGTTACTTATGGCTTTTGTGGCTACCCTTCTTCTTCAGCAGGTTCCCAAACTTGTGCAGCAAAGCTTTCTTCTTCTTTTGCTGCTGGTTCTTGGTGGGTGAGGTTGATCCCAAGTCCATGCTCTCTGTCATACCATTTATGTCTTCATAGCTACCACCATCCATCTTAGATTCTGAATCATCATCTAGTGATTCTGCCTCATGGTCCTTTTCTGATGCTAAATCCTTGGTCATTTTATCTACGTGATCTTCCTCTTCATCAATTTGGCTTCCTTTCTCATTCTCCTCTGTTTTTTGGTCATCCTCGTAACCATTTTCATGCATCCATGAAGGTGCTTCTGGATTTGATCTTTCTATTGCACTCTCATTAGCATTGATTTCCTGAGAAATGTTCGGCGGTAGGTCGTATTCCTCTCCACACTTTGATAACTTAATTGATTCTTCAGTTCTCTTGGCTATGGCCTCCTCAGGCAATGAGGATAACTCTTTAATTTTCTGTAGGGCAGATGCTTCTCTGATTCGGAGTTCATCATTTTCTTGAGTGATACTCTGCAGCTCGTTCTCTTTGTCCAACAATCTTTCCTTCAATCGCAAAGTCTCAGCCTTTGCTTCTTCTGCCACTTCATAAGCTGCAGTTGCCGCTGATTCTGCTTCTCTCACTTTGCTTAACATCTCAACTCCATCCGCCTTGGCTGCCTGTGCTTCTTGCTCTGCTGCTTTGAGTGAGTCAACAGCCTCTGCCATTTCGGCCTTGAGGGAAGCAAGTTCAAATTCTGATTTTTTGATAGAATGAATGAAATTAAGCTCCTTTGTTTGCCACTCAGTGCTTGAATTGCTGGTTTCGGTTTCAAATCTTTCGACAGTTTTCTTGAGGCAAACGATCTCATATCTTGCTTCATCAAGCATGACCTCGTACCTCCCTTCAGTGTTCTTGAGTTCTGAATTCAGCTGCTCTATCTCCCCCTGAGCATCTTCGATTTGAGCTTGCTTTGCTAAAACCCTTTCTTGATTTTCTCTGGATTCAGTGGACATCTCATGCAATGCCGAAGCTAAACCTTCCATTGCTTTTTTAACCTCTTCTCCTTCAACTTTACTGATCTTGAGCTCATCAATGAGTTTGCTTCTCTCCTCCAACAGTCTCTCAATGTCTGAAGCAGCAGCCTTGCCATTGTCAAGTGCCTGCAGTTTCTCTTCCTCCAGTTTCCTAAGTTCAATTTGTAACAGATCGGCTGTCTTTCCCAAGCTTGCTATCTCTTGCTGTGATAAATCAAGATTCCTCTCTGATTCCTCGACATCATTTTTGCACCTGGCCACCTTAATCTCCATGGATTCTATCTTCCCTTTAAGAACAGCAATCTCGGTTTCAGCATCTTGCAGTAAAGCAGTGCCCTCTTCCATTTTTTTCATTGTGATCGCAAGAGATTCAATTGCAGTTTTCTCCGATTTATTGGCTTCCTTCAGCCTAGTTTCTAGTGATGCCACCACCTTTTTCAATTCATCAACTTGCTTACGTGCATCTGTTTCAGCCTTCTTTACATCAGTAACCTCCATTCGGAGCTTTCCAACCAATGCTTCTATCTTCGGTAACTTCTCTTCAGCTGACTTTGCTCTTTCGAGTTCAAATTCCAAAGCATTAATTTCCACATTCAACTTCTTAATCATCTCTGCTGCTGCTTTGTTCATATTATCCAGCTTGGAATCGAGCAGGGATTTTAAATGGCTCACTTCTCTGGACAAGACCTCCACCTTCTCTCCATTCATTTCAGCAACTTTCTTTGCACCATCCGCTTCACCCAGAGCAGTGTTCCTCTCATCAGTGGCATTTGCAAGCTCAAGTTTCACCTTCTGGAGTTCCCGAGTCACAGAAAGAAGTGTTGAAGGACTCAGAGCATGCTGATTTCTAATGCTTTCGAGTTCCTTTTGATGATCCTCCTCCCTTTTTTGTGCAGCTTCGACGTTTGCTTGTTCCAGTTCATCAGCCCGAAATTTCTCAATTTCCAGGTTCTCCTCAGCCATCTTCTTAGCAGTGATTGCCTCTTGGAGCTTCTCATTGGCATCATTAGTCAATCTCTTAGCTTCTTTCAATTCATCAATGGCCCGGATCTTCTCCTGCTCGACAAAAGCCAATTGCTCCCTTGCTTTCTTCAAGTCATCCTCAGCGACATCCAACTTCGCCTGCAGATCCGAGCCTTTTGATTTTCGTTGTAGCTTCTGCAATAAAAAACATGATCTTGAAACGAAAACAAAGGAATCCAACAAGAAACCAAACATATTATGCGATCTCCGGCATTCTTACCTCAGGAGTTGGACCGGTTTTGATTGGCGGCTTCGACTCTGCTGACTTTAGTGATCGCTCGATCGAAGAGCGTGACTTTGGCACAGGTGAGGATGGCTTTGGTGCAGGAGAAGTTGGCTTAGGCACAGGAGAAGGCGACCCAGAGTCTGATTTGGTGGATCCATTTCTGGCTATTTTGCTGATCTTGGGAGTTGCTGATGCAGTCTTTCCATTCAAGGTGTCAGATAGACCGGATCTGCTTAATGTCCGAAACATCAAAGCTTTCTTACATCCATATTATAAGACCACCAATATAAGAAAAGCAATGCAAGATATCCAGACACAAATCATTCTTAAAGGTAAACCTTTTAGAACATCTACATAAATCAGCATTCAGCAGTCCTATTGTAGACTCCAAAACTATATAAGAAACATGAAAACAAAGAAGAAATCAAGCCATAAATGATTAAACTAAAACCAGGTTCTTGAACTCATGAATCATACAGTATGACAGACACAAATCAAGGCCAGATGTAGAGATGCAATGATGAACAGTACAAGAAGCATCTTGATGCTTAAACCCCTCTGGCAAAATCAAGAGCCGAGATGTACACCAACTAGATATCAGGCACAGTAAGCCAAGAACAACCGAGTCACCAAGAACCAGATTGCAGCAGGTGCAGGGATGGTTTCCATATCAAAAAATTGCATCTTTACCGCAAAATCAAGCAGCATAAAAAGAAAGCAGAAATTTTCCAACAAGAACAAACGTCTTGAGATGAAAAAAAAAGGTACCATATTAACACCAAAACTCTGAAGCGGATTCGACCAAAACCCTAAAAGACAGAGAAAGGTAGCAGCTTGGAGAAGAAGAGAGGAACTCTTGGAGATATGGAGAGAGGAGGATGCTTACTTAGCTTTGGAAGGCAA